>NC_092719.1:56796521-57096521 GCF_047496885.1 Scyliorhinus torazame
ACCACCGGGCTTGTGGAGTGTCGGGCCGGCGAAAATGGGATAGGGTGCCGTTATCAGTGCTCCAAACTTGTGTCTTTACATGATGCTGCCTCCATTCGCTCCCACACCGACCTCTCCCCCACTACCCACTTCCTAATCATGGCTATATTTGCCGCCAGTAGTAATTCCAGAAGTTCGGCAGCACCAACTCACCCTCCCCCCGACTGCGCTCCAGCTACACTTGCTTCACCCGTGGGGTTTTACCCGCCCACACAAAGCCCAAAATAACCTTTTTCACCTGTTGAAAAAAGGCCCTCGGGATGAAGATGGGGAGGCACTGGAAAGACAACAGAAATCTGGGGAGGACCTTCATTTTCACGGTCTGTACCCTCCCCGCCAGTGATAGCGGGAGCATGTCCCAGCTCTTAAAGTCCTCTTTCATTTGTTCTACGAGCCGGGATAGGTTTAACTTGTGCAGTGGTCTCCCATTCCGGGACCACTTGGATTCCAGATATTGAAAGCTCTTTCCTACCATTCTAAGCGGCAGCTCTCCCAGTCTCTTCTCCTGCCCCCTCGCCTGGATCACGAACATCTCACTTTTCCCCATGTTCAATTTATACTCCGAAAAATTACCAATTCCCCTAAGATCCGCATAACTTCCACCATCCCCTCCAACGGGTCTGAGATATACAAGAGCAAGTCATCTATGTAAAGCGAAATCCGGTGCACCGGACCCGCTCCCCGAATCAGCCCTTTCCAGTACCTACAACATCAGTCCTTTAATCTAGACTGTGTCAGCCTGGGTGAGCTGGAGGAGAAGTACGGGGCTCCCCCGGGAAACACCTTTAGGTATCTACAGGTAAGGGCGTTTGCCAGGCGGCAAGTGGGGAATTCCCGCTGCTGCCGCCACGCATGG
The DNA here is from genome assembly GCF_047496885.1 of Scyliorhinus torazame. Taxonomy (NCBI): domain Eukaryota; kingdom Metazoa; phylum Chordata; class Chondrichthyes; order Carcharhiniformes; family Scyliorhinidae; genus Scyliorhinus; species Scyliorhinus torazame. Next base: position 56,797,417 of record NC_092719.1, read on the forward strand.
TACAGGACAGGGTGCTCGCGGGGGTGTGGGTTGGAGAGGGGAAGATTTCTGCAATGTACCAGGTGATGCAGGAGGAGGAGGAGGCCTCGGTGGAGGAGCTGAAAGCTAAGTGGGAGGAGGAGTTGGGGGAGGAGATCGAGGAGGGGATGTGGGCAGATGCCCTAGGGAGGGTGAACTTTTCCTCTTCGTGCACGAGGCTCAGCCTCATACAGTTTAAGGTGCTGCACAGGGCACACATGCCGGGGACAAGGGTGAGCCGTTTTTTTTTTTTTTTTTTGGGGGGGGGGGGGGGGGGGGGGAGAGGAGGACAGGTGTGTTAGGTGCTCAGGGAGCCCAGCAAACCACACCCATATGTTCTGGGCATGCCCAGCGCTGGAGGAATTTTGGAAGGGCGTAGCGAGGACGGTGTCGAGGGTGGTAGGATCCAGGGTCAAAATGGGCTGGGGGCCCTCAATATTTGGGGTGGCAGAGGAGCCGGGAGTGCAGGAGGCGAAAGAGGCCGGTATTCTGGCCTTTGCGTCCCTGGTAGCCCGGCGAAGGATTCTTCTTCAGTGGAAGGATGAGAGGCCCCCAAGCGTAGAATCCTGGATCAATGATATGGCGCGGTTTATTAAATTGGAGAGGGTGAAATTTGCCTTAAGGGGATCGGTGCAAGGGTTTTTCAGGCGGGTGGCAACCGTTCTTAGACTTCCTGGCAGAACGGTAGACAATGGTCAGCAGCAGCAGCAACCCAGGAGGGGGGGGGGTTCTATTTTATTTTGTTTGTCTATACTGGGGGATTCTGAGGGATATATATATTTGCTATGTTTGCTATGTGTTTCGGCGGGTGTTAATTTATTTTTTATGTATATGGGGGAGGGGGGGCTGGGTTGTTTTGTTTTGTATTTAATTCTATTGGGTTCCTTTTACATTTTGTTGTTGATATTTTGTGAAAACTTTAATAAAAATTTTTTTTTTTTTTTAAATCTAGACTGTGTCCCATATCAATAACATGTCTACAAAAGTGGTATGGTCTTGGATCTCTTCTGAAATCTTACCTTGAAATACATATCAGGGGCCAAAATTTGATCACAATAGTTGCAATTAGGCCAGAATCCCTCTTGATTTTTAAGAATCAATTACTTGAGGAAGGGGGGGTGATTTCCCTGAGGATAGGAATAATATTGATTATGAAGAAACATACACATTTTGCCACGGGCTGTGATATATTATGACACCCTGGGCTAGTGTGTGGTCAATTTCAGCCCCACTTGACCTAGTCGTAACACAGGTATAATTAGATTTTATTTAAAAATAGCGGAGGTCCTTGGTTGAGCCGAATAAACCGCAGTCACCAGGTTTGTAACTTTAACACAAGTAACCTTTTATTGTGCAGTTTCATAATTAAACTGACAGAACATGCAAATGACTGTCTAATACCTCTGACCCAACACTCACCCCCCCCCCCCCCCCATCCCCCCTCCTTGATGCACTGGGATGATTTCCAATTAGTGTCTTTCTGAAGTGCAGCTTTCGTTTTGGTACTCCTTCCTTCTAGGTTTGGGTTGGTTTTATAGGAATGGCAGTAGGCCACTCAGCCCCTCAAGCCTGCTGTGCATTCAATGAGATCATGGCTGATCTGTGGCCTAACTCCATACAACTGACTTTGGCCCATAATCTCTGAATGCCTTTGCTTAACAAAAATGTATCTATCTCAGATTTAAAATTAACAACTGATCTCGCATCAATTGCCATTTGTGGGAGAGAGTTCCAAACCTCTACCACCCAGTGTGTGTAGAAGTGCTTCCTAACATCTCTCCTGAATGGATCGGCCCTAATTTTCAGACATGCCCCCTAGTTCTAGAATCTCCAACCAGTGGAAACAGTTTTGCTTTATCTACCCTGTCTTTTCCTGTTAATATCATAGAAACCCTACAGTGCAGGAGACGGCCATTTGGTCCATCGAGCCTGCATCACCCCGCCTCTCTTGAAGACTTGATCAGATCACTCTTTAACATTCTAAATTCCAGACAAAACAAGCTTAATTTGTTTATCTCGCCTCATATCTTAACCTCTGACGCCCAGGAATCATTTGAGAGAGAGTGAGCAAACGAGGGAGGGAAGGAGGGAGGGAGATAGAGATCCTTTCGCTTCAAAGGTTTAAACACGTCTTCCCAGTTCTCTCAGAAAGCATCATACAGGAACCAATCACTGACTGTTGTCAGGCAGAACACTGTCCCTGGCCAATCCACCGGTTGCCAGTTACCCAATCAATCCGACACCCTCAAAACCTTGATCTCAAGATCCACTTGGTGCCAAAGGCTCGGACTTCTCCTTTCCAAAACCAAATCCTGGGAACATAGTAACCTGCCAAGCAGGGGCTTCAACTTGGGAGTCTTCTGCTTAAATGCACCATCCGATTATGGGTCCAAGGTCAAAAATAATAAAGTATCACAAAAGAAATGGGAACAAAGGATATAAACAGGAAGGACTCTTACATTATTCAGAACTATGGTTCACATGTTGAAATATTTAGCAGCATCGCCTCACTGTGTCATTTCTTATTAAATATTCAGGTAATTACTGCACAGTGTTCTGTGATATATGTTTAACCTTTAACATCGTACAAGGGCAGGTTTCATTATAACATAGCCACAGGGGCTCTTCCACTGACAAGAAATTTGTTGACTATTGTCTCTTGTTACTGTACCAGAGATAAATGTGTCAGGTAAATGGGAAATGATAGATAAGTATGGCAAATTTAATTAGAAAAGCAGATTATTACAATACACCATTCACAATTTTTGCTGTCAATATGTTATGGAAATTATTTTTGTTGGGATCCTGGACGTACTTGCATGAGAACGACAGAAATTCAACCGCACCTTGTCATCCTGAAGCAAATTTAAATTTAGACCTTCAGGCAACCATTGTAATTAGTAACGCTTGGTAGCTTAAGAGGTTTTGAATTACTGGAGACATTTACTGAACTGAAAGTCTGATTAATCAAATCAGATTCAATAAGGAAGGCACCACAAATGGCATTAAAAATGCACAAAGAACATTACCATTTCTAAGCTCAGTGACAATTTCCATTTTCAGCATTGCCTGTACAGAAACGTCATTCTGCCCTCTCATGTATGACTGCATTTTCAATAAGCAAAACATCAAATGGCTATCTGCATTCTCCCAGTCACTCTGCACATGTTGCTGGTTGCTTTTTAGAGTTCGAAAAACAGGACAACTTCCGGTTCATTTGCCTATTTCAACTTCTGCGACATTGCTCACTGTGTGCTCGATGGTCATTCTCATCCCAGTCATACAGCTGCTCAACATTATTTCTACAAGCAGTGCAATCCTTAACTTTGCAGCAAGTGTAGACAGTGGGCCTGGGCTAGGCAGTTACTCAAACGCTACACAACTATCATTAATTTTCATAAAATTGACTATTTTCCAGCACATGCCAACTGCTAGGGCTTTTTTCTTCTTCTCCAAACGCAGACACATCTCCATTCAGCACACTGTGTTTACCTGAAAGGGGTCTTGGATCAATACGTAAGCCACTCTTGACGGAGGCTGGATTAGCAAGAGGTATAGAAAATAACCTTCAACATCACCTTCTCCGGCAGAATCCATGGGTATCACCACATGTTCTAAAATGTTCACGGGCAGCATGGTGGTGCAGTGGGTTAGCTCTGCTGCCACACGGCCTGAGGTCCCCAGTTCGATCCCGGCTCCGGGTCACTGTCCATGTGGAGTTTGCATATTCTCCCCGTGTTTGCGTGGGTTTCGCCCCCACAACCCAAAGATGTGCAAGGTAGGTAGTTTGGCCACGCTAAATTGCCCCTTAATTCGAAAAAAAAATGAATTGGGTACACTAAACTTATTTTTTTTAAAGTTCACAGGCTGGATTCTCCATCGGTGGGATCCTGTTTCGCCAGCAGTGCACCCACGCCTGCGGATTTCCCAATGGCATGGGGGTGCCCACAATGGGAAACCCCATTGGCCGGCTGGCTGGATGGAGGATGCCGCTGCAGGCGGGGGCACGGCGCACCAGAAAATAGGTGTGGCGGGACGGAGAATCCCGCCCCACATCTTAACTGGGGCTGGTTTAGCACAGTGGACTAAATAGCTGGCTTTTAAAGCAGACCAAGGCAGGCCAGCAGCACAGGTTCAATTCCCGTACCAGCCTCCCCAAACAGGCGACGGAATGTGGCAACTAGGGGCTTTTCACAGTGACTTCATTTGAAGCCTACTTGTGACAATTTCATTTATTGCGAGGACCATTAAGCTCAACTCACATATTTTGGTTTCGCTCCTAATTCTGTTTAATGCTACGGGAGACTATAAACCCCATGACTGACATTAAAACTTCAAGCAGCCAATGCTTCCTGGTTTACCTTGTGGAAAAAAATGTTCCCCACTCCTGCCCCTCCCATTCTCCAAAAAAGGACAACACAGCTTTTGTTATGAGCAGTAAGAAGGCGCAATCCTTTTCATTATAAACCTATGGTTAAAGCCTTCTGGCTCATATCTCAATGTGAATGAATAATTATAACTGGCAAGCAATCTGGAGTCCCACTTACTTTGCCAACTACTACTAATTGGCATGGATGTTATGCACAGGAACAAAGTCAAGGACAGTAACTCCAACTAAAAGGGCCATTTGTTGCCAGGATCAGATCCTTAAGTGTTTTAATAGAAGTGAAGTTTACGTTCCCACGTTGCAGAGCATATCATTCCAAGCAAATATATTTTCTAAGTGACGAGTCAAACATGAGACAATTACTTGTCAAATGCAAGAAAATAAACCCCAGCATTTATTTCTCTGTTACCCCAGTGCCAAGTTAATATCTTGAACATTCAAACACACAGTTCTGAAAAAGGGTCATATTATATTTAAAGCGTTAACTCCCTCAAATCAGGGGCAGCATGGTGGCACAGTGGTTAGCATTGCTGCCTACGGCGCTGAGGACCCGGGTTCGAATCCCGGCCCTGGGTCACTGTCCGTGTGGAGTTTGCACATTCTCCCCGTGTCTGCATGGGTTTCACCCCCACAACCCAAAGATGTGCAGGTTAGGTGGATTGGCCATGCTAAATTGCCCCTTAATTGGAAAAAATAATTGGGTACTCTAAATTTTAACAAAAAAAACGACCTTCAAGGTGTAAAAAAAAACTCCCTCAAATCTGTTTCTTGCTCTCTCCCCAGATGCTGCCCGGCCCTCTGAGCTTTTCCAGCACTTTGTGCTTTTATTATTATGTCTTGAACACCCTGTTTCCAGGGGACGCAGTTCAAAATAAACCAGAATCTGACAGGAGGAAACGGTTCGTCAAATCCGGTAGAAATTCAACAAGACAATTTGACATCCTCAGTCCAAGACCGTGTTAACCCCTTAATACCTTACTGTTCCCTATGCAAACATACTGGACATTAATACAGCAATGTACTCTTGCTATAAACACTATGAAATCAAAAAGGGAACTGGTTTCAAAAGCGAATCAATTGTTTCAATTTTCAAAAATTCACATGCCTATAAGGAATCAGAAATGATTCAGAATATATGAAATCTATTTATCAGGAGCTCAGCAAACAGGATCACACCCAGTGATCAAAAACTTCATTCAAAGCTTTTGCTACCCCTAAAGATTTAAACATACACCTGGAATTTCAAAATGTTTCACATATAAATGGAACAGTTAGGTAGGCAAATGCGACATCCATTTTGCACAATTCAAAGATCCCACAAACAGCATAAGAATAATGATCAGTTAATCTGCATTTTGTAGTGGATTTAGGGAGGAATATGCTCGCCAGAGTGGATTTAGGGAGGAATATGCTCGCCAGGTTCTGCGTATCTATAGCTTCATTACATTATGCTCTGGCACTGAAAGCCTGGATTCCAGCTCCGAGCTGCCACCATACTTCATTTGTAATTGCTGTGTTTCTTGTAAGCCAAAAAGTCTGTTAGGTCCTACTGCATTTTGTCAATTTAGAAGCAGCACCGGGAATACTGCAAAATAGCAATCCGGGCACACAAAGAATCAGAGCTAATACAAACTGAACACTGCCTGTGGTAACGTGAATCACTGAGGCTGGGAGTGCTTTAGTTAATTTGCCTCTCTAGGCTGGAGATCTGTAGTGTAAGGTCCTAGTTCACAATTCTGAAACTATCAAATTTACACCGAATGTGCTTCTGTCCCGACTGCTTCACTAAGTAAAATAATGTTCTTCATCAGCATGAACTGTGAGATAAAGGAACCTCTAGAAGTACTAATAAGGTGCACAGAGATTTACTCTGATAGCAAACAAGATTAAAGACCTGGGGGAAAAAATAGATATCCAAGTGGATGTGGAAACGTTTCCTTTCCCAGGATGATGTGGAGACCCACTGCCAACTTATCCGTTTCCTGAATGAATTCTCAGACAAAAGAAAATCACTTGTCAAATGTGAGAAAAAAAAAGACCAGCTGAAATATTTAGTTATTACTTGTTGACAACTTGGTATTTCCAACTCACCACTCTCGGGATGTCCAGTTAGGCAGAAACTTTGGATCTGACAGAAGGAAGCCAATTATCAAATCCTCAAGAAAACATTTATGGAGAAAAATATGTTTGTTTGTAACAGTGGGATACAGTGTTCCTAACATGCCAATTATTGAAGAACAAGAGACAGTAACTAGCAAATGTAATGAAAATCAAAAAATTAGAGATGACAGACTAGCAGACAGCACAGTTCTACACATCAACAGCTGTCAACAGAACCAAGAAGTCTTTGAAAGTTGGCCATTTATAACATTTAAGAACATTCAAAATAGCTTTGGTCATTGCACCAACTAGTTAAAGTTTCAGAATCCATAGAGCATTGAACTGTTCACAATTTAGCTATTTATAAAGGAAACTAATAAACTGAAATAATGCAAAGTGGGGAACATGGAGCGTGGTGAATTTTGAATATGCTATAGGAAGATAGGAAACAAGAGGAGTCAGCCATTTGGCCCCATCTGCCATTCAACTAGATCATGGTTAAACATCTCCCTCAATGCCATTTTTCCACACTATCCCCATATCCCTTGATGCTTACTATCTAGAAAACTATTAAATTCTGCTGTAAACATACTCTATGACTGAGTTTCCACCAGCTCTCTGGGATAGAGAATTCTAAACCACTCTGAGTAAATAAATTCCTCCCTCATCTGCCATAAGGGGTTGGTTTGGCACAGTGGACTAAACAGCTGACTTGTAATGCAGAACAAGGCCAGCAGCGCGGGTTCAATTCCCGCATTGGCCTCCCCGAACAGGCGACAGAATGTGGCTTTTTACAGTAACTTCATTGAAGCCTACTTGTGACAATAAGCGATTATTATTATATGCTTTATAAAATATATGTAGGCATACACACATATTATATATTTATGTAAAAAATATGCTAATGAGTTAGGAAGATCAATAACTTGTTTACTAACTACAATTTTTATATAAAGCATTAAAGCAACAATGAGCATTAATTAATCAACCATCGTCAACTGTCCCCTTTCTTTTTTTTCATTTTTTAAAAATGTTATCCCATCCTTAAAGTTACAAAGCCAATGTGCAGAGCAGACAGGGCAAACCCTTAATTGATCTCATTGCTTGCTCCAAAACCCAATTCAAATTGAAGCCAATTCACGGTCTCCACAAGAGACATACAGGATCCAAGCTGACCAGAAACGGCATTGCACCTCATCCTGGAATTGATCCGATGTTTGATCTTCGCCAGAAAGGCAGAGAAGCGATAATTGTCCCCTTTCTAAATAGTACATGTGCGCCTTTTTATTGCGACACGACCTACCCAAATTGTTTATATCATGTGACATAATTTTAATTTTATGTCAACTGTATTCGATTACCATCATAATGCCACCATTTGACGTCAATTGTTCTCTAATCATAGAATTAAATAAGAGTTTCTACAGTGCAGAAAGAGGACATTCAGCCCATCAGGTGTGCACCGAACATCCAAAAGCGCATTCAACCAGGTCCACTCCCCCACCCTATTCCCGTAACCCAATAACCCCACCCAACCTGCACACCTTTGGACACTAAGGGGAAATTTATATCGCTAATCCACCTAACCTGCACATCTTTGGACTATGGGAGGAAACCGGAGCACCCGGAGGAAACCCACGCAGACATGTGGAGAAAGTGCAATCTCCACAAAGACAAGACACCCATTTGATATCATTTATACTCAGAAGCAATCAGCTATCTTCCATTCTATTTCATTTTCACTCAGAAACATAGTTGCGATGTCAAAAGATAGTTATCAACTGGCATAATTTCATCAATTACCATCTTATAGTGATCACAACAAAATGTGACTATATACAGCCAAAGGTTTCCTAAATTCCAGCTGATTATGAATGGTGTGTGGGATTACATGCCCCTTGCAGACCCCCTACATGCTCCCCGCTGCTCCATTCCCACCCAACCTCTCTCACTGCCTCCTCTTTCCTCTCCATGCCACCAGGCACCTCATTCCCCTCGCTCTTTTTCCCTCACTTCAGTCCCCCTCCCACCACCTGCTGAAGATCCCAGTTTACAGTGCTGGCAGGAAACCATGTGCCATTATTTGGGGTGGCCCTGTAAATATTGGAAATTGATGTTTAAGAAGGGTAGCAAGGATAATCCAGGGAACTGCAGGCCGATGAGCATACGTCAGTGGTAGGGAAATTATTGGAGAGAATTCTTCGAAACAGGATCTACTCCCATTTGGAAGCAAATGGACGTATTGTTGCTAACTTTGGTTGGCTCTTAATTCGTAATTTGCTCTGTTTCTTTAACCTTTGCTCTAGAGTTGCCAGGTATCTTTATGATACCGCCACGCGGTTCAAGTTCAAGTAATGATCAATAACTCAACACACCAATTAGTAAGATTCGAATCAAAACACATTTATTATACACAGTAAATCACTACTCATGCATAAACACTACTTTCTAGACTATTCCTATCACTAAAAGGCCAATACTTAGCTTCGGACTGGCCCAACAGGTATGGGGAACAAATGGCCTTTTGTTCAGGTCCTGAGTCTGCAGGATTCAAAAGCTGGTATGGACTGGTAGCTAGGAGCGCCTATCTCGTAGCGAGCGTTGACTTGCGACTTACTTGGTTGGCAGCAGCGAGGCAGGTCACTGTCAAAGGTTGGTTCAAGCTGCTGAGTGACCCTGCCAAAGGACGATTTGAACTTGGGGGCTTTACTTTATAGTCCCCAGGGGCTTCGCGCCGTTCAGGGCGGACCCCGTACCTGGTTCCAAGTGATTGGACTACTTTCCGATCACTTGGATCGATTTCTCCAATGCTGGAGCGGTTCCCTGATCGCTGGGCGGTTCCTCAGTGTCCGTTGGCCTTCCTTTGTCTTGGCTCCTGCTGGCACCGAGGAGTCTGGCTTGGCTTTTTTCACCTTAACTGTTGCCATTGTGCCTTGGAATCGCTCATTACTATGCAGATGGCTGCTGCATTACTATGCAGATTACTGCTGGTTTCAGTCCTGTCTGGCTGTTTTGCAGGTTTCAATATACATGATTTCTGCATTTGCTCGTCTTTGCCTGTGTTGGCTGAATTTCCCTTCAGCCTTTGCGGTTCTCCAATTTAAGTCGGGAAGTGGCCAACCCAGGTGGCTACAGTATTAGCGAGAGGCTGCACGGTTTTATGAAGGGGAGGTCGTGTCTCACTAACTTGATAGAGTTTTTCAAAGAGGTCACATAGATGATTGATGCAGGTAGGGCAGTGGATGGTGTCTATATGGACTTCAGTAAGGCCTTTGACAAGGTCCCTCATGGCAGACTGGTAGAAAAGGTGAAGTCACATGGGATCAGGGATGAGCTGGCAAGATGGATACAGAACTGGCTAGGTCACAGAAGCAGAGAGTAGCAATGGAAGGGTGCTTTTCTGATTGGAGGGCTGTGACTAGTGGTATTCCGCAGGGATCAGTGCTGGGACCTTTACTGTTCATCGTATACATAAATGATTTGGAGGAAAATGTAACTGGTCTGATTCGTAAGTTTGCAGACGACATAAAGGTTGGTGGAATTGCGGATAGCGATGAGGGCTGTCAAGAGGATACAGCAGGATTTAGATCGTTTGGAGACTTGGGTGGAGAGATGGCAGATGGAGTTTGATCCGGATAAATGTGAGGTAATGCATTTTGGAAGGTCTAATACAGGTAGGGAATATACAGTGAATGGTAGAACACTCAAGAGTATTGGCAGTCAGAGTGATCTAGGTGTACAGGTCCACAGGTCACTGAAAGGGGCAACACAGGTGGAGAAGGTAGTCAAGAAGGCATACGGCATGCTTGCCTTCATTGGCCGGGGCATTGAGTATAAGAATTGGTAAGTCATGTTGCAGCTGTATAGAACCTTAGTTAGGCCACACTTGGAGTATAGTGTTCAATTCTGGTCGGCACACTACCAGAAGGATGTGGAGGCTTTAGAGAGGGTGCAGAAGAGATTTACCAGGATGTTGCCTGATATGGAGGGCATTAGCTATGAGGAGCAATTGAATAAACTCGGTTTGTTCTCACTGGAACGACGGAGGTTGAGGTGCGACCTGATAGAGGTCTACAAAATTCTGAGGGCATAGACAGAGTGGATAGTCAGAGGCTTTTTCCAGGGTAGAGGGGTCAATTATTAGGGGGCATAGGTTTAAGGTGCGAAGGGAAAGGTTTAGAGGAGATGTACAAGGCAAGTTTTTTTTTTTTTTTTTTTTTTTTACACAGAGGGTAGTGGGTGCCTGGAACTCGCTGCCAGAGGTGGTGGTGGAAGCAGGGACGATAGTGACATTTAAGGGGCATCTTGACAAATACATGAATAGGATGGGAATGGAGGGATACGGACCCAGGAAGTGGAGAAGATTTCAGTTTAGACGGGCAGCATGGTCGGCGCAGGCTTGGAGGGCCGAAGGGCCTGTTCCTGTGCTGTACTTTTCTTTGTTCTTGTTCTTTGAGCAGGGCAGATCATGGTAGCCCGCAAGGTGTGAGGTCAGCGAAGAGGCCACTGAGGAGCGAGGTCGCCGAAGACGCCCATGAGGAGCGAGGTCGGTGAAGGGGCTTGCGAAGACCGAGGTCGACGAGGAGGCCACCGAGCAGCGAGGTCGTCGAAAAGGTCTCTGAGCAGCGCGGCCGGCAAGGAGACCCGTGAGGAGCGAGGTCAGCAAGAGGCCTGTGAGGAGCGAGGTCAGCAAGAGGCCTGTGAGGAGCTAGGCCTGCGAGGAGCTGGGACAGCTAAGAGGCCTGTGAGGCGCGAGGTCGGCAAGGAGGCCCGCGAGGAGTGAGGTCGGCGAAGAGACCCGCGAGGAGCGAGGTCGGCAAGGAGCACGGTCAGGGAGGTGACCCGCGAGAATTGAGGTTGGCGAGAAAGCCCGTGAGGAAAGAGGTCAGCGATAACATCCGCGAGGAGCCCCACGAGGTCAGCACCACGCTTGTAGTGCACTTGGTGAGGCCCAGAGCCGGGAGAGCGTATTGGGAGGGAGCGAGCGAACGAGGCTGTTGGGAGGGAGAGGCTGGTTGGAGGGAGAGGCTGGTTGGAGGGAGAGGCTGGTGGGAGGGAGAGGCTGGTTGGAGGGATGGGCAAGAGGGAGGGATGGGCTAGAGGGGGAGAGTTGGAGGGAGGGGCGAGTTTGGTAGGAGGGAGGGGAGAGTTTGGAAGGAGGGAGAGACGAGTTTGGTAGGAGGGAGAGGAGAGGCTTGAGGTAGGAAGCAAGAGGGAAGTGTGTGAAAACTGGAGGGATTGAAAGGGGGAAGAGTGTGGAGAATGGAGTGTTCAAGGGGGAGTAGGAATGTGGTGACTGGAGGGACTGGGAGTGAATGGTAAGTGTGAAGACTGGATGTAGCAGTTGTGGGGTGGGGGGTTGTTTAGACTGGACACATGGTGCATGGGTGGGTGGAAAGTATAGATCCTGAAACTAAAATCAATTAAGGTCCAATGGGGATCAGGCGGTGCTCTCAAGCATGCACTGTACAGCAGAACAATTATTTTGGGACAAAATGAAAAACTGAATAAATCAGATATTCTTTAAGTAATGAATTTCCCTCTAATAGGGAGGTGTGCGCCCCCCCCCCCCCCCCCCCCCCCCCCGCTAGCTCGCCCGCTAGCAGCTATGTACACTTCAAACTACAAACTACTCCGCAAAGTTTGTAGTGGCATTGAGGTATTGTCACTGGACTAGCAATCCAGAGACTCAGGGTAATGCAACCATAGCAAATGGTGAAATTTGATTTCAATTTTAAAAATCTGGAATTAAAGGCGAATCATGAAACCATTGCCGCTTGTTGTAAAAACTAATTTGCTTCACTAATGTCCTTTATGGAAGGAAATCTGCCATCCTTACCAGGTGTGGCTTACATGTGACTGCAGACCCACGTCATGTGTTTGACTCTTAATGCCCTCTGAAATTACCTAATAAGCCACTCAGACCATGGGCAATTAGGGGATAGGCAATAATAATCTTTATTGTCACAAGTAGGCTTACATTAACACTGCAATGAAGTTACTGTGAACAGCCCCTCGTCGCCACATTCCGGCTCCTGTTCGGGTACACTGAGGGAGAATTCAGAATGTCCAAACTACCTAACAGCACGTCTTTCGGGACTTGTGGGAGAAACTGGAGCAGCCAGAGGAAACCCACGCAGACACAGGGAGAACGTGCAGACTCCGCACAGAGAGTGACCCAAACCGGGAATCGAACCTGGGACCATGGTGCTGTGAAGCAACATTGCTAACCATTGTGCTACCGTGCTGCCCCAGCAATGAATGCTGGCCCAGCCAGCAGTGCCCACATTTCACGAATGAATAAAAAACCTGCTTTAGACATGGATTTATGTTAAGCACATGCTCTCTTGCAAGGTGGGCACATGCTAATTTGTCCTTTAGTTCTGCCATTCACTCCATGACAGTATATTATCCATTCTTCTCCGCATTTTCAAGAGCTGAAACATTTTACCTCCATTCCTGTGGAACAAATAATTTTGAACACAATTCCAGAATCATCCTCATTGTTACTGGGCTCATCATTGCACATGGCAAACAAATCGTTGTCATTTTGAAGGCAAGGTGTCAATATTGCACACAATATTTCAAAATTGGGCGCAACACTGGTCTATCTAGTTATAACCACACAATTGCAGATATTTCCATCCAAGAAGCAGCCAAGTTAACTCATTCAGCATGTCAGAGCTATTGAACCCTATACCATACAGAATAATAGACTTGACTCACAATTAAACGGCCCATATTATTGGTGTAAATTAACTGGACATTTTCAAGAGTCAATGGTCACACTAAGCTTCTTTTCCAGCTTTAGCAACATATATCATGCACTATATGTCTTCATCATAAGCAACTCTACATTTGTTATATTCATATTCACATTGAAGTCCATCAGTCTCAGATTCTTAACCTATTTGGTCTACGTCTAGCTGAATTTGGATCAAACCTTAATGCTGTTTTCAGCACTTGTTGCGTCACACGTTTTACTTATTACAAAGATTAATTGCCTTCATTTTAGCTTTATGAATGGTATAAGTAGCAATGAACACAAACAGATCTCTGCGAACTTCTATGGCTATCGTCATATATTTCTTCATTTATTGCCATTCTTTTCTTTTAATATTGGTAAATTTTATTATCTTCAAGTTTTCAGATATAGATCTTGTACTTCTGAAACTCCTTTAAATACTAGTCTCTTGCATAGAAATGTTGGTACAAAAGGTGGCCATCATGTCTGTGTTGTTCCTAGGTTTCACACAGATGTGGTCTAATTTGATTTTCTTGCTCTGTGTCCTTTAAAGTATTTTTAATTAGAAAGAACTTGCATCTATATATTCTCTTTTATGGCCTCAAAACTTCCCAAAGCACTTCATGGAGTGTTTATGATCTCTGTAGAGACCCATAACTGTTAAAAAGAGATTTGAACTTCCAGCTGATAGCTGAAAGAATAACACACGGTTTGATGTTTCAAACTTTTACTGTAACAAATAACTAAAAAACACGATTAATTTTGTCTGAATTTAAAGTACAGAAAGTGGTATTGTCCTTGTATACTGATCACCCATTTCACACTGGATGAAATTATCGTCCTTAGCACACAGACTGCAGTTGCTCCCAGCTTCCAATGTGTTTAAGTATTTGCCATTTTGTCGAGTAGTTACTTCGAGTGGCCATCTCCAGGCATTTTCCTCAGTTTTTGGAGAGTTCCTTGTATCAGCCATTCAATTCCTATTAATATTATGGAAGGAAATCTGCCATCCTTACCAGGTGTGGCTTACATGTGACTCCAGACCCACGGCATGTGGGTCTAATCCCTATTCCAACTAATATTCTTCCCCTGTTATGCCAGGGTGAATGTCTGGAATCCTTGGATGGCTGCAAGATGCGCCTCTTCAAGAAGAGACTGTCTCCCTCCTGCATCTGGCTCCGGTGGCTGATAAAGCCCAATAACCTTTCTCTTTGCTGACCATGCAGAACCTCTGTCCATCTGTGACAACTGATATACAAGGAAACCTGTAACCTGATCGCAAAAATGACTTCCTCTGCCCTACTGCAACATGAAACACATAACCTTGTTTCTAGGTAGAAATGCTAATAAACTCCTTGACAGACCAACCCTCTTTAACCTTAGAAGTAAATGGCCTGTTTACAGCAGAATTGCTTACAACTCAGTGCTTTCAACATCATTTTGGAACTTTGGGAGTTTGGGTCTTTTCATTTTGAACTCGAGACTACAGCCATAGTCTCCATGCACTTTCCTCTCAGTAAAACAATCCAAGCCTTCTTCGATCTCTGACAATTTAACTATCTATGCTTGCAGTCCAGAAAGGTCACATGATCCCTTTTCACTTCTCCTGAATTTAAAGTTATAGTCCCAAAATGTTATAAACCTCATAATTGTAACAGTAGCATCTAATCTGCACACTGCAAGGTCCCATACATGGCAATGAGATAAATGATCAGGAAAATTATACGGTTGGTTGATGTCTAAATGTTAGCCAGGATACCTAGAGAACTGTGGCGCTATCCTTCAAATAATGTCATGGGGTCTTTTCTGTCTCCCCTAGAAAGCAGACAGGGACTTTGGTTTAATCTCTTATCTGACACTTAACAGCACTCCCTTAATATTGCACTAAAGTATAACCTAGATTATATACTCAAGTCTCAAGTTGACCGAATGTCACTCCTTCAAGAAAAAACAAAAATAAATCACAATTCACCCATGTTAATTTTATTTATGAATGCTCTCAATGGAGCCTTTGTTGTATTTCTGATCAAAGTTGCCCAATGATTGGAAGCAGAAGATAATTCTACAAATACACAATTTAGAACAACAGCTAATGGCAAGATATAAACAACAGAAAACTTAGTAGAAATATTTAGCAGATCAGGAAGTATCAATGGAGAGAGAGAGACAGATTCTCTCTGTTTCTCTGGCCAAAAATGTTAACTGATTGGCTGAGATTTTTTTTCAGATTTCCAGCATCCACAGAAATTTACTACGGTAATTTGACTTGAACCGTTCCTTAACCAACTCTCCAAGCAAGAGTTTAGCAAATGCTCCCATATGCAACAGATATCTCACGTTTTTGTGAAACATACCTCTTCATCCAGTATGTGCCTGTATTCCACAAAGTCATTTATCAACTGGGCTGGGCCCATCAGTTTGGTCTTGGCCTTTATCCAATCCATTGAAAACAAGAGTGAATAGAGTTCCTGTAAAAAAACATTTAGAACATTCAGCACGTTTTTATCTGATAACACAAAGGTAAACTAGAATCCATACTCAGGAGATCAAGGGGCAATCCACATTATTAGTTGCCAGGAAGACAACGTATGAAGCACAAATTTCTATTGAAAATGTTCAGATTGACTAAAAGGGCACAGGACAAGAATCTAAAACTGCTGCTGGTATTCAGAGCTGTTCAACCAAGATGTACAAGTTTAATCAATTCTGCGCAGTTAAATGGGGCAACTTGCATATTGTACTCCATTTTGTTTGGAGGTATAAGCAGGGATTACTGGCAAGATCACCTAATTTGGGTATAGTCTCCTGAAAGATAATCTCAGAATGTTACCAACTTAGGTCATAACTGAAGTCATAGTCTACAGCATCTTACACTACCAGTTGAATCATAGAATTTACAGAGCTGAAGGAGGCCATTCAGCCCATCGAGTCTGCACCAGCCCTTAGAAAGAGCACCCTACCCAAGCCCACACCTCCACCCTATCCCCATTACCCCACCCAGCCCTTTTGGACACTAAGGGCAACTCAGCATGGAAACCCACGCAGACACGGGGAGAACGTGCAGACTCGCACAGACAGTGACCCAAGTCAGGAATCAAACCTGGGACCCTGGAGCTGAAGGAGTACATGTGATGATGACTTTCACAGGGAAGGGAATAAAAGGACTCAAATTCACTCAAATGCCATTAATTATATAGATGCTATATAAACTGGCCCTAAAAAATGCACAAGATTTTATTATAAACATAAGCCATTGGATGTTTCTCACCCTGACTCTATTTAAGTAGGCTATATTTCAATAGACTATAAGCAAGATCATACTTTTAATTAATTTCTAACTGCTACAGTGTACTGTGTAAAAAGTAGAAGGGCTCATCTTTATTCATTATATTTTAATAGTTATGGGAAAAGTTGAAATCACACCAAAAACTATTATAGGTTTAAGATTTCTGGTGAAAAGCTTTACATTACTGAGATTCTAACTCTGAAAAAGCAAATTTATTAATCTATGAAATGAGGAGTTTAGTACACTAACTTATTTGAAATACCAACTCAATTTCTAGCAGAACATTTCCATGCAAACATTATCTTCTGATGTAATGTTCACGATCATCTCCATTTGTAGCATGCAGATAGATTTTCCATTAGGAAGCTGAATTGAAAAAGTTAATCATATAGAGAATTTTACTCAATTAAAGATCCCACTCAAGATTAAATTAGATGCCATCCTTTTTTTCAAAATTGTATTTTAACCTTCTTTTGCCAAACCACTCACCAACTCCAACTGAGAGGGAAAAGAGGGAAGGTGTTGATGGGGACCTTCTCCCAAGCTTCTGAAAGAAGGGCCTTTCAGTTGGTTGATAGGAACATGTAACAATTGCTTCGTAAAACTTTATCACCTTATTATCTCTCCACACTAGAGGAAAACATAGTAACCGTCACTTGGTACCTTCAACATGCCAGAGGATGGTATCGGTTGCGGCTATGCGGAGCTAAGCCGCACGATTCGGCAGCTCCCGCGATTATGGACTTTCGGGCTCGCTAGAGGAGCCCCAATGGAATTTTTTTTTTTTTTACAGACAACCCGTGGGGAAGAGGAGAGAGAGGTCCCCTACCGACTTTTATGGACCGGACCCAAAGTGCAACGGCCAAAAAAGCAGCATTGGAGCAGCGGGAGAAGCGAGGGAAAAAAAACAAAATGGCGGCGGTAATTGAAGGACTAGGGATAACCCAGAAGGCCCACAAGGTGAAGATCCAGGAGGTCCAGAAAAGAGTGAGTGAGAATGAGGACGAGCTCTTGGGCCTGGCGGTGAGAGTGGAGCGGCACGAGGCGAACACAAGAAATGGGCGGGAAGACTCGAAGACCTGGAGAACAGGTCGAGGAGAAATAATCTGAGGATCCTGGGTCTCCCAGAAGGAGTGGAGGGGGCCGATGCCACGGCATACGCGGGCACGATGATCGGGGCGATGATAGGCGCGGATGCCCCTTCGAGGGCGCTGGAGCTGGACGGGGCACACCGGGTGCTGGCGAGGAAGCCCAAGGCAACTGAGCCGCCAAGGACGATGGTGGTGAGATTTCACCGGTTTACGGACAGAGAGAGGGTCCTGAAATGGGCCAAGAAGGAGCGGAGCAGCAAGTGGGACAATGCAGAGATCCGAATATACCCGGACTGGAGCACGGAGGTTGCCAAGCGGAGAGCGGGTTTCAACCGGGCCAAAGCGGTGCTGCATCGGAAAGGAGTGAAATTTGGAATGCTGCAGCCAGCGCGACTGTGGGTTACATACAAGGACCAACATTACTACTTTGAAACGCCTGAAGAGGCGTGGACCTTTGTACAAGCTGAAAAGTTGTTCTAACTGAGGGTTTGTGAGGGTGGTGTTTAAGGGTTGGGGTGGGGGTGTTTAAGATAGAACATAGAACATAGAACAATACAGCGCAGTACAGGCCCTTCGGCCCACGATGTTGCACCGAAACAAAAGCCATCTAACCTACACTATGCCATTATCATCCATATGTTTATCCAATAAACTTTTAAATGCCCTCAATGTTGGCGAGTTCACTACTGTAGCAGGTAGGGCATTCCACGGCCTCACTACTCTTTGCGTAAAGAACCTACCTCTGACCTCTGTCCTATATCTATTACCCCTCAGTTTAAAGTTATGTCCCCTCGTGCCAGCCATATCCATCCGCGGGAGAAGGCTCTCACTGTCCACCCTATCCAACCCCCTGATCATTTTGTATGCCTTTATTAAGTCTCCTCTTAACCTTCTTCTCTCCAACGAAAACAACCTCAAGTCCATCAGCCTTTCCTCATAAGATTTTCCCTCCATACCAGGCAACATCCTGGTAAATCTCCTCTGCACCCGCTCCAAAGCCTCCACGTCCTTCCTATAATGCGGTGACCAGAACTGTACGCAATACTCCAAATGCGGCCGTACCAGAGTTCTGTACAGCTGCAACATGACCTCCCGACTCCGCAACTCAATCCCTCTACCAATAAAGGCCAACACTCCATAGGCCTTCTTCACAACCCTATCAACCTGGGTGGCAACTTTCAGGGATCTATGTACATGGACACCTAGATCCCTCTGCTCATCCACACTTTCAAGAACTTTACCATTAGCCAAATATTCCGCATTCCTGTTATTCCTTCCAAAGTGAATCACCTCACACTTCTCTACATTAAACTCCATTTGCCACCTCTCAGCTCTGCAGCTTATCGATATCCCTCTGTAACCTGCTACATCCTTCCACACTATCGACAACACCACCGACTTTAGTATCGTCTGCAAATTTACTCACCCACCCTTCTGCACCTTCCTCTAGGTCATTGATAAAAATGACAAACAGCAACGGCCCCAGAACAGATCCTTGTGGTACTCCACTTGTGACTGTACTCCATTCTGAACATTTCCCATCAACCACCACCCTCTGTCTTCTTTCAGCTAGCCAATTCTGATCCACATCTCTAAATCACCCTCAATCCCCAGCCTCCGTATTTTTTGCAATAGCCTACCGTGGGGAACCTTATCAAACGCTTTGCTGAAATCCATATACACCACATCAACTGCTCTACCCTCATCTACCCGTTCAGTCACCTTCTCAAAGAACTCAATAAGGTTTGTGAGGCATGACCTACCCTTCACAAAGCCATGCTGACTATCCCTGATCATATTATTCCTATCTAGATGATTATAAATCTTGTCCCTTATAATCCCCTCCAAGACTTTACCCACTACAGACGTGAGGCTCACCGGTCTATAGTTGCCGGGGTTGTCTCTGCTCCCCTTTTTGAACAAAGGGACCACATTTGCTGTCCTCCAGTCCTCTGGCACTATTCCTGTAGCCAATGATGACATAAAAATCAAAGCCAAAGGTCCAGCAATCTCTTCCCTGGCCTCCCAGAGAATCCTAGGATAAATCCCATCAGGTCCCGGGGACTTATCTATTTTCAGCCTGTCCAGAATTGCCAACACCTCTTCCCTACGTACCTCAATGCCATCTATTCTATTAGCCTGGGGCTCAGCATTCTCCTCCACAACATTATCTTTTTCCTGAGTGAATACTGACGAAAAATATTCATTTAGTATCTCGCCTATCTCTTCAGACTCCACACACAATTTCCCATCCCTGTCCTTGACTGGTCCTACTCTTTCCCTAGTCATTCGCTTATTCCTGACATACCTATAGAAAGCTTTTGGGTTTTCCTTGATCCTTCCTGCCAAATACTTCTCATGTCCCCTCCTTGCTCGTCTTAGCTCTCTCTTTAGATCCTTCCTCGCTACCTTGTAACTATCCATCGCCCCAACCGAAACTTCACACTTCATCTTCACATAGGCCTCCTTCTTCCTCTTAACAAGAGATTCCACTTCCTTGGTAAACCACGGTTCCCTCGCTCGACGCCTTCCTCCCTGTCTGACCGGTACATACTTATCAAGAACACGCAGTAGCTGATCCTTGAACAAGCCCCACTTATCCAGTGTGCCCAACACTTGCAGCCTACTTCTCCACCTTATCCCCCCCAAGTCACGTCTAATGGCATCATAATTGCCCTTCCCCCAGCTATAACTCTTGCCCTGCGGTGTATACTTATGCCTTTCCATCATTAACGTAAACGTCACTGAATTGTGGTCACTGTCCCCAAAGTGCTCTCCTACCTCCAAATCCAACACCTGGCATGGTTCATTACCCAAAACCAAATCCAACGTGGCCTCACCTCTTGTTGGCCTGTCAACATATTGTTTCAGGAAACCCTCCTGCACACACTGTACAAAAAACGACCCATCTATTGTACTCGAACTATATCTTTTCCAGTCAATATTTGGAAAGTTAAAGTCTCCCATAATAACTACCCTGTTACTTTCGCTCATATCCAGAATCATCTTCGCCATCCTTTCCTCTACATCCCTAGAACTATTAGGAGGCCTATAAAAAACTCCCAACAGGGTGACCTCTCCTTTCCTGTTTCTAACTTCAGCCCATACTACCTCGGAAGAAGAGTCCCCATCTAGCATCCTCTCCGCCACCGTAATACTGCTCTTGACTAGCAGCGCCACACCTCCCCCTCTTTTGCCTCCTTCTCTGAGCTTACTAAAACACCTAAACCCCGGAACCTGCAACATCCATTCCTGTCCCTGCTCTATCCATGTCTCCGAAATGGCCACAACATCGAAGTCCCAGGTACCAACCCATGCTGCCAGTTCCCCTACCTTGTTTCGCATACTCCTGGCATTGAAGTAGACACACTTCAAACCACCTACCTGAACACTGGCCCCCTCCTGCGACATCAAATCTGTGCTCCTGACCTCTATACTCTCATTCTCCCTTACCCTAAAACTACAATCCAGGTTCCCATGCCCCTGCTGCATTAGTTTAAACCCCCCCAAAGAGCACTAACAAATCTCCCCCCCAGGATATTTGTGCCCCTCAGGTTCAGATGTAGACCATCCTGTCTGCAGAGGTCCCACCTTCCCCAGAAAGAGCCCCAGTTATCCAGAAATCTGAATCCCTCCCGCCTGCACCATCCCTGTAGCCACGTGTTTAAATGCTCTCTCTCCCTATTCCTCATCTCACTATCACGTGGCACGGGCAACAACCCAGAGATAACAACTCTGTTTGTTCTAGTTCTGAGCTTCCATCCTAGCTCCCTGAAAGCCTGCCTGACATCCTTGTCCCCTTTCCTACCTATGTCGTTAGTGCCAATGTGGACCACGACTTGAGGCTGCTCCCCCTCCCCCTAAGGACCCGGAAAACACGATCCGAGACATCACGTATCCTTGCACCTGGGAGGCAACATACCAAACGTGAATCTCTCACGCTCCCACAAAATCTCCTATCTGTGCCCCTGACTATAGAGTCCCCAATTACTAATGCTCTGCTCCTCTCCCCCCTTCCCTTCTGAGCAACAGGGACAGACTCCATGCCAGAGGCCCGTACCCCATGGCTTACCCCTGGTAAGTCGTCCCCCCCACAAGTATCCAAAGCGGTATACTTGTTTCTCAGGGGAACGACCGCAGGGGATCCCTGCACTGACTGCTTTTTCCCAGTCCCTCTTACAGTTACCCACCTATCTCCAATCTTTGGTGTAACTAATTCCCTGAAGCTGCTATCTATGACCCCTTCTGCCTCCCGAATGATCCGAAGTTCTTCCAACTCCAGCTCCAGTTCCCTAACTCGGTCTTGGAGGAGCTGGAGATGGCAGCACTTCCTGCAGGTAAAATCAGCAGGGACACTAACTGCATCCCTCACCTCAAACATCCTGCAGGAGGAACACTGCACTCCCTTCCCTGCCATTCCTCTAACTTTCTACCAAGATCTGGCTAACAACTAAATTAAATTTTTATAAAAAATAATAATAATATAATAAAATATGGTACTTACCTCAGACCAATGGGTTTTATTATTAGGTTAGAGGAGGAGGGCGGGTGGGAGACACTACACGTGTAGTGTCTCGGGTTTCCTCTCCACCAGAATTTATTGGTGAGGGTCTTCCCAGACGTCCGCGGGTCGACTTCCTGTTCCCGCCTAAAAAACTAATTTAAAAAAAAAGAAAAATTCTCAGCTCCTGCTGAAATTGACTAACCAGCCAGCTCCACTCCCGCCGAAATCGACTGGCCTGCCCCTGCAAAGACAAGTGCTTTTAAAGGACAGACTTACCTCCCAGCAACCACTTCCGCAATGCTCCCGCTGAAACTGACTCACCAGCTGTTCTCACGCCGAAATCGACTGGCCTGCCCCTGCAAAGACAAGTGCTTTTAAAGGTTGACTTACCTCCCAGCAGCCACTTCCGCAATGCTCCCGCTGAAACTGACTCACCAGCTGTTCTCCCGCCGAAATCGACTGGCCTGCCCCTGCAAAGACAAGTGCTTTTAAAGGACAGACTTACCTCCCAGCAACCACTTCCGCAATGCTCCCGCTGAAACTGACTCACCAGCTGTTCTCACGCCGAAATCGACTGGCCTGCCCCTGCAAAGACAAGTGCTTTTAAAGGTTGACTTACCTCCCAGCAGCCACTTCCGCAATGCTCCCGCTGAAACTGACTCACCAGCTGTTCTCCCGCCGAAATCGACTGGCCTGCCCCTGCAAAGACAAGTGCTTTTAAAGGACAGACTTACCTCCCAGCAACCACTTCCGCCACGCTCCCGCTGAAACTGACTCACCAGCTGTTCTCACGCCGAAATCGACTGGCCTGCCCCTGCAAAGACAAGTGCTTTTAAAGGTTGACTTACCTCCCAGCAGCCACTTCTGCAATGCTCCCGCTGAAACTGACTCACCAGCTCTTCTCCCGTCGAAATCGACTGGCCTGCCCCCGCAAAGACAAGTGCTTTTAAAGGACAGACTTACCTCCCAGCAGCCACTTCCGCAATGCTCCCACTGAAACTGACTCACCAGCTGTTCTCCCGCCGAAATCGACTGGCCTGCCCCTGCAAAGACAAGTGCTTTTAAAGGACAGACTTACCTCCCAGCAACCACTTCCGCAATGCTCCCGCTGAAACTGACTCACCAGCTGTTCTCATGCCGAAATCGACAAAAGATGTATGATGGTTGTATATAGGGGGTCAATCACGCGCAGGAAATGTTATATAGGCTGGGGGAGAGAGACTAGGCTGCGACAGGAGCTGCGCCAGAGGGGGCGGGGCAGGCTTTGTAAAGCGCCGTTTCTTTCCCCCGCGTGCGGGAAGAAAGGCGGGAAGGGGAACGAAGAATTGATTGGGAGATTCCCACATGGGGGGGTCAAAGGGACGGCGGGGGAAGCCGGGGTCAGCTGACTTACGGGAGTGATATGGGGGGAGCAAAAAAGCTAGGTCTTGCGGAGGGGAGGGGAGGGGGGGAGAAAAAGGGTTGCTGCTGCACTGGCCGAAAGGGAATGGGACACAAAAGAGGTGGTGGGGACGGAGGTCCCCCGGCTGGGGGACTGGAGGGCGAGGGAGACGCGGACACGGGACTGGCCCAGAAAAGGAGATGGCTAGTCAGCGGGGCTGATAACGTGGAACATGAGGGGCCTGAATGGGCCGGTGAAGAGGGCTCGAGTGTTCGCACACTTGAAGGGACTGAAGCCAGACGTGGCTATGCTCCAAGAGACACACCTGAAGGTGGCGGACCAGGTCAGGTTAAGAAGGGGATGGGTAGGACAGGTATTTCACTCGGGACTGGACGCGAAAAATAGAGGGGTGGCAATTTTGGTGGGAAAGCATGTGTCATTTGAGGCCAAGACTATCGTAGTGGATAATGGAGGGAGATATGTGATGGTGAGTGGTAGGCTGCAAGGGACGTGGGTGGTGTTGGTAAATGTATACGCCCCGAACTGGGATGATGCTGGATTCATGAAGCGCATGTTGGGGCGCATTCCGGACCTGGAGGTAGGAGGCCTGATAATGGGAGGGGACTTCAATACAGTGCTGGACCCAGCACTGGACCGCTCCAGATCAAGGACTGGAAAGAGGCCGGCGGCGGCCAAGGTGCTTAGGGGGTTTATGGATCAGATGGGGAGAGTGGACCCATGGAGGTTTGCAAGACCGCAGGCCAGGGAATTTTCTTTCTTCTCCCACGTGCACAAAGCCTACTCCCGGATAGATTTCTTTGTTCTGGGCAGGGCGTTCATCCCGAGGGTGGAGGGGACGGAGTATTCGGCCATAGCCGTTTCGGACCACGCCCCGCACTGGGTGGAAATGGGGCTGGGAGAGGAGAGGGACCAACGCCCGCTGTGGCGGCTGGATGTGGGACTGCTGGCAGATGAGGTGGTGTGTGGGAAGGTGAGGGGGTGTATCGAAAGGTACTTGGAGGCCAACGACAACAGGGAGGTGCGAGTGGGGGTGGTATGGGAGGCGTTGAAGGCGGTGATCAGGGGAGAGCTAATCTCCATCAGGGCTCATAGGGAGAGGACAGAGGGCATGGAAAGGGAGAGGTTAGTGGGGGAGATTTTGAGAGTGGACAGGAGATACGCAGAGGCCCCGGAGGAAAGATTCCTCGGGGAAAGACGACGGCTCCAGACGGAGTTTGACCTGTTGACCACGGGGAAGGCGGAGGCACAGTGGAGGAAGGCACAGGGGGCGACCTA
This sequence comes from Scyliorhinus torazame, assembly GCF_047496885.1. Lineage (NCBI taxonomy): Eukaryota > Metazoa > Chordata > Chondrichthyes > Carcharhiniformes > Scyliorhinidae > Scyliorhinus > Scyliorhinus torazame. The sequence continues at coordinate 56,822,225 of NC_092719.1, forward strand.
AGAGTACGGGGAAAAGGCTAGTCGGATGCTGGCACACCAGCTCCGTAAGAGGATGGCAGCGAGGGAAATAAGGGGAATCAAAGATGGAAGGGTCATGGCTCGGAGTGTAACGAAAATAAACAAGGTATTCAAGGCCTTCTATGAAGATCTGTACAGATTCAAGCCCCCAGGGGCGGGAAGAGGGGATGAGACGATTCCTAGACCAACAGAGGTTCCCGAGGGTGGAGGAGCAAGTGGTGGCTGGTTTGGGGGCACCAATCGGGTTGGAGGAGCTGAGCAAGGGTTTGGGGAGTATGCAGGCGGGGAAGGCCCCGGGGCCAGACGGGTTCCCGGTGGAGTTCTACAGAAAGTACGTCGATCTGTTGGCAAAATTTGCAGATGACACTAAAGTCGGTGGAGTTGTGGACAGTGCAGAATACTGTTACAAGTTACAGAGGGACATAGATAAGCTGCAGCGCTGGGCTGAGAGGTGGCAAATGGAGTTTAATGCAGAAAAGTGTGAGGTGATTCATTTTGGAAGGAATAACAGAAAGACAAGAGTAATGGGCTAATGGTAAGATTCTTGGTAGTGTGGATGAGCAGAGAGATCTCGGTGTCCATGTACATAGATCCCTGAAAGTTGCCACCCAGGTTGAGATGGTTGTTAAGAAGACGTATGGTATGTTAGCTTTTATTGGTAGAGGGATTGAGTTTCAGAGCCATGAGGTCATGTTGCAGCTGTACAAAATTCTGGTGCGGCCGCATTTGGAGTATTGCATGCAATTCTGGTCGCCGCATTATAGGAAGGATGTGGAAGCATTGGAACGGGTGCAGAGGAGATTTACCAGAATGTTACCTGGTATGGAGGGAAGATCTTATAAGGAAAGGCTGAGGGACTTGAGGCTGTTTTCGTTAGAGAGAAGATGGTTAAGAGGTGACTTAATTGAGGCATTCAAGATGATCAGAGGATTAGATAGGGTGGACAGTGAGAGCCTTTTTCCTCGGATGGTGATGTCTAGCATGAGGGGACATAGCTTTAAATTGAGGGGAGATAGATATAGGACCGATGTCAGAGGTAGGTTCTTTACTCGGAGAGTAGTACGGGCGTGGAATGCCCTGCCTGCAACAGTAGTGGACTCGCCAACACTAAGGGCATTCAAATGGTCATTGGATAGACATATGGACGATAAGGGAATAGTGTAGATGGGCTTTAGAGTGGTTTCACAGGTCGGCACAACATCGAGGGCCGAAGGGCCTGTACTGCGCTGTAATGTTCTATGTACACCTCTATTGCCTCTGTAAAAATACTCATGGGTGCGACACCTGATCAAACTAAAAATATGTAATACGAAATGTGAAACCAAGAAAATAATTAAACAGTTGGGGGGGGAGAGGATAAGATAAGGTGGGGGGGTTAACTTATATTGTTGTTGGGGGGGGGGGAGGCGTATTATTGTTATTGTGTATTATTGTTTGGTTCGTTTTTTTGTAAACTTTGTATAAAAATCATTAAAATTCCAATAAAAATATTTCCAATAAAAAATTGAAAGTCTCTTGCAAAACTGGGAGATAGCAGGAGAACTAAAATTTAAATTCATCGGCGGATGTAATCCCATTTAATTGCATTGCATTATTTTTCCCCCAAATGGCCCATTTTAAGTTCCCATGAACTATATACCTAGATAGTTAACTAAACTCTGCCAATAGCAACACCAAAATTTTAAAACATTTTTAACAGCTCAGAAGTAAAACTGGCAACACGACACTGCTTTAATACAGTAAAGCACTAACACATTCGATCAAAGGATTCTACGAAGAAGAAACGCAAACTGATGGGACGCGCTGAGCAGGAAACAAATGCTAGATGAGAGGGGGAAATGGGGGGAATGGAGGTTAGGAGGATGATCACATCAGGCCACTTTGATTTTTACATATTTGCAGCTGTTTTGAGGAGGCATTGACAGATGCCTGGAAGCTGCTAGACTCTAGTTTGGATTTTTCCACAGCAACAGAAATGGGAAGAATAGCTCAAGTTGCACCCAATAAAGTTGGTAGAAATTAGCAAATAACCTTTAAAGAACAAATACTTCATTTTTTTTGTTTGTGGTTCACATATTTTAAGTGTTTTTAAAAGATTGCATTCCTCCAATTCTTGCCTTTTAGCCATCTAATTTTAATCATTCCATCCTGAGGCAACATCTTCAGCTGCTCAGGCCGCAAGGTCTAGAATTCCCACTCCAAACTCCTCCTGTAAGATAGTCCTTGCAACTTATCTCTTTCCTGTCCTAATATTACCTAATAAGGCTCAGTGTCAAATTTAGTTTGATACCATTCCTGTGTAGCACCTTGGGGCATGTCGCTATGTTAAAGGCACTATATAAATAAAATTTGGCATTGGTGGGAGCTATTTGTTCGACTGTGCCTTGAGAAACAGCAGATGATATACTGGGACAAGGATGGAAAAGCAAAATGGGATAAAGAGTGATAGTTAGTATGTTGAATTACATAAGCCATGTTACAGCAAGATCATCAATTCATTACACAGCCTAACTGCATAGGAGGTGGAACAGTCAACTGAAAGCTTCCTCTTAACAACCATACTTAATCAGGGTCGACTTGTGTAGCCTCTGTAAGTACGTTTTCTCTCTACGAGTGGGACACCCTGCCCCCCGCCCTCTCACACGGCATGCTTTCTGGTGATGGAGGCAGCATGCCATTAGCCACCAGTGAGATCTTCCGGTCCTGTCGATGTCTACGCCACTTTGCATGGCTTATCCACCCCGCCATTAGGGAACCCAACTTCAGCGGGATCTAAAGGGTCAGAAAATCCCACCCATAATGTTCCTTCTGCAATTCTCAAAATGGAACAATAGTCTTTTAAATTTCTGTTTACAGATTATGACTAAGGTAATTGTAGAGTCTTTTGAACTAACCTTGTCCATATTTGCTTTAGCCATATGGTTAGCCAGAAAACTGTACCAATACATACAATCTTCGTCAGAAGGTGATGGGAATCGTCTTTTATATGTCTTCTGATATTGGCAAACCATTTTTGCATGCAAGTCCTGTGAGAAAAGCAAATATGAACTGAAGCCAACTCAACAAATAATTTCAAAATATTTTAACAAATCACAATAAATCCTGTAAATAGATAACATCCCTTGCACCCATTTCTCAGTGGACTCTGGTTAAGTATACATATGGGGGTCACATGGCAGTTGTGTGCCACAACTGCGATGTTCAGGTAGGAGTAGGCAGAGAATGCACCGCACATAGTCCATTCGTCGCTGTTAAACATCGAGTGGTCTGACCAGCAGTACTTTAAGGGTTCCGAAAATGTTTAATTCCATGTATCCAGGAACAGCAGAAATTGGAGACCACTATGCCAATCTGACACCATCACCCAATCCCACTCCACTCACAATCACCTCCCAGACCTTTCCGCAACTGGCGAGATGCAGCAAGGCAGCAATCAACTGAGACCCAAAACAAAAATGTTTCGGACCTTCTGGCACTGGCAGGAGCTGAAGTAGGCCTGGACAGGAGATATTATTTTAACCTGACAATCTTTAAGGAATTTTCACAATATGTTCACGGTAGTAAGCTAACAAAATCAAGGTGCCATTGGGCACGATTCTGTGGCCGCGTTGCGCTCAAGTGAGAGCACAATGCGGCCGGAGAATCCCGGGCGAGGCCTGCAGAGAGCCTCCCGACAGGCTCCACGCCTCACGGGATTCACCGAAGTCCAGCGAGATGTTGGAGTCGGACCTCCATCTCAAATAGGCGTGACCGAATGACACTCGCAGAAGTAGGTCGTAAACCTACTTACAACATGTTTGCCCAGATCCACCGGCCCCAGGGAGGCTGCAGCCGGGCACCGATCAGTGCTGGTCCACACAAACGTGGACCAGGCGGAACTGCACGGGAGGTCTCCTGAGCCATTGGAGCCCCTGAGTGGTCAGGGTAAATGCAGGATGGACCCCTGGAACGTGGCCACCTTGGCACTGCCCAGCTGGCACCTTGGCACTGCCTGGCATTACCAGGCTACGAGTTCTGCCTGGGTGCCAGGGTGGTAGTGCAAGGGTGCCTGACTGCCAAGGGCCAGGGGGGCCACACCCATGAAATGAAGGTGGAGGTGGGCTTTAAGGGTGGGGAGTGCAGGGGAGATAAGTAGGGGCCTTCGGGAGTTTGAGGGGTGATGAGTGGGTGTCCTAGAAGGTGCTGTAAGGGGGCTTGGAGGTGACTGAAGAGGGACCTCCTATAGTGGGTTGTCCTCACTTGGGGGGGGTAGTGTCCATTTGTGTGGGGGATGGCATTGCCCATGGGTGGGGGGGGTGGGGGACCACAAGCTCACTTAAAACATCGTGGCGCCCTTTTAAAATGGCAGCCCGATCTCTGAATTCAGCTCCCAGAGTTAAAAGAAATTCGAAGTGTGGGCTAAACCAGTGAGAAACTCCCCAGGGCCCCAAAATGTTACTCAGTGTCATTGAAAAGCGGTGAGGAATTTGGAAACTCCCTGAAAAACACGTCACAAATTAATTTAGAAATTCTTTGGGAGAATCGCACCCTATGGAAGCCATTTTGCTTTCTCTACTTTATAATCACACATATGTATTAATCAAGAATTAGTAATCAGCCAGAAACAGATTAAACAAGTAGTGAACCTCATACATAATTGAAGAATAAGTAATTAGTAATTACCGCTGGATAATATACAAATATTTGAAGTTCAAAGCATTAATTTGCTGCAAACCAAGATGTCAAAACATACTGCAATTGTCTATGGGAACAGAGAGCACTTAGCTACTGCCCTTGACTGACTGGGATAGGTGTAAGAGAATGAACAGAGACTTGTACAAATTCAAATAAGAGAAAGAACGTGAACTCATTATTCCGATCAATGAAGCAATTTTTGTAAATGGCTGAACCCAATAAAACTAACCCTGTTTGGCTAACTACAACAGGCCTGAGGTGGCGTAATTGGTAATTCAGGGGTTAAAAGTAGAGGCTCCGAGCAACATCTTTGCTAGCAAGGATTGACCTTTTCTCTGTGTGGCATCCCTGGAGAAGGGTGGCGAATTTGAAAAACTTATTAGTCAAAAGTTTGCTCAAGTCCAAATCATGCTGTTTGAGAGTTGGAAAGAATCGAGTTATGCATTTAAATTTTACCTTCTATACTATACTAAATACCGGGGCCCCGCAAGGCTGCGTACTTACCTCCTATGCTCCCTATACACAAACGACTGCATGGCAAAATTTGACTCCAACTCCATCTACACGTTTGCTGACGACACGACCGTAGTGAGTCGGATCTCGAACAACGACGAGTCAGAATACAGGGGGCAGATAGAGAACCTGGTGGAGTGGTGTAATGACAATAACCTCTCCCTCAATGTCAGGAAAAGTAGAGGTGGACATTGACTTCAGAAAGCAAAACATTGTACACACCCCTGTCTGGATCAACGGGCTGAGGTGGAGATGGTTGCCAGCTTCAAATTCCTAGATGTGCACATCACCAATAATCTGTCCTGGTCCACCCATGTCGACGCTACGACCAAGAAAGCACAACAGCACCTATACTTCCTCAGGAAACTAAGGAAATTCAACATGTCCACATTGACTCTTCCAACTTTTACCGGTGGACCGTAGAAAGCATCCCATCTGGCTGCATCACAGTCTGGTATGGCAACAGCTCGACCCAAGACCCGAAGAATCTTCAGACAGTCGTGAACACAGCCCAGTCCATCACAAGAACCTGCCTCCCATCCATTGACTCTATCTAGACCTCCCGCTGCCTGGGGAAAGCGGGCAGCATAATCAAATAGCCCTCCCACCCTGCTTACTCACTCTTCCAACTTCTTCCATCAGGAAGGAAATACAAAAGTCTCAGAACACGCACGAACAGACTCAAAAACAACTTCTTCCCCACTGTTACCAGACTCCTAAACGGCCCTCTTATGGACTGACCTGATTAATACTACACTCCTGCATGCTTCACCCGATGCCGGTGTCTATGTATTTACATTGTGTACCTTGTGTTGCCCTATTATGTATTTTCTTTTTATTTTCATGTACTAAATGAACTGTTTGAGCAGCTTGCAGAAAAATACTTTTCATTGTACCTCGGTACACGTGACAATAAACAAATCCAATCCAATCCGATCCAACAGTCTATACTATCTCATGTGATACTCATATACACATTTGCTACAATATTTGCAAAGTTAAAAATGATAATTTCACTCAGAAGCCAAATATACAAAATTAAGAAACAGGAACATGATCATAGGGAAAAATAGGTTAGCTATTAAAATAAGAAAATCTACCGGAAGCCGATTGCGATTCTGTTCAGTTAGGAAGTCCAATTGTAGATCATGTAGGTAATACTGAAAAGATTTTCCATTGCGGTCACAGAATAGTAACGATTTGTTGACAAATACTTGTAAGATGTCTTCGACTTCTTCTTCTGTATCTAAGTCCCACAGAATGCACAGAACCTGTTCCGACATGAAAATTTACAGCGATAAATGAAATTTACCATAGAAACAACTACTTGTATTTTTATAGTGCATTTAACATAGTAAAGCATCCCGAGACACTTCATGTTATTAAACAAAAGATGACACCAAGCACATAAGGAGATATTAAGACAGATGGCCAAATGCTTTGTCAAAGGGATAGGTTAAAAGAAAAGCCTCAAAGAAGGAAAGGGAAGTAGAGAGAAGGTGAGGCTTAAGAAGGGAATTCCAGAGCTTGGGGCTAGGGCAGCTGAAGGGACAGCCTCCAATGGTGTATCTATTAAAATCAGGGAAGTTTGTTCGCAGAATTGGAGGGTGAAGATACCTCCGCAGCTTGTGTGGCTGGAGTAGATTACAGAGATGGAGAGGGGTGAGGTTATGGAAGAATTTGAAAACAAGGATATCAATTTTAAAAGTGAGGCATTGTTTAACCAGGAGCCAATGTGGGTCAGTGAACTGAGGGGTGAACGGAAATTGTTTTTATTGTTTTTCAGCAACTGACTGTGTGAACATTCCTCAATGCAAAGTGCTTTGAAAGAGTCATCAATAAAATTTCCCATTTTCTTCAATCAGAACTGGCCACACACTTTGTGCCTTATGAAGCTATATGATGCCCCAGTGTTTGGATCAAAATCAATTAAAACTATTGCATGCAGATGTAAAAACTTCTGAAATTGATTTGACCGGGAGCATGTCTGTGTCAAAACATGTGCATTTGTTGAATATTTGAACTTGTATTATACAAAATACAGGAATAGTATGCAAGGGATCAACGACAGACACAATTTTCTTTGCAACAGAAAACGTTTGGTTCAGGCTAGACAACTTGATCACACATAATGGTGTTCAAAGTGCCACATATTTAATAAACCCAATAAACATTGGCAATGACAAAGCTGTTTCAGGTTCAAAGATAGGCTACATTCAATACTGATGAATGGAGATTTGTTCGAATGAAATTACAAGTGATGTGAATGTCTGTCACTTTTATTTCCAGAAGCCTGTAGGGATCCCAAATCAATGAGATGTGGAGATAGGCCAAACAAAGAAAGACCATCACCCCCTTTTAAAACAGCGTGAAAGTGTACTGTAAATGTACATTTACCCAAGTTTACCAAAAGACAAGGAGGATGTGGATTGTGTCTGTGCTTTCTGATTGACAGTTACGTTGTGACCTTTTAAAAGAGGTTAGGAAGATTGATTCACTGCAGTCGTCAATATTTAATAAGCCCTTAATGACAACCAGGTTGTGTTCTGATGTAACAGAATTATATTGAGAAACATAGCTAAACCTCGAGGCCAACAGCTGCAAGAACGTAGAGCAGTTAGCAAACAAAGTTAGGCTGTCATGATCTCAGCTGATGTTACTGCTGGACAAGTCAGATCCCAGGATGGAACTCAGCATGATAGATTCTAACTTTTATTTGTTGTTTAGATATGTGGAACGGGGCTACTGAACAGAGTCACTGGAGTCAGCTGATGTACATTTAACAAAAGAACAAAACATTTATTAAACAAGATTAACTATATACATTACTCCTTTGGGTAACAGGTAGCACTTGTGAAGTGGAGCTACTTCAGGAAGTGTCGACCCCGCCTTCCAGACACCCGGGCTCAGCTGGCTCCGGCTGACAGCATCTGGTCAGGGCCCCTGCTCAGGGATTCGAGCCCAACTACTTGTGGGCGTCTCGGGAGGGACTGAAGCTAAGGGAGTAAACCCGTGAAAACATCCTTAGCAATTAAAGCTACCAGAAGCACCATGCAAAGAACAACTGGGAGCAATGCAAACGACTCCTGGCAACTTCTATGCAGTCGTATTCAGCTGGTTTCTGACACCGGAAACATCAGAGAAATGTATGACGACATCAAGGAAGCTTATGGGCCAACCATGAAGACAACCCCTCAAGTCTAAAATTGGGGGGGAAATCACCGACTAAAGCAAGCAAATGAACCGCTGGATGGAGCACCACCTAGAACTGTACCCCAGGGAAAACATTGTCACTCGTGCCACCCTTAATGCAGTTCAGCCTCTGCCACTCACAGACAAGCTGGATGAACAGCTAACAGAACTGGAGCTCAGCAACGCCATCGATTCTCTAGCCAGCATCAAGTTGAATGGGAATGACGGCATTACCCCTAGAATATTCAAATATGCCAAGCCAACAATACTCTCAAAACTCCACGACTTGCTTTACCAGTACTGGGATGAGGAGCAGTGCCACAGGACATGCGCGATGCCAACATCATCCACTATAAGCTGACTGCAACAATTACCGTGGAACCTCCCTGCTCAGCACAGTAGGGAAAGCCTTTGCCGAGTCATCTTAAACAGACTTCAGAAGCTGGTTGACCGTGTCTATCCTGAGGCACTCGATGGGCTGAATGGCCTTCTTCTGCACTGCATGTTCTATGTGCAGGTGACCAAGAGGGTATGAGAAAATGTGCTATTTCACACAGAACACAAATGTTTTTGAGTGTTACATGTCTGCGTCCTTAGTATCCTGCTTTACGACATTGAGGCCTGGGCAATGTATGCCAGCCAAATATGACACTTCAACATATTCCATCTTCACCGTCTCCGACGAATCTTCAGCATCTGGTGGCAGGACCGCATCTCCAATATCAACATCCTCAAGGTAACAAACATCCCCAGCACGTACGTCATACTGAGCCAGCGCCGCTCGAGATGGCTTGGACATGTGAACCACACGGAGGATGGCAGGATCCCCAAGAGCGTATTGTACAGCGCCAGATCCATTTGCCGCCCATCCTTTTGCTTCAAAGATGTCTGCAAACATGACATGGACCACAAGTGTGGGAGCAAGTTGCCAGTCACCGCCAGAGCTGGTGGACAGCAGTGAAGGAGAGAGTGAAAAGAGGTGAAGAGAAGAGATGCAGCAAGAGATGTCGGCTTACTCACTCTTCCAACTTCTTCCATCGGGCAGGAGGTACAGAAGTCTGAGAACACGCACGAACAGACTCAAAAACAGTTTCTTCCCCACTGTCACCAGACTCCTAAATGACCCTCTTATGGACTGACCTCATTAACACTACACCCTGTATGCTTCATCCGATGCCAGTGCTTATGTAGTTACATTGTATATGTTGTGTTGCCCTATTATGTATTTTCTTTTATTTCCTTTTCATGTATTTAATGATCTGTTGAGCTGCTCGCAGAAAAATACTTTCACTGTACCTCGGTACACGTGACAATAAACAAATCTAATCCAATCCAATCCAAGTGGCAAGACATGAGAACACACCGCAGAGAGAGCCAGATGCTTCCAAACCAGTGACCCATTGACGTGCACTCTCGAGACAGGGAGACCAAGAATTACTCCTCCACCCAACTATACCTTTATAGATATATACAGATTTGAAAGGGTAACACAAGTTACAAGATCTAATTTATACTCTCATGTTCTCAGTAAGTACAGTCCATGTAAACCAATAGGTGAATGTGATCAGTAATCCCACTCTCTGAAACCAAGTGATGGATGCCACACAAACAACTTTGACATCGTAGGTCTGCCGGAGGGTGTCGAGGGCAGGAATCCCACGGAATATGTGGCCCAGATGCTGGGTAAACTGGTCAAGAGAGAGTGCTGTCCCAAGCCCCCAGAGATAGACAGAGCTCACAGTTCACTCAGGCCAAATCCGGGACACTACCAAGGGTTTCCATAGCAAAACTTCACCGGCAGCAGGATCAAGAGAAGATTTTGAACTGGGCAAGGCACACACGGTCCTGCCAGTGGGAAGGCCACTTGATCCGAGTGCACCAGGACGTTGGGGCAGACCTGGCCAAGCACCGCGCTGAGTTTAATGCAGCCAAAGCGGCTCTGTACCAGAGTGGAGTGCGGTTTGGAACACTGCACCCAGCCAAACTGTGGGTAACCTTCATGGGGAAGGACTACTACTTCACCGCACCGGCTGAGGCAGACGGTTCGTGCACAGACACGGGCTGGGAAGGCAGCGGCAACAGTAGAAACAAACATTGTGTCAAGAACAGAAAAGGACAATTGCGTGGGACAGAACTGCCTCGCTTTCAATTTAACTTTAAGTCCCAGGAAGGAGTGGGTGAACGCAATAAGGTGCAGAGATAGGTGATGGAAGAAGGGGGGGGGAGAAAAAATAACGGGTGGGGGAGTTTAAGGATTGCTTGCTTCCTGGGAGGTGGGGGGGCACCGCATGAGTGGGCAAGCCAGTGCAGGGAAGTAGGGTGAGAGGAAAGGCAGAAGGGGGGGGGGGGGGAGACAAAAGAGGTATACAGACCCAAGAGGGGGACACGGGGGCAGGAGGGAGGGGAGTGCGTGGGTAGAATGCTGGCTATGACAGGTCGCACATGGCGGCAGTGAAAACAACAATTCCGAGAACGACCATCTTTGCGCTCCCAAACAATGGGAAGCCCGGAAGTGCAGGGGTACAGCCACATGGTGAACACGGTGATCACGTCCATATTGTGTGGCTCCCAAACAAAGGGAAATCCTGGAGTGCAGAGGCGCTTCCACAAGGTAAGTATGGCTGACCAAGCAGGAGAGGGGTGGGGAGCAGAGGCCCCTCCATCAAGATAGTCACTGAGAACGTCAGGGGACTTCACAGGCCAGTGAAAAGATCCAAAGTTTTCGCCCATCTGAAAAGTTGGAGGGCTGATGTTACCTTCCTCCAGGAAACACACCTAAGGGAGAAGGACCAATTGCAGGTAAGAAAAAGCTGTGTGGGTCAGATGTATTATCGTGTTATGGGACGAGGGCGAGGTGGGGGGTGGGGCGTAGCCATACTTCTAAACAAGAGGACAGTCTTCACGGCAAGTATGGGGGTAAGTCAAGGAATCGGAAGAGGAGTGGGTGAGAATGGAAGAGAGTTCTTGTGCAGGATCATCCCTCCGAGCGCTAGCCACAACCACACTCTCATTCCCCCCTGGCCAGATACTCGAATATCCCAGTGGTAGTAGCCATGCTCTGAGCGTGGTACCAAATGAGGCAGCACTTCGGTCTAACCAAAATGTCCACCATGGCCCCCAGCTGCAACAACCACAGGTTCACTCCCGCAACAATGGATGCTTCCTTGAAAAGGTGGAGTCAGGACGAGGGGACTTTGACGGTTAGTGACATGTGCGCGGATGTTAGGGTAGAGGCCCTGGGGAAACTCACGGAGAAGTTCCAGCTCCCAAGAGGAAACAACCTCAGATATATTCTGGCCAAAAACTTCCTCTGCAAAGAAACAACAACGTACCCCCAGATCGTCTGCCAGAGAATCCTGGCGATCAACAGCACCAACCAAGGCTCCAGACTGGCTGTCTGTCTGACCTGACGGAATTTTTCAGGCTGGAGAAAATAAAATTTGCCATCCGTGGATCGGAAGAAGGCTTCCACTGGAAATGGGAACTGTTCATCAACTTGTTCCAAGACCTGTTCGAGGTCTGCAAGAGAGAGAGGGGGGGGGGGGGGGGGTAGTGGGAGGCACGGGACAAAAACCTCAGAGGACTGGTTCGTAGGCAAGTTAAAGCCCAAACCAAACTGTACACAAGTGTCTGTAAATACATGTCTTGGCATGTTGAGGATGATTAAATATTAAGAAAAGTACACCTGTTTAAGGGGGGGGGGAAGAGAGGGGGTCACAGCCACACTTGTTGTTGGGGTGCTCATCTGATTATATGTGTTGGTCTAGCATTGGTTTCGTAAAATGTTGGTTGCAAAATAGGAATAAAAATATTTTTTTAAAGATTAAAATACCTATTTTGTTCAGTTAAGCTTGCAGGAAAAGATAAATAATAAGCACTGAGTGTCCATGTGCTGTTCAAGTCTTACACACACACGACAGGGAGAAGCCAAGAACTTGAAATTCACAGCTGAAGAAATGTTTAATCGACTGTTATTAAAACTATAGCAGGCATTTCTGCTGGATGAAAGCAGAGGGAGAATTTGTATTGCATAATGCTGTCTTGTACGGTGGTCTCTCACCGAGCTAATACTATCATAGAATTATAGAATTTAACAGTGCAGAAAGAGGCCATTTGGCTCATCGGGTCTGCACCGGCCCTTGGAAAGAACATCCTACTTAAGCCCATGTCTCCACCCTATCCCTGTAACCCAGTAACCCCACCGAACCTTTTGGAAACTAAGAGGCAATTTAGCATGGCCAATCCATCTAACCTCCACATCTTTGGACTGTGGAAGGAAACCGGAGCACCCAGAGGAAACCCACGCAGACACAGGGAGAAAGTGCAAACTCAACACAGTCACCCGAGGCCGGAATTGAACCTGGAGCTGAGAGGCAGCAGTGCTAACCATTGTGCCACCATGCCAATATGTGTAATACCTATACGGTGGTTATTTTAACCATGCAGCTCTGGCCTAGCAGGTGATATTTGCACTGATCCTCAGATGAATTACAGAAAGCTGGGTGCACTCTCCAAAAGAAATACTGAAAATACCTAGTCGGTCAGGTAGCATTTGTTGAGAGAAGCAGAGTTAGATCAATGGCTGTTCATCAGAAAGGTTCTGGTGAAAGGCCACTGACCTGAAATGTTAACTCTGTTTCTCTCTTTGCAGATGCTGCCTGACCTGCTGAGTATTTCCAGCATTTTCTGTTTTTATTTCAGATTTCCAGCTTCTGCAGTATTATGCTTCTATAGTTCCATTCTATCAAAGGTGCTTCCCTACAAGAGTGACATTGATCACGTATTGGAAGTATGATGTGAACATTGAATAGGATGACGAACTGAAAAATTAACCATAAGATTACATGGAAATTCAGCTGATTACACTTTTCAAAGAACAAAGAAACGTACAGCACAGGAACAGGCCCTTAGGTCCTCCAAGCCCATGCCAACCATGCTGCCCGACTAAACTAAAATCTTCTACACTTCCTGGGTCCGTATCCCTCTATTCCCATCCTATTCATGTATTTGTCAAGATGCCCCTTAAATGTCACAATCGTCCCTGCTTCCACAACCTCCTCCGGCAGCGAGTTCCAGGCACCCACTACCCTCTGTGTAAACAAACCTGCCTCGTACATCTCCTCTAAATCTTGCCCCTCGCACCTTAAACCTATGCCCCCTAGTAATTGACCCCTCTACCCTGGGGAAAAGCCTCTGACTATCCACTCTGTCTATGCCCCCCATAACTTTGTAGACCTCTATCATGTCGCCTCAACCTCCGTCGTTCCAGTGAGAACAAACCAAGTTTATTCAACCTCTCCTCATACCTAATGCCCTCCATACCAGGCAACATCCTGGTAAATCACTTTTGCACCCTCCCTAAAGCCTCCACATCCTTCTGGTAGTGTGGCGACCAGAATTGAACACAATACTCCAAGTGTGGCCTAACTAAGGTTCTATACAGCTGCAACATGACTTGCACAATTCTTATACACAATGCCACGGCCAATGAAGGCAAGCATGCTGTATGCCTTCTTGACTACCTTCTCCACCTGTGTTGCCCCTTTCATTGACCTGTAGACCTGTACACCCAGATCTCTCTGACTTTCAATACTCTTGAGGGTTCTACCATTTACTGTAAATTCCCTACCTGCATTAGACCTTCCAAAATGCATGACCTCACATTTGTCCGGATTAAACTACATCTGCCATCTCTCCGCCCAAGTCTCCAAACAATCTAAATCCTGCTCTATCCTCTGACAGTCATCGCTATCCGCAATTCCACCAACCTTTGTGTCATCTGCAAACTTACTAATCAGACCAGTTACATTTTCCTCCAAATCATTTATGTATACTACGAACAGCAAAGGTCCCAGCACTGATCCCTGCGGAACACCACTAGTCACAGCCCTCCAATTAGAAAAGCACCCTTCCATTGCTACTCTCTGCCTTCTATGACCTAGCCAGTTCTGTATCCACATTGCCAGCTCACCCCTGATCCCGTGTGACTTCACCTTTTGTACCAGTCTACCATGAGGGACATTGTCAAAGGCCTTACTGAAGTCCATATAGCAACATCCACTGCCCTACCTGCATCAATCATCTTTGTGACCTCTTCGAAAAACTCCATCAAGTTAGTGAGACACTACCTCCCCTTCACAAAGCTATGCTGCCTCTCACTAATAGGTCCATTTGCTTCCAAATGGGAGTAGATCCTGTCTCGAAGAATTCTCTCCAGTAATTTCCCTAACACTGATGTAAGGCTCACGGGCCTGTAGTTCCCTGGATTATCCTTGCTACCCTTCTTAAATAAAGGAACAACATTGGCTATTCTCCAGTCCTCCAGGACATCACCTGAAGACAGTGAGGATCCAAAGATTTCTGTCAAGGCCTCAGCAATTTCCTCTCTAGCCTCCTTCAGTATTCTGGGGTAGATCCCTTCAGGCCCAGGGGACTTATCTATCGTAATATTTTTCAAGACGCCCAACACCTCGTCTTTTTGGATCTCAATGTGACCTAGGCTATCTACACACCCTTCTCCAGACTCAACATCCACCAATTCCTTCTCTTTGGTGAATACTGATGCAAAATATTCATTTAGTACCTCGCCCATTTACATAAGAACATAAGAACTAGGAGCAGGAGTAGGCCATCTGGCCCCTCGAGCCTGCTCTGCCATTCAATGAGATCATGGCTGATCTTCTGTGGACTCAGCTCAACTTTCCGGCCCGAACACCATAACCCTTAATCCCTTTATTCTTCCCTCGCCTGCCCTCTTGCTTTTTATGTACGTGTAAACGCCTAGGGATTTTCCTTAACCCTATTTGCCAATGACTTTTTGTGACCTCTTTTAGCCCTCCTGACTTCTTTCTTAAGTTCCTTCCTACTTTCCTTGTATTCCACAGGCTTCATCTGTTCTCAGCCTTCTAGCCCTGATAAATGCCTCCTTTTTTTTTGACGAGGCCCACAATATCTCTCGTTATCCAAGGTTCCCGAAATTTGCCATATTTATCCTTCTTCCGCACATGAACATGCCGGTCCTGAATTCCTTTCAACTGACATTTGAAAGCCTGTCAGATGTTGATTTACCCTCAAACATCCGCCCCCAATCTAGGTTCTTCAGTTCCCACCTAATATTGTCATAATTAGCCTTCCCCCAATTCAGCACATTCACCTTCGGACCACTTTTATCCTTGTCCACCAGCACTTTAAAACTTACTGAATTGTGGTCACTGTTCCCGAAATGCTCCCCTACTGAAACTTCCACCACCTGGCCGGGCTCATTCCCCAATACCAGGTCCAGTACAGCCCCTTCCCTAGTTGGACTGTCTACATATTGTTTTAAGAAGCCCTCCTGGATGCTCCTTACAAACTCTGCCCCGTCTAAGCCCCTAGCACTAAGTGAGTCCCAGTCAATATTGGGGAAGTTGAAGTCTCCCATCACCACAACCCTGTTGTTTTTACTTGTTTCCAAAATCTGTCTACCTAGCTGCTCCTCTATTCCCCGCTGGCTGTTGGGAGGCCTGTAGTAAACCCCCAACATTGTGACTGCACCCTTCTTATTCCTGATTTCTACCCATATAGCCTCGCTGCCCTCTTAGGTGTCCTCCCGTAGTACAGCTGTGATATTCTCCCTAACCAGTAGCGCAACTCTGCCACCCCTTTTACATCCCCCTCTATCCCGCCTGAAACATCTAAATTCTGGAATGTTTAGCTGCCAATCCTGCCCTTCCCTCAACCAGGTCTCTGTAATGGCAACAACATCATACTTCCAAGTACTAATCCAAGCTCCAAGTTCATCTGCCTTACCCGTAATACGTCTTCCATTAAAACATATGCACTTCAGGCCACCAGACCCGCTGTCTTCAGCAACATCTCCCTGCCTGCTCTTCCTCAGAGCCATATTCCCTAGTTCTCCCTCAATGCCTTCACCTTCTGACCCATTGCTCCGGTGCCCATCCCCCTGCCATATTAGTTTAAACCCTCCCGTGTGACACTAGCATACCTCACGGCTAGGATATTTATGCCTCTCCAGTTTAGATGCAACCCGTCCTTCTTATACAGGTCACACCGGTTAGACATTTTAGTTGCTGTGATATGAAGAATCTAAAGTTCTGTTCCTTTTTCACAAACACATATTTATTTCCTTCCAACGGCCTTTGCACAAAACTCTCACTATACATCACCTGACAGAGGCCACCTCAAGCCCCTCTACATATCAGTGTCAATTAATGGATACTTAACATAAATGAGACAACTAATTGCAATGTCTCTTAACCCATTACTTAACAACACATGCCCCGGAAGAGCTCCCAGTGGTCCAGATAACGGAAACCCTCCCTCCTATACCAGCTGTTTAGCCACGTGTTAGGTGCTATATCTTCCTATTTCTCGCCTCACTGGCACGTGGCACAGGGAGTAATCCCGAGATTACAACCCTAGAAGTCCTGTCTTTTAACTTTCTGCCTGATCCCTGAACTCCTGCTGCAGGACCTCATGCCCCTTCCTGCCTATGTCGTTAGTACCAATATGTTTAACGACCTCTGCCTGTTTGCCCTCCCCCTTCAGGATGCCCGCTACACATTCGAAGACATCCTGGACCCTGGCACCAGGGAGGCAACATACCATCCTAGAGTCTCTTTCACGTCTACAGACGTGCCTATCTGTGCCCCTGACTATAGAGTCCCCTATGACTATTGCTCCTCTGCGCTTTGACCCTCCCTGCTGAACATCAGAGCCAGCCGCGGTGCCACTGCTCTGGCTGCTGCTGTTTTCCCCTGATAGGCTATTCCCCCCCGACAGTATCCAAAGGGTTATACCTGTTCGAGAGGGGGACAACCACAGGGGATTCCTGCACTGACTGCCTGCCTTTCTGGTGGTTACCCATTTCTCTGCCTGCACCTTGGGTGTGACCACATTTATATAACTGCGATCTATGAAGCTTTCCGCCACCTGCATGCTCCTAAGTGCATCCAATTGCTGCTCCAACCGAACCATACGGTCTGTGAGGAGCTCCAGTTGGGTGCACTTTCTGCAGATGAAGCCATCCGGGATGCTGGAAGTCTCCCGGACCTGCCACATCTCACACTCAGAGCACTGCACCCCTCTAATTGACATTGCGTCAATTAATTCGTAAATTTAATGTAAATTGTTTTTAAACGGTTACTATTAACTATATAGTTCCTTTTTTTAAAAAAAAATGTTTATTGAGAATTTTTAAACAAAATGTTCAACCATACAAAGAACTCCCCCCCCCCCCCCCCCCTCCCCCTCCCCGCCCCCGTAACAAAAAGAAAACTCGCATAGCAAGACATAAACATGGCAAATCAATATGATACAGAACTTTGTACATTCGATTCCTCCCGTACATATCAGTTTTCCGGATCATTTATGTATTTTCTTGCTCAGATGGACCCCGAAAAAAAAATCTTCCCCGTCCCTCCCTCTTCCTCCCGCCCCCCCCTCCCCCAGAAAGAGATGTGTTCCCCCCCCCCCTCCTCCCCCCCGGGTTGCTGCTGCTGTCGGCCGAACTCCATCTAACGCTCCGCGAGATAGTCTAGGAACGGTTGCCACCGCCTGGCGAACCCCTGCACAGACCCTCTCAAGGCA
The DNA here is from genome assembly GCF_047496885.1 of Scyliorhinus torazame. Lineage (NCBI taxonomy): Eukaryota > Metazoa > Chordata > Chondrichthyes > Carcharhiniformes > Scyliorhinidae > Scyliorhinus > Scyliorhinus torazame. The sequence goes on from NC_092719.1 coordinate 56,840,210, forward strand.
CAGAAACCCTGCCATATCATTTATCCAGCCTTCCACACTGGGGGGCTTCGCATCTTTCCACACTAACAAGATTCTTCGCCGGGCTACCAGGGACGCAAAGGCCAGAATGCCGGCCTCTTTCGCCTCCTGCACTCCCAGCTCGTCCGCTACTCTAAATAGTGCTAGCCCCCAACTTGGCTTGACCTGGACTTTCACCACCTTAGATATTGTTCTCGCAACTCCCCTCCAGAACCCATCCAGTGCCGGGCATGACCAAAACAATGGACATGGTTCACCGGGCTTCCTGAGCACCTCCCGCATCTGTCCTCCACCCCAAAGAACCTACTCAGCCTCGTCCCCGTCATATGCGCTCTGTGAACAACCTTAAATTGTATCAGGCTAAGCCTGGCACACGAGGAAGAGGAATTAACCCTACTTAGGGCATCAGCCCACAGACCCTCCTCAATCTCCTCCCCCAGCTCCTCGTCCCATTTACCTTTCAGCTCCTCTACCAAAGCCTCCCCCCTCTTCTTTCATCTCCTGGTATATCACCGACACCTTGCCCTCTCCGACTCACACGCCCGAAATCACCCTGTCTTGAATCCCCTGTGCCGGGAGCAGCGGGAATTCCCTCACCTGCCGCCTCACAAACGCCCTCACTCGCATGTACCTGAAGGCGTTTCCCGGGTGTAGTCCAAACTTCTCCTCCAGCGCCCCTAAGCTCGCAAACGTCCCTCGATAAACAGGTCCCCCATTCTTCTAATCCCCGCCCGATGCCAGCTCTGAAACCCCCCGTCCATCCTTCCTGGGACAAACCGATGGTTATCACTGATCGGGGACCACACCGAGGCTCCCATCGCACCCCTGTGTCGTCTCCACTGGCCCCAGATCTTTAGCGTTGCCGCCACCACCGGACTCGTGGTGTACCTAGTCAGCGAGAGCAGCAGCGGTGCCGTCACCATCGCCCCCAGGCTCGTTCCTTTGCAGGACGCCGTCTCCCACCTCTTCCATACCGCCCCCTCTCCCCCCATCACCCACTTACGGATCATCGCCACGTTGGCTGCCCAATAGTAGCCTCCCAGATTCGGCAACGCCAGCCCTCCTCTATCTCTACTACGCTCCAGGAACCCCCTCCTTACCCTCGGGGTCTTACTCGCCCACACAAAACCCATAATGCTCCTGCCTACCCTCCGAAAAAAGGCCTTGGTGATCACAATTGGAAGGCATTGGAATACAAAAAGAAACCTCGGGAGGACCACCATTTTAATCGACTGTACCCTGCCCGCTAGCGAGAGTAGCAACATGTCCCACCGTTTAAAGTCCTCCAACATCTGCTCCACCAGCCGCGTCAAATTAAGTTTGTGCGGGGCCCCCCAGCTCCTAGCTACCTGGATCCCCAAGTATCGAAAGCTCCTTTCCACCCTCCTCAATGGTAGGTCGTCTATCCCTCTTCCCTGATCCCCCGGATGCACCACAAAGAGCTCACTTTTCCCTACATTGAGCTTGTAGCCCGAGAAGTCCCCAAACTCCCTTAGGATCTGCATGACCTCCACCATCCCCTCCACTGGGTCCGCCACATACAGCAACAGGTCGTCTGCATACAGCGACACTCGATGCTTCTCTCCCCCTCGGACCACCCCCCTCCATTTCCTGGACTCCCTTAGTGCCATGGCCAAAGGTTCGATTGCTAATGCAAACAACAGGGGGGGACAGGGGGCACCCCTGCCTCGTTCCTCAGTACAGTCGAAAGTACTCCGACCTCCGCCGATTCGTAACCACACTCGCCACCGGGGCTCTATATAGGAGCTTGACCCAGCTAATAAACCCTCCCCTGAACCCAAACCTCCGCAACACTTCCCAGAGATACTCCCACTCTACTCGGTCAAAGGCCTGCTCCGCGTCCATAGCTGCCACTATCTCCGCCTCTCCCTCCACCGATGGCATCATTATCACGTTTAGGAGCCTTCGCACATTGGTATTTAGCCGCCTGCCCTTTACAAATCCCGTCCTCGTGAATCACCCCCGGGACACAGTCCTCAATCCTCGTAGCCAGCACTTTTGCCAGCAACTTAGCATCTACGTTGAGGAGCAAGATCGGCCTATACGACCCGCATTGCAGTGGGTCCTTATCCTGCTTCAGGATCAAAGAGATCGTCGCCTCCGACATTGTCGGGGGCAGGGTCCCACCCTCCCTTGCCTCATTAAAAGTCCTTACCAGCAACGGGGCTAACAGGTCTACATACTTCCTATAGAACTCCACCGGGAACCTGTCCGGTCCCGGGGCCTTCCCTGCCTGCATGCTCCCCAGTCCTTTAACCAGCTCCTCCACCCCAATTGGCGCCCCCAAACCAGCCACCTCTCGCTCCTCCACCCTCGGGAACCTCAGTTGGTCCAAGAATCGTCACATCCCCTCTTTTCCCCCTGGGGGCTGGGACCTATACAGCTCCTCGTAGAAGGCCTTGAATGCCTCATTCACTTTCACCGCACTCCGCACCGTAGTTCCCCTTCCATCCTTGACTCCACCTATTTCCCTCGCTGCCATCCTCTTACGGAGCTGATGTGCCAGCATCCGGCTCGCCTTCTCCCCATACTCATACATCGCCCCCTGGGCCTTCCTCCGCTGTGCCTCTGCCTTCCCTGTGGTCAACAGGTCGAACTCTGTCTGGAGACTTCGCCTCTCCCGGAGTAGTCCCTCATCAGGGGTCTCTGCATATCTCCTGTCTACTCTTAAAATCTCCCCCACTAACCTCTCCCTTTCCCTGCCCTCTCTCTTCTCCCTATGAGCCCTGATGGAGATTAACTCTCCCCTGACCACCGCCTTCAGTGCCTCCCATACTACTCCCACCTGTACCTCCCCGCTGTCATTGGCCTCCAGATACCTTTCGATACACTCCCGCACACCTCCTCGTCTGCCAGCAGTCCCACATCCAACCGCCACAGCGGGCGTTGGTCCCTCTCCTCCCCCAGCTCTAGTTCCACCCACTCCGGGGCGTGGTCCGAAACGGATATGGCCGAATATTCCGTACCCTCCACTTTCGGGATCAATGCCCTGCCCAGAGCAAAGCAATCTATCCGGGAGTAGGTCTTGTGTACATGGGAGAAAAAAGAAAATTCTCTGGTCAAAGGCCTGGCAAATCTCCACGGATCTACTCCGCCCATCTGGTCCATAAACCCCGAGTACCTTGGCCGCAGCCGGCCTCTTTCCAGTCCTAGATCTGGAGCGATCCAGTGCTGGGTCCAACACAGTGTTAAAATCCCCACCCATTATCAAGCTTCCTACCCCCAAGTCCAGAATACGCCCCAACATCCGTTTCATGAATCCAGCATCGTCCCAATTCGGGGCGTATACATTTACCAATACCACCCCCATCCCCTGCAACCTACCGCTCACCATCACGTATCGGCCTCCATTGTCCGCTACTATGTTCTTGGCCTCAAACGACACCCGCTTCCCCACCAGTATTGCCACCCCTCTATTCTTCGCATCCAGCCCCGAATGGAACACCTGTCCTACCCATCCCTTCCTTAACCTGATCTGATCTGCCACCTTCAGATGTGTCTCCTGAAGCATGACCACATCTGCCTTCAGTCCCTTTAAGTGCGCGAACACTCGGGCCCTCTTAACCGGCCCATTTAGGCCTCTCACATTCCACGTGATCAGCCGTGCACTCCCCCCCTCCCCCCGACTAGCCATCTCCTATTTTAGGCCTGTCCCGTGCCCGCATCTCCCGCACCCTCCAGTCCCCCAGACGGGGAACCCCCGCCCCGACCACCTCTTCCATTTTCAGTTCCCCCTCGGCCAATGTAGCAGCAACCCTATTGTCCCCCCCTCTCCCCACCCTCCTCCCCGCTAGATCCAAATTTAGCTCTTTTGCTCCCCCCATAATACTTCCGTACGTCAGCTGACTCCTGCTGACCCCGGCTTCCCCCGCCTTCCCGTGTGGAAATCCCTCCTCCTCCTTGCGCTCCTCCATCCCCCCACCTCCCTAACGCAGGAAAAAGCCCGCACTTTCCTGAGCCAGCCCCGCCCCGTGGCGCAGCTCCTGTTGCGGCCTTATTCCAATTCCCCCATCCCGAGTCTCACCTCCCTCCAGCACCGACGCCCACATTCCTCACTGTCTCCCCTTCAAAAACTCTTCCCCCATCCCCATCCATCATCCCACCCGTGAAACATTCTTTACCCATATTTACAACCCTGTACACAGTCAACATCTCCCCCACAACCACAGCCCCTCAGTTCGAGTCCAGTTTTTCCGTTTGGATAAAGGTCCTCTTCTGGCGTTTCGAAATAGTGGTGTCGGTCCTGATACGTGACCCACAGTTCCGCTGGCTACAGCATTCCGAATCTCACCCTTTTTTTATGCAGCACCGCCTTGGCCTGGTTGAAGCCAGCTCTCCTCTTTGCCACCTCCGCGCTCCAGTCCTGGTAGACTCGGATCACCGCATTCTCCCATCTACTGCTCCGCTCCTTTTTGGCCCATCTCAGGACACTCTCTGTCCGTGAAACGATGGAACATCGCCACTATCGCCATTGGCGGCTCGCCAGCCTTGGGTCTCCTCGCCAGGACCCGGTGAGCCCCTTCTAGCTCCAGGGGGCTCGGAGAGGCCTCCGCACCCATCAGCGAATGGAGCATCGTGCTCACATACACCCCGGAATCAGCCCCCTCCACGCCTTTGGGGAGACCCAGAATCCGGAGATTCTTCCTCCGTGACCTGTTCTCCAGGACCTCGAATCTCTCGGCCCACCACTTGTGCAGCGCCTCGTGCGCCTCCATCTTCACCGCCAGGCCCAAGAACTCGTCCTCGTTCTCGTTAGTTTTTTCCTTCACCTCTCAGAGCTCTATCGCCTGGGCCTTCTGGGTCGCCTTCAGCCCCTCGATCGCCAACAGCATTGGCGCCAGCACCTCCTTTTTAAGCTCCTCCACGCAGCGCCTGAGAAACTCCTGCTGGTCCGGCCCCCATGCTGCTCGATCTCCGCCCTCCGCCATCTTGTTTTCTCCCCCTCATTTCTGCCGCTGCTCCAAAGCCTCTTTTTCCGTCCCTCCACTTCTATTCCCCTCCATACACGACGGAAGGGGGACCTTACTTCACCTTCCCACACGGGATTTGATCAAAAAAATTCCGTTGGGGCTCCTCCGGAGAGCCCAAAAGTCCGTTCTAGCGGGAGCTGCCGAAATGTGCGGCTTAGCTCCGCATCGCTGCAACCGGAAGTCAACTATATGTTTCCTAGCACTAGATTTCTGCTATAAATGTGAAAGCTAAATACAGTACTCTCCGATCTCTGGCTTAGATACCCCTCTAAATTATAATTAAGTAATTATGTTTAATTAGTTTAATAATGCTTAATTTTTTTAATTTAGTGTAGATTCCCAACCAGCCAATCAGGTCACAGCTTTACTGTGATGTCACTTCAGTTCCCCCCCCCCCCCCCCGCCCCACACACAATTTGAAACGGTAATGAAAATAAATAAAAAATCACTTACATTCCCAGATTCTCAGATGCTCTCTGGTTCTCTCCCTGCAGATTAAAAGTTACAGGCCAGAAGAGAGAGAACAAAACAGTAGGAAAAAGCACCATCTCCCACTCTGCACCGAATTACCTCACTGCACCAAATTACCAAGTTCCAATTACCACTCTGGATGTGTCTCACTCAAGCTGTGTCTCCTTGACCTGCGCAGAGCTTACTGAGTGCGCTTTCGGTCTGTCTTTTATACAGACCTCAGCTAACCAGGGTGACTTACACTACTTAAGCTTCAAAGAGAAAAATACAATGTGCACCTTTGTGCCACTAAACAGGCCTCAGGTGACTGACAGATAACTGCCTCCCAGCAATTAGGGTGGGGGCAGCTTTTCATTTAAATAATTTACTACTGATGTTTTTAAAAGCCATTTTCCGTTGATCCATTTGCAATTTGCTACCACTTTCCAAAGGGCTGTCAAAAGGATTGATGTAATCAAAGTCCCGTTGCTCATTAAAACAACATTTTAAAATGATTTGGCGCAGTAAAGTAATATATTTCTATAAATATTAATAGGCAGTATTCTACAGATAGTTCTGCTCATCCCACAACATACCGTATTAAACCACTAGTCATTATCACAGCTTCCTGGTCTAATGCTGCCATTTGTAAATGAGCATCACGGGGGATCAATAGTTTTGTGTTCATTTCAAATATCCCTAAAAAATAATAAACTGAATATGCAAAAGCACATTTTAATCTACTGGAATAGCAATCAGCCAATTTTTTTTCATTCTTTCACTGGATATTGGCATTTTTTGGAAAGGTGGGCATTCATTACCCACTCCAAATGACCTCAAGAAGGCAGTGATGAGCTGCCTTCTTGAACTGCGACAGACACACTGGTGAATGTGGTTCCCATAGGGCAGTTAGATAAGAGAGTTACAGCATTTTGATCCATCAATGACAAAGGATTAATGGCAGTGTATTTCCAAGTTAGGATGGTGCGACTTGGAGGGAAATTCTCAGCTGGTTTTCCCATGCATTTTCTCAGTAGTAGAGGGAGCATTTGGAGAAAAGGGAGTGAGTGAGGTGCAGCTGAACTTCCAATCTCTGACCCACGTTTGTCACCACAGTATTTGGCTACTATTGTTATGTTTCTTGATTAAGGGCGATCCCCAGGGTGTTGATGGTGGCGGACTCGATAATATTAATACCACTACATTTCAAGGGAAGGTGGTTAGATCCTCTCTATTGGTGGAAACGGTCATCATCTGGCACTTGTTTGGCACAAATATTACTTGCCATTTAGCAATTCAATTCTCGAATGTCATTCAGGTATTACTGCATCCAATACTGACTGCTTCAGCATCGGAGATGTTGCGAATAGAACTGAATACTGTATGTTCCCATTCCAGAATTTATGAAGGGAGGTCATTGATGAAGTAGCTGAAGGTGGTTGGGCCTTGGGCACTGCCTTGAGGAACTCCTGCAGTGGGGCCCTGAGACTGAGCTGATTGGCTTGGAATATCCACAACAATTTCCCTTGTGCTCGGCATGATTCCAGCCAGTGGAGAGCTTCCCCCTCTGCCCTCCGCTTCCGATTCCTCTTGATTTTAACTTTTAGTAGGGACCCCTGATGGCACAGTCATTCTCACCTCATCGCTATTGATTAGTTCAAAGCCGTAATGAGGTCTGGAGCCAAGTGATCCAAGCAGTTATTGCTGAGAAATTGCCACTTGATAGTACAGTGGACAGCCCTGTCATCGCTTTGAGGCTGGCGGAGCTATAATTTGTCAGGTTGGAATTATGTGTGCATTGTGGGGAGGACATACATGGACAATTTTCCCTTTTGTCAGGTAGATACCAGTGCTGTTGCTGTATTGAAGCAGCTTGGCTGGAGACATGGCTAGTTCTGGACCACTCCAGCTGTGATGCTTTTGAGGCCCACAGCCTTTGCAGTTTCTAGTACTCTCAAGCTGTTTCTCAACATTACAGGAGTGCATTGAACTGACTGAAGACTGATGGTGGGGAGCTCAGGAGGAAGCCGAGCTGAATCATTCACTTACTCATTGATTCTCAAAGGAACTCTGCTCCAGATTTCATTACAGCTCCCATGTTTATATCTTGTCCATCAGTAAGAGCGATCCACAGAACCAGAAGTCTAGGCTTTCTCGCATCACATATCAGTCACCTGGGATGGATGAGGCTGGGGATATTTTTAAACAGCCACACTTCTGGCATGGGTGGTGACATAAAATTAATCTGCTTATATACAAATCGCATTAAGTACATGTGTATTTCCCATCATTTGCCTTGTTGGAACACTGATTCCAAGTTCAACAGATCAGCCAAAGCATCCAGCATTTACAAGTCAATAGAGGTGCCCCAATGGTTTACTTGAAATGGAATTGGTGCCAATGCTTTTAGAATGTTGCCAAAGCAAAGGCACAGAGAGCAGCAACCAGGAATTTACTGATAAAACCTTCAAAAATATTCAGGCAGCTCAAAGGCAGCAAGAGCCTTATGCAGCACTATTTCTGGACCAGAGCTCCCTGGCAGAGGTCAAGGGGCCTGGCCCTAGAATGCAAATAAGCCAAGGCCAGAAAGCTGACCAGGGCAAACTGAATTGCCAACCCCCATAGCCAAAACCAATCAAAAGACTCAATTTCTAAAAACACATGCATAAATGAGCAGGCAGTAGAAATTAAACCAATCAGTGTTGAATTTATGATTCAGGTTTCCATAACCTTACCTTAGTTGACACTTTCACATCTTTTTCAAGCACAGAGAGGTCCTTGTAGTATTCTTTATAGTCCTCCTTCAACATCTCAATGCTTGCTGCCATGGCCTCATCAAGTGCTTCATAATCGTAGGAGGAGGATTTGCGAATTCTTTTGAATTGTTTGCTCCGCAGCTGCTTGAGGTAATAGGCCCACCGTTTTGGAAATTCTCGCAACAATGCACCGATGAGGGAGACAACGAGAGGAGAACCTGCGGAACATTAGTGTGCATTTTTGTTTGTTTAAAACGTTTTTCAAAAACATCAAGTAAATTTACTTTATAAACTCGTGGCCAGAGACATTTCCAGCTGTCATTAAAGTTTGGCAAACAACACATTATTGTATTGTCAAGATAGTTTTTTAAAGAAAGTAGTTTAGATGGCAAGATTCTATGATCAACTTTCCAGGTCTTTATTCACTTATTTATTTAAGCAAATTGAATTCTGATTTTCAAGCACCATGATGAGAGTTAGTTAATCAGCTTGAGTGAATACAGGCCACTTTTGTTATTACAGAAGTGCAGCCAACAGTAGATGTCTGACCCCATTCCACCCACTTTATCAGCTCTTCCACAGTCTAATCAATCCAATGTTCATCCTCAATTCATAAAAACGGACAGTGATGAAAGTGCCATCAGGTCAAGACCTCAAGTCAAATAAAAATGAAACACAGGAACAGAAGGCCATTCAGCCCCTTAATCCCGCTCTGCACTTCAATGAAGAGCCATTCTCTGCCTTTACAACACAATGGACAACTCCATTGGAGATGCAGATAAGAGTCTTTAACAAACAAATGTAAACTTATGGTTAAATGAAAAAACTACCGATTTACAGCACGACCTGGTCCATTCCAACCACTGTTCATAAGACCATAAGACATAGGAGCAGAATTAGGCCATTCGGTCCATCGAGTCTGCTCCACTATTCAATCATGGCTGATATGTTTCTCATCCCCATTCTCCTGCCTTCTCCCCATAACCCCTGATCCCCTTATTAATCAATGCTGACAGTAGTTGGCAAACGGCCTGTGGAATGGGATGTCAAGCCAGACTGGAGCAGACAAATTAAGGCTGGTACGCCAATGTAATACTGAAGCTGTGCTGCACTGTCAGAGGTGAGACTTTAAACTAAATGCCCTCTCAGGTGGACATAAGAGATCCCATGGCATTATTCCGAATAGCAAGAGTGGCTTATCGCTTATGTCCTGGCAAATATTTACCCCTCAGTCGGTGACAATCAAAATAAAATTATTTGGTCATTATCACATTGCTGTTTGTGGAAGTTTGCTGTGCACAAAATGGTCATCGTGTCTCCTACATTACAACAGTGGCACTTCAAGACGCACATCACTGACAATAAAGCACTTCGAGATCTCTGGTGGTCATGAAAAATGCAAAATAAATTAGTGTCTTCCTTTATTAAATCCGTGATCAGAGGCCCAGTCAGGCTCAACAAATAAGGGGTAACAAGCATGCTGGGGTCTGGAATATACTGCCTAAGTGTGTGGTGGAGGCAGGTTCAATCGAGACATTCAAAAGAGAATGAGACCATTAGGTCTGAAAAGGAAGAATGTGCATTGTTACAGGGAGAAGGCAGGGGAATGGCATTAGGTTAGTTGCTCAGAGAATCGGTGCAGACACGACAGACTGAATGGCCTCCTTCTACACTGTAAGAATTCTGTGAAGTCAAAAACATGGAAAATGCAGGACAGGGAAAACTATGCCGTCCACGTGACCAGTTCCCAAAACTAATATTGGTCAATCACCCGCTCTGTCAAATACCAATCCAATCCTTTAAGTTTTTCTGCTCTATCTGCCTCTCTAGGTAGACCATGCACAAGTTCAATATCCTCCATGTAAAATAATTAAATCTCCAATTGCCTGTTAATTTTTCTTTAGAGCTCCGATCTAGTGGTAATCACAAACAAATCAGAAATTGATCAATTTCCTTAAGATCTGGATTGTTTGAAGATGCACCCTGACCTTTCACTTCTCCAGACTGAACAATCTCTCATTCTCCAGCCTCTTCTCTGATACAAGACCCTTACACTAGGTATTAATTCCATTAACTTTTCTGAAGTGCAACCAAAGGCTGGATATCCTTGCTCAGTTCAGCAGTCAATATAGTACAGTACCCAGGTGTGGTTGTACTAGTGCCTTGAACAGAATCACTAACTACATTAGTGTTCAATCCTGCTCATTATAGATCCTAAGATAACAGGAGCTATGGTCACCACGACCTGAAATGTTAACTCAATTTCTCCCCACAGATGCTGTCTGACCTGCTAACTATTTCTAGCATTTTCTGTTTTTATTTCAGATCTCCAGCATCTGCTGTATTTTGCTTTTGTCCTAAGATCAAGTTTGATTGTGTAACTGTTGCTACACACCACTGCTATTTGTGATGAGCCATCTCTCAATGCCCCAGTTCACTTCTCTGTGTTTTGTCCAGTAGCCTACAGCTGTTTAGATTGTAGTTCTGTTATTTATTTTGTTCCTTGCCATTGCCAGATAATGTAAGCCATTCATCAGCCTACCTTCCTACCGTATTCAAACCACATTGATTTTGGATTGGTGGATCCCTTTTGTTCGAAATCCCCTTCTCCCAACCTCGCCCTCAATATGATGCCATTTCCAAATGTGGACCTCACCAGAGAACACCTCAATGCCAAGGAAGGCAATCTTTTAAATTCCAAAGAGATTAAAACCCAATATCCTGAAATTTTAACAGGATGATTTCTGCATTACACATTTGTGCCCCGGAGGGTTTGGTATTAAACTGAACAGCACAGAAAGGCACAGGCATGCAGGTTGCCCCCTTCAAAGCCACACAAAAGCATCTACCATCACAAATTCACTGAACCAATCAAGTCACCTGTGTTTGCTAATTCAATTCCTTCATGTAGTTAGGACTCAGCGCCTATAGCTTGCCACTATCGCCCAGTTTGATCAGGACTCATTGCTCATTTTCTACTGAGCCTCTGCCATAATCGAGCGCTACTGCTGAATCTTTGACTGCTGACACCCCTAGAACCATAACCCAACAAAAGATTCAGGAATAGAGGAAGGGGACAAAAAAAAATTGGAACAGAAGAGAAAAGAATATGAACCATAATTCTTTGTTGCAACAGTTTCAATTTGGCTAAAGGTGCAAAACAGCCAGGTCCGCTCTTCAAGGCTAGTTGAAACGTTTGACATAATTGCACAATGTTTTAATTTATTTTTAAGCAATTCAATAAAGTCTCTTGTACAAAAACAATTGCTGGCATTTGATGAAGTTTCACAATTATTTTTTCAGGGTTAGGATTTTCCAATTTCCACTTTTAAACTAGCTAATCCAAGGAGCGCAGAATTTAGTGGGACTGACAGCAACCCAATGAATAAAATATCAAACTCAGCACCAGGACTTCATGATGTTCGCAAAGTACAATTCGTGCAGAACAAAATTCCAATTTAAAAGAAGCAAAGTACGAGTAGTGCAACCATGAAAAATAATGAACCAAATTTTGTTCCAATGGATCTGCCCGATAGAAAAATGACTGCCTTCACTTCCAAAATAATCAAATCTAAAGTTTGATACTCCAGTATTTTCTAATCTTGGAAAGCTAGATGCAGAAGATGGTGGAATGATAAAGCAAATTGCTAAAAGTTGGTATTGTAAAATAATTGGCCCACAAAAAAGGAATAAAACTGGTGAATTGAAGAGACACAAAGCTAATTAATTATTCAGATGACAAATGTAATTGTGTAGCTTCTCATCAGAAAGTACTCTACGACGAGCACGTCCATTCATGAAGGGAGAACATTTCAATTATCACATCTGGCAGAACTGAATAACGAAGAGATTTCTTGCCCAACAGCAATTATGGATCAGTCCACTGCAGTGGAGAAGGGGGAACAGAGGACATTTGAATAACTTTACATGCACCAGATGAATGTAGTGAAGATCATAGAAAATAGGAGGGGGTATTCGGCCCTTCAATCCTGCATCCACCATTCAATAAGATCATGGCTGATCTGATTGTGGCCTTAACTCCACTTTGCTGCCCGTCTCCCATAACCTTCGACTCCCTTGTAGATCAAAAATCTGCCCAGCTCATGGACTGCTCCCTATGGAGGAGAATTCTGAAAACTAATATTACGGGGCAGGATTTAGAGAACCCCAAAGTGCATCATGGAGTTCACCTGACCAACAACGTTTAATAGATTTTAGTTATGGGGTGCACAAGAGCTCACTCTACAGGTGTGATGCAACAGAGATCTAAAGTACTTTCAAAACAATACAATGTTTATTATATGAATCTAGTTAACATTTTATAAACAGAGTAAACATCTTAGCAACTATCAACTCAAATACTTCCCCCAAAGAACACAGTACTCTGTAAGTAACCCTTAATCTTTCCTAGCAACATCCATAAGACAAATACCCTCTTTACCAGACAGCAGGTTTAAATTCTCTACTGAGAGCAGTTATCACTTTTAAATTAGCAAGTGATCTGAAGACATTCTTTTCATGCAGAGATCAAAATTACACCTTGTTTGACTGGATGCAGCTCCAACTCTGAAAGCAAAACCAAACACACACACTGTAGCTGCCAGCTCAAAAACAAAGTAAAAACAGACAGACAGCCAAGCTCCACCCACACTCTGACATCACTGCAGCTATTTGATAAACACCCATTTCTTAAAGGTACATCCACTGTAGCTAATTGATAAACACTCATTTCTTAAAGGTACTCTCACATGACACTAACAACCCTCAGAGAATAAATTTCTCCTCACATCCGTCTTAAATGGGAGAGCCCTGATTTTTAAATTGTGTGCCCTGGTCACAGAATTCCCACCCTCCCAGCAATAGCAATTCTCTATCAAGCCCCCTCAGAATCATATATGTTTCAATGAAATCACCTCTCGTGCTTCTAAACTCCAATGGGTCTCGAGTAAACCTGCTCAGCCTTTCCTCATATGGCAATCCCTTCACACCAGAAAACAGCCTAATGAACCTTCTTTGAACTGCTTCCAATGTAAGAAAGAAACAAACAAAATTGTGCACAGTACTCTGGGTGCGGTCTCACTAACACCCTGTGTAGTTGTAGCCGCTGCACATGCATACTAACTTTATATACTCATGAACAAGGTCACCCAGATCCTCAGCACTGCAGTATTCTGTAGTCTCTCGCCATTTAAATAATATTCTGCTTTTCTGTTCTTCCTGTCAAAGTAGAAACCCTACCATTTCCCCAACATTATACTCCAACAGCCAAAGTTTTCCCCACGCACTTAACTTATCATATCCCTTTGCAGACTTTTGTATCTTGCTCTTTAACATCATCAGCTGCCTGGGCATGAAAAGGGAGCAGTGGATAAGAGTGGTCAGTGCAATGAAGAGAAAGTGCTGACTGTCAAGAGGTTCCATCAATCCGAAAAGACACTAAAAAATAACCTGACTTCTAAAGGTGAATATAAAAGGTCCCACATAACTATGCGAAGAGCAGCAGAAGTACAGTGTCCTGCCCAAATTCTTCTGCTAGTATCACTAAAGCAAGAACAATCTTATCTTTTTTTAAATAAGTTTATTTTTTTTAAAGTCATAATAATCAATACAAACCAGAAGAAAAGAATACAAGAAAAAAAGATCACAATCAAAATATAAAGGTAAACCAAAAACACACAACCCACAATTAACTTCAATACTAAACCTAAGCTAAACCCACAAACAACTAACTCCACTAAAAGGGAAATAAATGTAATCTTCCTTTGTTGTTGGCAGGCCAGATGCAGGCGGTCAAGATGATCAGAAATGGACCCCTCGCCAGGTCGAGCTAGGGACAGAATCTTCCTCACCAGGGAAGAAGGAGGCACCAGAGGAAAGGAAGGAAAAGCCTTGAGTGAAAAATCACGAACTTGAAAATACCAAAATAGGTTTGAGTTGGGCAACTAGAATTTATCAGCTAACTCACTAAAACTGTCAAACCTCCCCTCCATAAATAAATCCCCAAAACACTCCAAGCCCTTCACTTCCCAAGATTTAAATGTTGAGTTCAACCGAGACGGCGGGAAAAGGGGATTTTTGCAAATAGACTTGTGAAAAAGGGAAAAGAGCTTAAAACGGCATCTAAACTGTTTCCAAATCTTAAGAGTGACCACCACCACTGGGTCTGAGGGAAATCTGACTGGAGAAAAAGGCAAAGGGTTCAGCGATTATAGCAAGAAGAGTAGAAGTAGAATAGGAACAAGCTTCCATTTGTCCCCAAATAGATTCGGGATCACTAATCTACAACAGAATTTTTTGAAAGTTAGCAGCCCAGTAACAGAGCAATAAATTGGGGAGGGCCAAGCCCCCAGTTGTTCTGTCCCTTTGGAACAGAACGCTGCGGATTCTTGGATTGTTACCCAAATAAAAGAGGATATCAATTTATTGACCTTAATTAAAAAGGACTTGGGGAGAAAAATGGGAAGACGCTGAAAGAAAATGAAAAACCTCAGGAGTACGTTCATTTTAATAGTCTGAACTCTATCTGCCAAGGATCGAGGAAGGTTATTCCACCTCTGCAAATCTGTTTTGATACTATTAACCAGACTTGCGTAGTTCAACTTATGAAATGAGGTCCAGTTGTGGGCCACCTGGAACCCCAAATAGCGAAAATTTGTCAGAGAAAGGCAAAAAGGTAGCATCCCCAATTGGGCTCGCCTCCCAGAGGTGTGAACTGGGAAACATTCACTCATGTCCAAGTACAATTTACATTCCGAGAAGGAGCCAATGGTGATAAGCAACTTCATTATGCTGTCTATGGAGGGGGCTGGATCCATAATATAAAGAAGTAGGGTCATCTGCAGAGAGGGACACCCGGCACTCCACACCATCCCGACAAATACCCTTCCACTGACTCGAGGATCTCAGCGCTATAGAGAGCGGCTCTATTGCCAGAGCGAGCAGGAATGGAGAAGGTTGGCAGCGCTGCCTAGTGCCCTGTTCCAGGGAAAATAGTCAGAGTTCAGAGCGTTCATATGAACACTGGCAGTCAGGGCATTTTATAATAGGCTAATCCAGGATGCAAATTTATGACCAAATCCAAACCTTCCAATAATCTCAAATAAATACTCTCATTCCACTCTGGCAAATGCCTTTTCAGCATCCAGAGAAACTATCACCTCCAGCTCGGGTACTGGGGAGGGGGAAAGGCTAACATTCAACAGGCGATGTATGTTGTCGGATGATTGTCAGCCTTTCACAAAGCCCGTTTGAACTTCTGAAAATATATTTGGGAGGCATAGCTACAACCGCAGCGTCAACACGTTAGCGAGTAACTTGACGTCCACATTCAAGAGCAATCCAGGGTGGTACCAACCGCACTTGTCGGAATCTCTCTTAAAAAGCAGGGAAATGGAGGCTTGAGTGAGGGTCGGAGGCAATGACCCCTGGGATAGGGAATCATTAAACAATGTCCAATAACAGAGGCTCAAGCTGTTCAGAGAACTTCTTGTAGAATTCAATCGGAAAGTCATCCGGACCAGGGGCCTTGCCAGACTGCAACAGCCCAATACATTTTAAAATCACGTCTGGGCGTAAAAAAGGAGTCCAACTCCCCTGAAGTTATGCATTGCTACATATTCAGCTTGTGAGTTATGGCAGGAAGTTAGGAGACAGGAGCATTAGAATCTCACTGCCCTAACCTACAGCAGGTGTACATAGCAATTCTATGCTTGTTAAAAATGATTCTCATCATTACATTTTACAAATATCTATTGTATAACTGCAGCTTTCCTTCAAGTGCAAACAAATCCTCTGCTGCTATCCCACTAATTCCACAACGGACCTTTGAGTTTAAGTCATGTACTTTCTCCTGGTCTTCCTGGCAGTTCCTCAAATGAGAGAAATAGAATCATCACAATGCAAAAGATCTATTCTTGTGCTTTATCCTCGATTTGCATGCCAGGGTGCTGGATAACTACATTATAGAAATGTGCCTGCTTCACTTCATAACAAGGGCTAACAACATTTAAAGTGTCACAATGGTAAATCAGCTTTTTGGGGGGTTCAGACTGGATCCAGGACAGAGCAGTCCACTTGATCGGCACCCCTTCCACAAACATTTGTTTCCTCGACCACCGACACAGTGCAGCAATGTGTATCATCTACAAGGTGCATTGCAGTAACTCACTAAGGCTCCTTGGGCAGCACCTTTCAAATCCACAACCGCTACCATCAAGGACAAGGGCAGCAGACACTTGGGAATACCACTGTTGTGGGAAAAAGTACCGCTAATTGGCTTTAATGTACTTCACTCACCCACTCACAAGAAACCAGGCAAAGACTATTACAAATGAGGCCTTTATTACAATGCTACAGCATGAGCAAATGGCATTCCAAGTTGGCATGCCAGAGAGCAGTGATTCAAGAATGTTACTGGCAGATATACTTCAGATTTGATTTCAAGAAATTAGCATATACCAATCATTTGTTACTAGTTATCTATGTATGTTCAATCATAACTATCGGTTAGGTTTACACCATGCAGAGAATTTGAGAATAATTAACCAATTACAACAAGTGCATGCTTATTTAATTATAATATCCGATCAGTGCAAAGACACGTACATGCTGTCTCCTAATATTCATCAGCGGCTCCTCATTATCATAATGTGGTTATCAATCACCTCTCCTATCTAAGTATCATGACCTTCCCATGGTAAAAATGCCCACTGCAATAACAATTCTGTTTGATTATGTCTTTCCTCCAGGCAACCTGACACAAACATAAAATGGTGAAAAGATCCCACATTGTTCATTGTCATCCTTGATAACAACCATCTGTTTGTCTCTTTCCTGGGGCCCCATCACCAGCAAATGTGTCCTTGGGCTGACTTCCTGTAGCTAACAACTTCAGCTAAATAGCTTGTATGTATAAGACACTTTGATTCAGAAGAGGTTTAACCACTTCAGCACTTAGTGGATAATTAGAGTTTTGAAAAACTAGTTCTGATATAATATCTGAAACTACACCCTTTCAATCACCATGCAAAAGTTCCCCTCCAAGTCACACACTATCCTGACTCGGAAATAAATCGCCGTTCCTTCACTGTCGCTGGGTCAAAATCCTGGAACTTCCTCCCCAACATCACATGGAATGCAGCGGTTCAAGGAGGCAGCTTAGCATCATCTTCTCAAGGGCAATTATGGATGGGCAACAAATGCTGACTTAGCCAGCGATGCCCACATCCTGCAAATGAATTTTTAAAATTCTTACTAATAACAGAGCATCTGGTATAATGGTGAAGATGCTCACTTTTAGTTCACTTCCAGACAGTCCAGGAACCATTGCTAATTACCTACGAACCATACCACCAGAAAGATCGTCCAACAGTGATGCGGACTGTGTTTGCTGTAACAAGTTTCATTTAAATACAAAGGGACCAAAGGAAGTACGGATGTCAATTCTGCCAATTTCAAAACATTTTCCAGACCGTTTGCACAAACAAACTGGACAATTGTGATGGGGAAAGCAGGCCAACAGTTTAGAAGAGAGTGCCCATTTTTATACAGGGTTTTAATCCTAAACACACGATGCAGAGAACTTGGAGATCTCGACTTTACACGGAAAATCAAGTGTGCGAGGTTGGTCAGGAGTGCATTGGAAGAGTCAAGGCTAGAGCAGGGATGCATGGATGAAGATTGCAGCAAAAAAACAGCTCAAGCAGGAGCGGTAGGCGATGTTCCAGAGGAGGAAATGGGTTTTAGTCGTGGCACAGATAAAACTGTTTCATAACAATATTGGCCTTAATAAACAGTCAAAATTTGATTAACTTTTCAATTATTTTGAAAACAATTAAGCAGAGGCACATTCAGCAGTTGGACTAACTAAATGAAACTCCTAACTACATAATATGTCTTGTAGCAATAGAGCTGCAGCTTTGTGTCCAACTATTAAGTCGGGGGAAAGCGGAGGTCTTGAAATGAAGGCTTTAATGAAGGTATTAAACCAGAAAAATGACAATTAATGGGAAAATGTTTTAATGATAGTTTAATGATATCTATTATTTACATTTTTATTTTGATGGAAAACTTGTTTTGGCAAGATCATTTTAGACAAAAATGTCACCTCTTAATGGATTTGGAAGTTCGGTACAGGACGAACACGCTATTAGAAAATGAAGTTATAAGTGATCAGAAGGGATCCGTGTGAGAAAAAGGGAGCAACATCCAGGGGAGACAGATAAGCATGAATGCAGTGTTAAAAATCACAACAGAAGTGTTCAGGAAGCACATTCAGTAAGCAAAAACTTCAATTGCGCATAGTAGATGTTCATAAATACACATCAATGGAACTCCTGTGGCTTTGCTCATGGTGAATTGGAGCATATGCTGTTCCAATGCGTATGAATTAATTTGCTGTTACGTAAACAGTGGGTCAGGTCAGTCTATAATTGCTCTTCTGCAGCACAACCCTGGCTTGGTTTCTCTAAAATAAAAAGTATGTTTGCTTCGTTCACTCAAATTAGACATTTATGCTTTTATGTTTAATGATCGCCTTTCTTTCTTTATACTTAATTTGAAGTGGAACCTGAAATTTAAATTCAACATGTCAAAATGTGAGACATTTGGGGAGGCAGTGGCATAGTGGTATTGTCACTGGACTAGTCTTTCAAAGACCCAGAGACCAGAGTCATACTCTGGGGACCCAGGTTCGAATCCCACCTTGGCAGATGGTGAAATTTGAATTCAATGAAAATGTGGAATTTCAAAAAAGTCTAAAGGTGACTATGAAACCATTGTCAATTATCGTAAAAACCCATCTGGGTCACTAATGTCCTTTACTGGCCTATATGTGACTCCAGATCCACAGCAACGTGGTTGACTCTTACTTGCCCTCAGGGATGGGCAATAAATGCTGGCCCACCCAGCAATGCCCACATCCCATGGGCAAATGAAAAAAAAAGGAAATTTGTGCTGGAATTACATTTTTATAGAACTAGGAAATCTGATCAGCATTTATCACAGTGAGGACATAAAATGCAGTCTCATAAGGGCTGGACATTTTACCATACATTAATATTTCATTCTGCCACTGACATCAAGAATTGTCTCTTTAAGGCCACACGATCCAAATGCTTTTAAATTCTTAATGAGGTCAACTAAGAAGCTGCAGCTATTCAGCTTTCAAGTTCATTTATTTCTTATTTACATTTGACCTTCAAATCCAGGGTAAGATGGGATATGCTATTTTGATTGGATAGAAAGGGGGGAATTTATTATTTTGCCGCATACTTCAAAAAAGTAACTCTCATTCGTCTAAACTCCAATAAATATAGTGCGAACCTGTTCACCCATTCCTCATTAGACAACCCCTTCATCTCAGGAATCAGCCTAGTGAACCTTCCCTGAACTATTTCCAATGCAAGTCTATCCCTCCTGAAAGAGACCAAAACAGCACACAGTAATCAAGGTCCGGTCTCACCAACATACTGTACAGTTGTATCTACTTCTCTACTTTTATACTCCATCCCCCTTGCAATAAAGGCTAACATTCCATTTGCATTCCTAATTATTTGTACTTGCAAGCTAACTTTTTGTGATTCATGTATAAGGACATCCAGATCTCTCTGTACTGAAGAATTCTGCAGTCTCTTGCTATTTAAAAAATATTCTACTTTTTTTCCCGCCAAAGTGGACAACTGCACATTTCCCCACATTATACTCCAACAGCCAAATTTTTGTTCACCGTTTAACCTATCTATATCCCTTTTCAGACTTTCAATGCTCCACATAACTTTCTTTCTGACCTGTAATATGCTAACGTGGGGAGTTTTTTTCTATACATCACAAATGCTTTCTTTTAAGTATGACACAAAAATTGCCATTAGACAGTGTGACACCTGACGTATGAGGAATGGTAAATGTAAAGAAAATTCAAATTGTATTTCCCCGCAAAATGCAATGATATCCAAGTCCATATTATGCCGTTCAAAGCACGACATTCAATCTCAAAGCCAATCAACCATACCTGCATTGGTAAAATCATCAGCCAAATTAGAATGAAACTATGAATGGCATGTGTATATATTAAAAGCTGCACAGGAAGACACACAACCTCATGAATGATTTAAATAATCTAAACCCTTCCAGTATTCCTACCACAACTTAAAAATTGTCTTACATGTTTGACTAAATTCCAGGCATGTAACTGCTGTGCAGAAAATAAGCATATGCTACAACGTCACCAGTAGCTGGAATTAGGTTCAGCTATATTACTATACAATGTATTTCAATGTTGAAATTTAGATTTTACATACTGCCATTTAGTGGCAAGAATGAATATTGCAGCAGCAAGGCGAAGTAAATAATGGAATCCAACACTGTAATGAAAGTAACCTCTTGATCGCACAATATAAAAATTCTAGGTGCAACCTATCTTTTTGACCATAGTTTCAACCACGTCCGCGCATACTTCCAATTCTGCTTGCCGTTTGTTTCTCAGCTGTAACACAATCTGGGATGTTATGTATATATGTTAGCAGTCCATGACGTGACATACCTTTGCATTCCTGTACAATGCTGTGCGCTTCCTCTGGCAGTGATGTCACCTTTGAGTTAACAAAAAGTGATAGTATTTCTAGTCCCTTATCATTGCTTAGACCACTTTGTACAGATACGGGAAAGCTATTACCTGCAGAACATTGAAAAAAGTTTAATGAGCATTTTTCTGCGAGTCGAACTTATTCAAATTGGTAAAACTAATCAGGATCATTGTTTGATAACGACCAAGGTGATTCAACATTTCCAGTGATAACTGAGAATCTCATTCAATACTGACATCATTAAAATGGTCATTCTCCATTTATTTTCTAATTTCTTCTTTTGAAGGTGGCAATTAATGCTCAGACGCAGCTCTATTGGTAGTCATCATCTCGTACTCTATGGAGCCCTTGTAGAATCTTAGAAATCACAACATAAGGGACCATTTGCCTCATAGTGCTTCAGCGAGCTCTTCAACTTAAGCTTTCTATTCTAATGACATTTTCATATTATTTCACTGCATCTTCTTTATATTTTCCCTTTTCATCATCACAATCCCTACCTCAACAGCCACTTATGGCACAGCATTCTGCATTCTAATGTCCCTTTATTTTCTCTAAACTTTCCTCGACACTCTTCTAATAGAATGCTGAAAGTTTAACCTGGCTGTCAATTCATCAACCAGTGGAAACAATCTGTCACAATTTACGTTCCAAATGCTCTTCAGCATTTTGAAAGAAAGACCTGGGATGGTGGAGTTTGTTGTGGAAGGTAGCTTTGGTCTTTGCAATGTTTAACAGCAGGAAAATGCAATTCGTTCAAGACTGAACTGAGCAGGGGAGCTGAGAGCAGGTTATAGTGAGAATGCACCGATTCCAGATGAAGGAGCAGATCTCAAGGTGGGCGAGGACGATGAGACACTGTACTTGGGAGGGCCAGCAAATCCGAACATACCAAGACATTGCTGTCGACCTGGCCAAGCAGCAGGTTAGCTTTACTCGGGCCAAGGCCTTTTGGTCAGCCGCGGGGGGGTTTCAATCATATGGAGAGGGGAGGTGCAATTTCAGAGGTAGATTGGCAGCACTCAATGGCCCGGACCAGGGAGCTCTTAGCAAAGTGGAAAAAGCTGCAAGGGGAATTTAATTTGTTGACGACAGGGAAGGTGGTGGGCCAGCTTCAGAAAACGAGGGAGGTCCTATATGAGTATGGAGAGAAGGCCAACCACCTGTTAGCGCATCAACTGAGGCGGTAAGCAGCCGTGTGAGAGATAGGTGGTACAGTGGTTAGCATTGCTGCCTCACAGCGGCTGTGCCCCAGGTTCAACTCCAGCCTTGGGTGACTGTGTGGCGTTTGCACGTTCTCCCTATGTCTGCATGGGTTTCCTCCGGGTGCTCCGGTTTCCTCCCAGACCAGAGATGTGCAGGTTAGGTGGATTGGCCATGCTAAATTGCCCCTAGTGCCCAAAAAGGATAGGAGGGTTACTGGGTTATGGGGATAGGGTGGGGCATGGGGCCTCTTTTGGAGGGTCAGTGCAGACTCAATGGGCTGACTGGCCTCCTTCAGCACTGTATGTATTCTATGTATAGCAACATTGAGAGAGGAGGGGGGTGAGTTGGTGAAGACGCCAGAGAATTGATAAAGCATTTGATTCCTTTTTTAGGGGGCTGTATAGGTCGGAGCCTCAGGGAGAGGAGGCTGAGGTGGGGCAGTTTCTGGATGGACTTGTATTCTTGGAGGTCGGAAGGGAGAAGGGGCAGAGATTGGAGGCTCCGCTGGGGTTTAACGAGGTTATGGAGGCGATTGGATCGATGCAGTCATGGAAGACGCCAGACCTGATGGGTTCCCGGTTGGCTTTGTCAACAGTTTACGGTGGAATTGGCCCACATCTCCTGGAGATGCGTTCCAACTCCCTGGTGCGGGGGGAGCTGCATTAGCTCAGGCCCCGATTTCGTTAATCCTCAAGAAGAATAAGGACCTGGTGGCATGTCTCTCTACTAAACACAAAATGTGAAAGTGCTGGCTACGTATTGGCGAAGCTGCTCGAGGGGTGTGTGCCGGAGGTGGTGTCAGAGGATCAGGCAGGTTTTGTGAAGGGAAGGCAGCTGTCAAGTAACATTAGGAATTTACAGAATGTGGTTCTGATGCCGTCTAAGGGCAGGGTGCCAGAGGTTATTGTGGCTATGGATGTGGAGTAGGCATTTGATAGGGTAGAATGAAGGCACTTGTTCCAATTTTTGGGGAGGTTCGGTTTTGGGCCTACATTTATCTCATGGGTGCGGTTGTTATGTGCGGCAATTTCGACAGCACTTTAGGGGTCGGTGCCGATGCCGATTCGGGGGAGTCATGGATTTGAGCCGGGGAAGATGGGGGGTGAAGGAGAGGAAGGATTTGTTTTTGGAGGGGCGGTTTGCAAGCTTGGAGAATTGAGGGGGAAGTTTGGGTTTCCGCGTGAGGGGGGTTTTCGGTAGATGCAGGTGCGGGACTTTGCTAGAAAGGGCTTTCCGAACTTTCCGATGGCACCTGCCTCCTCGTTGTTGAAGGAGGTGCTGCCAGTAATGGGGTTGAAGGATGGGGTCGTCTCGGCGATTTGTGGGAGGATTTTGGAGAAGGATAAGTTGTCTATGGAGGAGGTTAAAACCAAGTGGGAGGAGGAGTTGGGGATGGCGCTATATGAGGGACTGTGATGTGAGGTGCTGCGGGTTAGAGGAACGGTTTGGGAAGGGCCTTGCTAATCATGTGCACATGTTCTAGTCCTACCCAAAGTTGGAGAAATTGTGGGGGTCGTTTTCAGCACCATGTCGACGATCCTGCATGTGGATTTGGAGCCGAGTCCTCTGGGGGCCATATTCGGGGTGTCAGACCTGCTGGAGTTGCAGACTCTCACAGGTGGGTTTGTTAATCTCTCACAGGTGGGTTCTGTTGAGGTGAAGGTCAGCTTCTCCACCCTGTGCCTCGGCGTGGCTGGGGGATAGAATGGAGTTCTTACATTTTGAGAAAGTGAAATTTGCCCTAAGTGGGGTGATTGAGGGGTTCCACAAGAGATGGGGTTGTTTATTTTAACTTTCGGAGAGCTAGTTACCATCAATTGTTTGGTTTGGTTCACGGTATGTAAATGGAATCTGGCTGGTTTGGTGGAGGAGGTGAAAGGGGATTTGATGAGGTGAGCTGCCCTCCCACTTTTGTTGGCAGGGTGGTTCAAGGTGAACATCGTGGCAAGATTTCGGTTTGTGTTTCATTCCCTCCCGATGTTCCTGCCAAAGGCATTCTTTGGTAAGGAGGACAGGTTAATTTTGGCTTTCATATGGGCTGGCAAGACGCCGCAGATTCAGCGGGTGTTTTTACAAAGGAAGCGGCGGGCGGGGGGGGCTTGTGTTCATGAATCTGTGGTATTATTACTGGACGGCAAATATGGAGAAGGTCCGGCAGGGGTGGGGGGAGGAAGGGTCGGAGTGGGTGCAGGTGGAAGAGGCTTTGAGTGTGGGAGTATGTTTGAGGGCTCTGGCTGCAGCCACGCTTCCATTTGCCCTGGGGAGACATAGGGTGAGTCCGAAGGTGGCTTCACCCTTGAAGGTCTGGAACCAGCTGAGGCGGCATTTTGGCACAGGGTGTATGTCACTGCTGTCTCCTATTTGTGGAAATCACTCGTTTGCCCCGGCAGGGATGGATGTGACATACAGGCAGTGGCACAAGGAAGGGGTGGAACGGGTGAGGGGTTTGTTCATTGGGGGAGTTGCAGGAGAAATAGAAGGTGCTTTTGGGGGGGGGTCAGATATATACAGTTACGGGATTTCATGAGAAAGGAGGTGCCCTCGGTCCTTCGCTTGCAGGAGCACACTTTGTTGGACAGGTTGTTGTCACCAGATGAGTTGGGGAACGGGAGGATCACGGACATTTACGGATGGCTGGTGGGCACAGGGAAAGCGCCAATTGAGGACGTGAAGCGGAAGTGGGAGAAAAAGCTGGGCATGGAGTTGGGATGGGGGTGTGTAGTGAGATTATGTACCACATAAATGCAACGTCATTCTGTGCTAGGACGAGCTTGGTACAGTTCAAAGTGGTGCACAGGTGCAGAAGAGTGGGTTCTTTTCAGAGGTAGAGGATAAGTGAGAGAGATGAGGAGGGGGCAAATCATGTCCACATGTTTTGGTTGAAACAGTATCAAAGATTGTGGGGATGGAGGTGTCACTGGTCCTCTGGTGAAGATCTTTGTGGTGTCAGAACTGCTGGAGCTGTTGGAGGGGAGGGAAAGGGGACTGATGTAGTGGTTTTTGCCATGCTAATTGCCCGGCGGTGAATTCTACCTGGAGTGGAGGTCGGTGGAGCCAACGAGGATATTGATGTGGCTGGGGATATGGCAGAATTCCTTAAACTGGAAAAGATTAGGTGGGAGGTTTCTGGGCGAGATGGAGGTTGTTCTTGTCCCCGTTTCAGGACCTGTTTGTTGCCGGGGTGAGTGTGTTAAAGGGAGAAACTGTTGAACTGTGAGGATTGTGTTGTGTTTTTTGAATGATTGTGTTCTTGTTTGTGTGCACACTGGTTTGAAAAATATATATTTTTTAATTCATCTAATCTAATTTACATTTCCTTGTTTGTCACTGCACTGTCCATTTAACAATCTGATTGGTTATGGAGATGAACGTTTGCTTGCCCTGTTACCTGAGATGCAGGACAGAGATTGCCTCGTAGTATTCATCCCACACATTCAGCGAATTGCAGTACAAAATATCATGGAGATTAAACAGGTATGACTAACAGTTGGTGCCATTCACTGACCAGGTACAGCAAATTCTGGGCCACTGGTCTTTTTGATTGCAGTTTGACTAAGTACAATAACCTTTAGTTGTGATTTGTGGTAGGTGGGCATCTGAATCCATCGACTCCTCCACAGTTCTTACTCTCTTACAATTAAGAATATGTTCCAATTGGTCCTTCTCAGAACCAAAGTGGATGATCACACTTTCCTCCTCAATCAGGTAACCATCCTGTTATCCCAATCTACCAACTAACTACCTACCCATGTCACAAAGTTAATGCCAATTCCATACATTTTCGTTTTTGTTCGTCATCCCCCTTAAAGAACGTCATCAAACGCTATTTAACAACACTCCCCTACGCACTCTGCTGGTTAGCTCAAAATAAATCACCCGGATTCAGCAGTCAGAATTTATCTTTCACAAAGTCATGCTGGCTCACTTAGATCACTCTGTCTCAGATTCCTGTAACTTTTCCAAAATTGGCAATAAGCTGACAGGGGGCAGTTACTGTACATGCCTTCTTCCTCCATCTCTTAAATAATACACTTACATGTGCAATCTTCCAATCCAAAAGCAAAATTGCTGAATTTAGAGGGCTTTGGAAAATTGTGACTAATGCACCTGCAATTTCCTCACCTTTTTCTCTTAATGCCCTAGGGTGCAAACTATCAGGTCCTGAATATTTTTCTACCTTAAAAGCCATTATTTCCACCATTACCTTTTTTTTTAAACTGATATTAAATCCATTAGATTTCTCCCTTTGATTTATTTTTAGTTCTGCTTGAACTGATGGCACTTTGTCCTCTTCTTACACTGTAGCAGGTCTGCTGTTTTCTTATCCATTATGAACTTGCCTGCCACTTTCTTTAATGGATCCACATTCTGCTTTACCAATCTTCATCCCGTAATATGTTTACAAAAGTTTTGCGACATCACTTGAAAGCTTTTTCAAATTTCCTTTTTGTATTCCTTGTTACTTTCTTTGTCATTCATTTTTTATATGGTTTCACAGTCTGCTGGATTTCTACTCTTACTTGCAAGTCTATTCCTTCATCTTGATTCTGCCCCTTTTCTTATAGTTAATCAACCATGGTGAACCAATACAAGTGGCGCCTTTGGCTTTTAAGGAAATATCTTGGTTTTGTATCATACTGAATAATTCATTAAATACATTCCACTGTCTATGGCTATCCCGCAAGACCCATATTTTTTTGTCAAGCATGTTCAATTGCAATCTACACTCCATCCAATCTGAAGAAAGAGCTTGATCAGTTCATTCCCATTCATCTCCTCAATATAGAAACATTTCCTGCAAGATAACCCAGAATAATGGATTCACTCAGAAGAATCCAGTCTTTGAATAAATGTCCCAATCACAGAAAATGGCCTAGTCCAAACTGCAAGATTCCAGATAAAAGCCTCAAGATCTAGAACAGATAAACCTGTAAAAAGTAATTTACGCCCCTCACCCTCACACAGATCACTGCCTTCTGAGGTATATCCATTTCTAGTTTGTTTAAAAAAAAACAGGAAGGTTTGTTTGCCAGATAGCAAACAAGAATGAGAAGAAATACCCAGATCAGCACTCTTACAGTGCCTACTGGAGAAGAAGCAGTTATCAGGGAACACTGCTATGCATTCTGGCTATGCCTTCTACCAGGCCTCACGACAATTCATCTGGAGGCCAGCGGGCCAATTAGAAACCTTTCTGTCCTACAAGACTCATCTACATCTCCACAATCTGCTGGCCATACACATCTTCAAAACTCTCACTATTTAAATGAGTAAAGCAACTTAAATGGCTTGAGCATATACACGAATGGCTTGAGCATATACATTAATCAAGTACGCAAACTTTGTATAACTTTGTTTTTTAAAACTTAAAAGTAGTTTGGAGGAGGCACAAATTGTAAGATCGGTGAAAAACAATTATTTTGGGAATAAAACCTCATTACCTGTAACTGCTTCAGTGATGCTCTTATCTCTGCTGGTGATTAGAACACGACATTGAACATCAAAACATTTTAGCACCCAGCTGTCCCAAACATCATCCAGAACCAAAAGCGATCTAAATTAAATTGGGAGAAAAAAAAACTTCAGGGTGTGCAGAATGCTTCACAATCAATTAATTGCTTTAAGCTGTGACAATTATTAATTACATTGGGAAAATCAAAGGTTTAACAAATGCAGCTTTCTGGATGTTCATTGTCTTCTAGCAACAATTAAAAAGGTGAGTTGCTCTTCATCCTCTCACCCCTGCTTTAGTGCATCACCCATTGACGCCACATCCTTTTTTTCTGAGACATGCACTGAGCCACCACTGGCAACGTCAGAACACAAAAGCCGGAAGTCTCCCATTTTGAGACTAAATGTGGTGAGGGACAGCTCCGGCAGCTGCAACCAGAATAGCGGATCCCGCATCAGATTCTGTGCTTGGAAGCTCATTAATTATGCACAAAGCGAGTTCCCCTCCACCGCAGGTGGGCAGCTGTTTCACCCGCTCGCCCTCAGCTAACGGGTTCAAAAGGACCCATATTTAAACATCAGTTCAGGGCACTCATACCCGTCTCTCCAGCCAACCTGACTTCACCAGACTGCGCAGGATGTCGGCAACCCAGGGGGGAAAGGCTGGTAGCCGCAAGAGGAATTTTGTTCCTCGATTCAATAACCCTCCCCCGATTGCATCATCAGTGAGGCACCCACGCCCCACTTGGATCTCTACCCACCCCCTCTGGAGTGTTCATCCATCTCCTGGCAGTAAATGATGAGGTGTTCATTTGACCCTTTTTTGTGAGCTTTCCAGGCAACTTCGTTGGGGTCCAGCTTCCCTTGCCTCGGCCTTCCATTATTAGTTTTCTTCACTCACTCCTTTGCCCTCCGCATGCCATTGCGAGTCTTTACCCACCTCTCCGCAACCCCCCCCCCCTCCCCCCCCCCGCACAACCTTTCTTCCACATTGCTCCCCTCGACTTCATTAGGCCAACCCCTCTCACCCGCACTCCACCGCCAGTCGAATGTCAGACCTTTGTTACGGTGGCAGCGTGAGACCCACAGCACGGTACTTTCCAGATAAATATTGCAGTGTGACACCAGGGACAAAGAGATCCCTGTACTCTCCAACCCCAGACACAGTACTCATCCGAATCGGTGAGACAGGAGGGCCCACTGCTTCAGCCGCACCATGATGTCCATGAAAACCAGCTCAGCATGGAGATGGAGGCAAAGTGGTGAACAGCATATCAGGAGCAGCGCAGCACTAAGGCAGAAAGTTGTTGCACTCACCCCAAAGTCTCTGGTGAACCGAGGACCACCTTATGTACACCACTCATTAGCAATTGCGTTTGACGCCGACACAAATTCCTGCCGACGTGACGCAAGATGGGAAAGCCTGACAAGATGCCGGCAGGCAGCTGCTTTATTGAGCAATCATGAGATGTAAATGAACACAAATATTATTTGCGCTACCTGCCAGTGAGAAGAGAAACCCACCTGAGCCAGCCATTGGGAGAACTGGAATGCGACTTTACATTGGCAGGTTTCCAACATTTTGGCTCCCGCCAGATTCACCATGCCCGCCAACCACTGAACCCACTGCAGTCTGGTAGGGAGAACTCTGCCCAATACTTTTAAACTGGCCCTTTGCACTTCGAAAATTATTTATAGAGATTGTGCGCACATTTCATAGTCAGATCGAACTGGTTTGTTGAAGCACAGTGACTTGCATCAGCACCAAGGAATGGAACACTTCTACACTGCCTACATTTAGTATCAACCTCAACTTGTTTCAGATTCGACAAAGTGCCGGTTCAAGCCACTTAAGGTAAAAAAAAATCCACTTGCTACAACAGAGCCTCTCTCCAAATAGAATAGTAGATCCCAAGCATTTCTGTCTTTTGGGTGAGGAGCGTGGTTGTCACTCATCAGGCTCATAACACTAAATCACTAAGCAACTTTAAACCGATTGTCAGCCAGATTCAAAGCCAGATCCCGGAGTTGAAGGAAAGTGAGCTCAGCCATTTCATTAATCAGCTCTTCCCTTCCCCCCAAGTCAATCTACATGAGATAAACTAAAGCACGTTTTTACACCAGATAAAGTACTTTATCCAATAATTTGATGTAAAAGCTGAAATAATAGTACAAATTTTGTGCTCATGATTCAAATCATCTGATAATCTGAATTAAATGTTCCGATCCCAGTTGATGTTCTAACTGGACGGGAAGATCTCAGAATGGAAACCTGGCTCAAAAGACTGTAACTTTTACTTCAAAAAAAAATAATATGTGGAGGAACAAGTCTCAGGATCGCTAATTAGTTTGAAGAAGAAAAAGCATTTATTAAACATTACAAAATTGGGTTATCTTTACTCCCCCTTATCTTAACAAATACACACTGTTTAAAAATTAACACGGATTACCAAGTACATCTTAAGCTACAATAGTCTCATTAACACAAAATATCCCTTTTAAGCACACAAGATGACTGTGGTCAAATACATCCACTCCGCTCTGAACCCAAGTTAATGTCTGTGGATTTCTCCTCAGAATCTCCCAAGATGATGATCACATGAGAATTTCCAAATTCCACTCCCGTAAACATGTTTTCAAATCTTCTCTCAAAATAATGCTTTCTCTTAGTGGTTTGGATTCCAAAATCCAGATCAGGTTTTCCAAATGGTATCTTCAAACAAAACTTCCCCTCCATGTTTAACGGCGATTCCAGTCAAGGATTCTGCACGAACCCCTTTAGAGTTTCTTTTGCCTTAACTGCTTTTACACAAGCTCTGAGATCCAGCCACATATTTCCATAGTTACTTCAACTTCCAATCTACAGGCTGTAGTAAAATCTCACAAACCTGAAAATCACTCAGATATCTTTCTGCTGTCTCAGCCTTCTTCCCAGCCCAGCTCAGTCTCTCTTTATTGAACAGTGTTCTGTTCTCATAGAATCACAACAGTGCTGAAAACGGCCATTTGGCCCATCGAGTCTGCACCGACCCTCCAAAATACCACCCTACCTAGGCCCAATCCCCTGCCCTGCAATACCACCCGAAGGAGCAATTTAGCATAGCCAATCCACCTAGCCTGCACATCTTTGGACAGTGGGAGGAAACAATAGCACCCAGAGGAAACCCACGCAGACATGGGGAGAATGTGCAGACTCCACACAGTCACCAGAGGTCAGAATCGACCCCTGTTCCCTGGTGCTGTAAGTGCTAACCACTGACACCGTGCCGCCCTTGTACTAGTACCTTTAACCTCAGACGGCTTGGAAACTTCTCTTCATTTCTCTAGTTTCTTTAGCTGCTCTTCAGATCTCTGCATTTGTTTTCTTAACTATTACTCCATGACATGGCATTTCTTCTAGCAAAGTTGAGAGAGATAGTCTCTCTCTAGCCTTTTAAATCAACTGCTTCTAGCAGAGCTTGGAGAGCTGCCTTCTCTCTCACTACCTATCTCCAACTGCAATGAAATTAGCTAAACTTAAAAGCTTCTCTACCTTACAAAACCCCAGTTACTAAGCAACACCCACATGCTTATGTCTTTTATTTATTCTTCATGCCGCAGCCCTCTCTAATCACAATAGAAAAACAGTTGGAACTTAACCAACCTCCACACATACAAACAGCTTTGTCCAGCATGAATCTAACTATAGCTTTTACCCTTCCAAGTACAGAAACATTAAAGTAAACCCACTTAAAACTATACCTTATTTATAATGTTTACCAATAAATATAAATCCCTTAAAACTGCCTTTATTTTCCTCCCATAAATAAATACAAGAGCAGATTGTGCTTTATTCACATTTCAAACAAAGTTGATTACCCTGTTCCCTGCACTTGACATTTTAATACTGATGTACACTAGAATACTTAGAACAAAATACATCTCAGATTTCAACTCTTGTTTCCACACAAAAACAACATTTTCATCTCACCTACCTAGGGTATTTACGTGCCATCAAGAAACGCAGTCGGTCCCTGGCTTCCTCAGTGTTAAGAGGTGGACTTGGATAAGTGTGGGATCCCTGGTTAAGTCGGCTGCAGAGATTCTGGAGTTTAACAAGAACACCTGCACGATCCTGTTTTCCAACTGCTACCCAGTGTACTCCTCCAGGAAAACATTCTGTCAAATTACAGTTCTGAAAGTTTGAATCAAATTACTGAACATGACAAAGAAGTAGTCCAACAATGCTGCAGAGAGGTTTTACAATTGGACATTAACAATTTAGGAAATTATACTGATGTGTTGGGTGCTCTGGATCCGTGGAACACATACAGGCCACCAACACTTAAAATAGTACAACACTATTTTATTAAGCTAGAAACTGTTGAACATACTTTCACTGTGGGTTAACACGATGTTAGATTAAACTAAAGACCTATGCCCGTCCTAACCAGTCTATGCACTCAGCACATGGTGAAGATCTGTGCTGTAAGCTCTGTCCTTCTGAGAGGCTGCATCCCGAATGAGCGGGAACTCTGATGCCCTCTGTCTATATAGTGAGTGTGCTCTAACTGGTGATTGGCTGCGGTGTTGTGTGTGTTGATTGATCTTGCTGTGTGTCCATCAGTGTGTGTGTCTGCACCATGATATACTGGTATATATTATGACATTCCCCCTTTTATAAAGAAATGTATGTGTGTGGCAATAAATAATGTGTGGTGAGAATGTTCCTAACTACATGTGGGGTGCGAAGACATATTGACAGGACTACATACATGAGAACTAAGCTATTTACATGGGAAGATGTCTGGTGCAGAGAAGCAGTGTGCAACAAGAGTAACGTGATCAACACTATATACAAACCAGGGAAACGATCAAACAAAGCAACAAAACAATTCAGAGAGTCCATAAATTCAAAAAGTTCATAAATTTAGTCTCTGAGGTGGGCGACGAATTCTGGTTGACCGCCTCAAGGGTGGGTCGAGAGCCGCCGATTCAGGAGCAGGCTGGACTGCGTCAAAGACCAGATTCCTGAGAGCCGTGGTATAAGAGGCGAGGTTAGGGGTGAACTTCCCTAAAAAAATGACCATGCCCAGAAATTGGAGGACCGCTTTCTTGTCCTCTGGTGTTTTCATAGTTGTGATGGTAGCTACCTTGTCCGCATCCGGCTGCACACCCAATTGGGAGATGTGGTCCCCGAGGAACTTGAGTTCTGTCTGACCAAAAGAGCATTTGGCCCTGTTGAGGCGGAGGCCATGCTCATGTATAGGTCTGAATACGCGCTGGAGGCGACTAACATGCTCCTGCGGGGTGGTGGACCAAATTATTATGTCATCGACATAGACGCGAACACCTTCAGTACCTTCCATCATTTGTTCCATAATCCTATGGAACACTTCTGATGCAGAGATGATCCCAAACGGCATCCTGTTGTAACAATATCTTCCAAAGGGGGTGTTAAATGTGCAGAGTTTCCTGCTGGATTTATCGAGCTGGATTTGCCAGAATCCTTTTGAGGCGTCGAGTTTGGTAAAGAGCTTGGCGCGAACCATCTCACATGTGAGCTCTTCGCGCTTGGGAATTGGATCGTGCTCTCTCATAATGTTGCGATTTAGATCCTTGGGATCAATGCAAATTCTCAATTCGCCGGAAGGCTTTTTTACACATACCATGGAACTGACCCAGTCGGTTGGTTCCGTGACTTTGGAAATCACTCCTTGGTTCTGGAGGTCCTGCAGCTGCTGCTTGAGGCGGTCCTTAAGGGGTGCTGGGACCCTGCGAGGTGTGTGCACCACAGGCGTGGCATTCCGTTTTAATAAAATCTTGTAGGTGTTCGGGAGCATGCCCATGCCCTCGAAGACGTCGTGGTACTGGCTGATAATGACGTCGAGCTGCGACCTGAAGTCAGTGTCCTGAAAGGCAGACGCGTCAGCAGGAGAGAGAGAAAGTGAACTCTCTGAACTAGGTTCAACACCTTGCATGCCTGCGCGCCAAGCAGGGAGGCTTTCGAGGAGTCCACGATTTCACAGGGAAGGATGGCTTTGCGTGGCCTGTGCGTCACTTCAAGTTGGCATGAGCCGCTGGCAGCAATGGCATTGCCATTATAATCTAATAGCTGGCAGGCTGATGGCAGGATGGCTGGTTTGACACAAAGGCTTTGGAGGTCAGACCGCGCAATGAGATTGGCGGAGGCACCAGTGTCCAGGCGGAATCGTATTTGGGACCGGTTGACCATAAGGGTGGCACACCACTCATTATCCGGATCGGTGTTGTGTACTGATAGAGGCTGGATTCTTTGCTTCGGGGACACCCTGTTTTTTGTAATGATACCGACTCGAAAAGGCACCTTCAGGTCCTCGGTGTCAATATCGGGGAGCAGGTCCGAATCGGGCTCGGTGACCGTGGGTTGAATGGCCCGGACATTCCTGCAAGGCTAGCTGGAGCGACGAGAGTTGGCAGGCTGAGCTGATCTGCATAAAGCAGCATAGTGGCCAAGTTTGCCACATCTCAGGCATCGTCGGGATTTGGCAGGACATTGCCGCTTTAAGTGGACGGAGCCACAGTTGCCGCACGTTGTATCGTCAGTACGTTCGCTGCGCCACCGCACATGTGCGGTGCGGTCGTACGTGCCTGCGCAGTACGTTCGTCGACGGCGCCGTCCCCTCGTTCGGTGCGCACAAGCACGGGAGTCCACGAAAAGCGCGCGAAATGGCCGCCCCTCATCCAGGCTGAGGCCCTGGAGTTGCTCGGACCTGTTCTGCCTCGTGGACACCTTGCCATTTCAGCCGCTGGGATGTGGGAATACCGACTAGTGGCATGTTCATGCAGCACGCAGGTCTCGATGGCAGTCGCTAGGGTGAGCTGCTTTACCTTGAGGAGCTGCAGGCGTAGGGGGTCCGACTGAACACCGAAAACGATCTGGTCGCGTATCATGGAGGCGGAGGTGGGCCCGTAATTACAGGACTGCGCAAGGATGTGGAGGTGGGTGAGAAAGGACTGGAAAGGTCCATCCTTACACTGCAAACGCTGTTGGAATACATAGCGCTCGAAACTTTCATTCGCCTCAATGTTGCAGTGACTGTCAAACTTAAGGAGGACCAACTTGAATTTTGATTTATCTTCACCATCAGCAAAGGTGAGAGAATTGAAAATGTGGATGGCATGTTCCCCGGCCGTGGATAGGATGAGAGCGATCTTCCTGGTGTCTGAGGCAACTTCACGGTTTGTGGCTTCAAGGTAGAGCTGGAAGCGTTGTTTGAATATCTTCCAGTTGGCCCCTAGGTTACCGGTGATGCGGAGCGGCGGCGGTGGACAGACGCTGTCCATTTTGCAGGATGGCTGTATGCTGGTGGAAGGCAGATCACTTGCAGGTAGGTCTAAGAAACATCCCTTAACTACTGGTACCATGATGTGTTGGGTGCTCTGGATCCGTGGAACACATGCAGGACACCAACACTTAAAATAGTACAACACTATTTTATTAAGTTAGAAACTGTTGAACATACTTTCACTGTTGGTTAACACGATGTTAGATTAAACTAAAGACCTATGGCTGTCCTAACCAGTCTATGCACTCAGCACATGGTGAAGATCTGTGCTGTAAGGTCTGTCCTTCTGAGAGGCTGCATCCCAAATGAGCGGGAACTCTGATGCCCTCTGTCTATATAGTGAGTGTGCTCTAACTGGTGATTGGCTGCGGTGTTGTGTGTGTTGATTGGTCCCGCTGTGTGTCCATCAGTGTGTGTGTCTGCACCATGATATACTGGTGTATATTATGACAGATACCATGCATGGTCTGGTTGTTCAAGCCAATCTTTTGCATCAACAGTAACAGCACATAAGCTACATGTCAAGTAAGTTTCTTCCCCTATCAAACAGGTTTACAGTAATATAACCACCAAAGCCACAACTATCCTGAGCCAGAATAATTCTCCAGGTAAGGAGGGGTCAGCACGGTGGAGCAACACAACAAACAAACTCACTCTATCCTCACTCATCATACGCATAACAAACGCAGGTTTCGAAAAGTAATTATGTTTGATCAACAACTGTTTCGCTACTTTGTCCCTCTTCTCATGTGGGGAGAGGTGGTCTTACGATAGAGACATGACCTCTGAGCCAGAAGCTGGGACATGATGGCGACAGAAGCTGTGTTCATAATATGGCCAGCATGTTGATTATCAACCTGCAAATCCTTCCAATATGCTTGATGACAGGGGGTAAGAGGGGAAGAGTTTTCTGATCACCCATACTGGAGAGCGAAACAGCAGACCACTGCAGTACTTTTCCAAGCATAATCATGGACCAATCCAATGGAAGTCCATGGTCACAAACACTCTCTTAGGGCATGATACCTTAAGGAGGAGGAATATATCCTGGGAGTGACAGGTGCAAGCTGCAAGCAAGCCACAAAGCAAGGAGGACTCCAGACCAGCCAGGGCCGTCACCATGGTAGTATTTACTGCTGATTCTCAGGCCTTAGAAGACCATATTGAATCATAGAATTTACACTGCAGGAGGAGGCCATTTGGCCCATCGAGTATGCACCGGCCCTTGGAAAGAGCACCCTACCCAAGCCCAAATCTCCATCCTATCCCCGTAACCCCATCCAACCTTTTTGGACAATAAGGCCAATTTAGCATGGCCAATCCACCTAACCTGCACATCTTTAGACTGTGGGAGGAAACCAGAGTACACGGAGGAAACCCACAATAAGGAGATAGTGCAAACTCCACACAGACAGTGTCCCAAGCCGGGAATCGAACCTGGGACCCTGGAGCTGTGAAGAAACTGTGCTAACCACTGTGCTACCGTGCCCCCTTGAGGCATAGATGGCTCCAAGGTGCCAATTTCTCCCCAGCAGTAACTCAGAAGGCTTCAGGGTTACACACATTATCTCGCAGGTTCTCAGAAATCTTATGATTCCAGTAGTTCTGCTCTTCTGCAAATTGGCGTCACCTATTTACTGGTAATCGGAATAGCAGGACAGTGCTCTGATTAGCTTATTCTCCTTTGTGACAGCAGCACAAGAGAAACGTCCCTGGTTAATTCCTTTAAATGCCTGCACAGATGGAGTCAAAACCAGGGATGCACCCTAAGAAGCCAGAGGCCTTTGAAAAAAAGATCATTCTGTTCTGGATGCTTATTGTAAACGTGCACTACCCATATCGCAGACTCTGGTCTCGTGGCACTGAAAAGAATGTTAGACGTTTTAGTTGCTGTGATATGAAGAGTCTAAAGTTCTGTTCCTTTTTCACAAACACACATTTATTTCCTTCCAACAGCCTTTGCACAAAACTCTCACTATACATCACCTCCCAGAGGCCACCTGAAGACCCTTTACATATCAGTGTCAATTAATGGATACTTAACATAAATGAGACAACTAATTGCAATGTCTCCCCTTCCTTGGAGAAAAAAAAAATTAGGTGAAAACAAAATTTCAAGCAACTCAAAAACACTCATGATTCCCCCTCTTTTTTTTGTTTGGACGAGAAAGAGAATAAAACAGTCACAGAAACAAGCGCCCTTCATTAACAATATCCAAAGGTTTCTGTGAATTTGCCCCTCTTTTCGTAAAACAGTCTGACAGTTGATAGCTCCTATCGACCCATTTAATTATTTTTATTTCCCCTCTGTCCAACATCTGCTTCAAACTTGCGTTGTCTATCCGTAACCTCTTTTCATTGACACTTTTTGTAGAGTGCACATTTTCCCACAGGGATTTATTGTCAATGTGACAGTCAATAGGTATATTACCCAAATCCCCTAATCCCAAAATGTGTCAATATCTGACTTATATAAAAGGCCATATCCACCGCCTCTACAAGGCTTAACGTCTCAGCAGCCAAAGTGCTTTTTACCAATCTCCTTACTTTCTTTGTTTCCCACACAAGCGGGCAACATTTATCATTGTTCCCCAAAAGTAAAATTATAAAACCTCCTGTGCTTGAAACCCCATCACATAAATTTGCGTAGGACGCATCACTATAAACTATGAGTTTCAAGTGCCTCAGGTCACCTAAAACCGGGAACTTCAAAACACACTCCTGCATTTTTAGTTTGGCCAACGCTTTATTTGCTCTTATTATGTCTTCCACTTTGGGATCATTCATTTTTGTACTCCACTCCATGACATTAAAACTCACGTCCGGTCTAGTCTGTCTACCTAACCAGTTCAGTTGCCCAATTAAACTTTGCAGTTGCTCTTTTTCTATCTTTGAAACCATTGCGTCTTTTTGTGAAACTCGGCCACGACTAATTGCTATTGGGCTGATGCTTTCCAAATAAGATTGCTGATGTAAAGTTGCCCCTAACTTAGTCTGTCCAATTTCCAGTCCAATATATTTAAATACACCGGAAGCCGGACTTCCAACCCTGAATTCTTTCCTCAAACTAGAGATTACAATAGCTTCAAAATCACTTGTCCCACCCCTCAAAAAATCATCGACATGCATCATAAACATGCCAGAAAGATTTTCTTTTTAGTGTCAGTAAAACAGTGCAGGATCTGCTTTCAACTGGCAACAGCCTAACTATAACAAAACTGACCTTACCGAAAAATACCAGACTCCAGATGCATCATTTAATCCATATACACATTTGTTCAACTTCCAGAGTACTCCTTCTGTGTTAGCTGCTTCTTTAGGAGGAGGGAGAAAAATGTCTCTCTGGAGTTGATGCCCCTGCAAAAAGGCAGCTTTTATATCTATAGATTTGCATTCCCATGCCTTAGAGCCAAGAAGATCTTTAAAATAACCTTTCCTGCTGTAGGTGAATCTACCCTTAAATCCTCATCTTCTAAGTTATCTTCAAATCCCCTTGCCACAAGCCTGGCCTTTGCCTTATAAGTTCCATCCGGGAGAACCTTTTCCGAGCAAATCCATCTGTGGGATAGAGCTCTTTGTCCCCTATCCGGTACTTCCGTGTATACCCCAAATTCACTCCAACTATGCAATTCTTGCCGTTTAGCTTCTTTGATAACTTTTTCATCTAATTTATTAGAAGCCACCAAAATCTCACGTGCATGTGGGCTTCTACTCCGATTAGTATTCGTAGTCTTACTCATGTTCCGAGATCTTGATAAACTACGTCCCCTCTCCCGCCTGGTATCTCGTTCTGTACTGCTACTGCTTGATCTTTCCCTTCTGCTGTGGGATGTCCTTTCAATAGTTCTCGACCTTTTCCTGCGGACCTGTTCACTATCCGATGTACTATCTGAACTGGCACTGCGTTTCTGTGCCCTCCATTTCTGAACTTTGATTTCCCAATCCATTGTCTTGACTCCTTCCCCTGAATGCTGTACATCCAACCAATGTTTATACTTTCCAGTGGCCTTCCCTGCTCTACTAATAACAGTTGCATCCTTCTATTGACTAGACCCTTCAGGCAAGTATGTAACTTTTGTACCAACCTTTGGCAGTTGCCCTTTCGGAAAAATGGCCAGTTCTAATTCATCAGAAGTGTTGTGTTCCTCCACAGAAACCCAGTCTATATCAGTTAACTGGTCCTCATAGTTCTGTAACACATGCGTACCAGATGACTGTGGTTCCTCGTCATGTCTGTCTGTTCTGTCTAAGTTTGAAAATTTGCAATCTGTACCCATTATCCTTGATGAATGTACCCTAACAGTTTGATTACCATGTTGCAAAATAATTGTTTTGCCATCTATGCCTATGATCTTCCCTGGACATTTCCATTCATTAGAATTGTCTCTCTTATAGTATACCATGCCTCCTTGCTGAAAAACGGCATCTGATGGCCGTACGTTATGTCTTAAAGCTCTGCGGATTCTTTCAGAGACTTCTGCTTCCAAAAAAGCTTTTCTACTGCGATGGAATGCATTTAAATGTTCAGCAAAACCAGAGCTAATTGTAATCCCCTCCCAAGCTGGAGGTTGGTCATCCAAAATGGACAGAATTTTAGGATTTCTACCAAACACTAATTGATAATGGACTATAGCCCCCCACCAGCTGCAATGAATTCTTTGCATGTACTACCCATGCTAAAGCTGAATTTAGCCTGCAATTTGGTTGATCTGCCAAAATTTTCCGAAGCATGTCATCGATGACAGCATGATTTCTTTCACAGACACCATTACTAAATGGGCATTCTGCAGCCGTATTCATAACTCTGATATTCATGTTTTCACACATATCCTAAACTCATCATTAGCAAATTCTCCCCCATTGTCCGTAAGGAATTTTGCCGGTGGACCCATTCCTGTCCCTATCCATTTTTCCACGATTTGATCCAGAATTACTCTCTTTTCTTTACTTCATACAATCGTTGATTGACTAAATCTGGTTGTTAAATCTACAAAATGCAAAATAAATATATTATTTGCTTTACCCCCGATCTTAAGGTCCATGGCCACAATGTTGTTAAAATCCCTGGCCAAAGGTCGGGTTACTATCGGTCGTGCTGGTGTCCTTCTGTACTTCCTACAAACTTCACAGCGGTCACTAACCTGTTCTATCAGTTCAGTATAGTCGTCGTCCCTTACCCCTGCATCCTTTAATAAATGTTTCAGCCTCCGAGGAGACGGATGTGCAAATTGCCTATGCAGTTTTAATACCACAAGCTTTTTATCAGCTAAAGTCCCATTTTCAACTGCCATTGACACATCCTTAACCACTCTACTTGAAATATTATTTGGCTGTAATGGAATACAATAGTGTCCCGACTGTGTAAATTGTACGTCCGCCGTCTTTCCAAAAACTGTTGCCTTATCCTGTTCCGTATCCAGTTTAATGTGTGCTTTCTTCGACGGTCTGCTCAGAAGCAAAGGTATCTCACTTGATACAACATCCGTGCTAATGAAATGATTCACTCTGGCAATATTGCAAGGGATCACCACTCTTTTTCAGCGACTTCAGAGTATTATCATCCCCAAGCCTGAAACTTGTGGAACTTTCAAATTCCTTAACCTTGTTACGATTTTCAGCATTCAAAGGGTCCAGGTAACATTTTAACCAGTCAATTCCACACACAGTAGATGTGCAGCCACTGTCCAATACAGCACAGTTGAAGGATTCTGCAACCAACACCCTCATTACCGGCGTAAAACTGCTTGTCAATAGGACAATTCCTTCTTTCTGGTCACTATCTTTTTCCTCTTCTGTCTCTTCCGTGTCATGTGTCACTTCAAACACTCTATCATAACGAGTTGGACAGTTGAAAGCATAATGGTATTGAGAGTCACATCGAAAACATCTATTTATCATGCCCCGTGCATTTCTGGGGTTCATCTTCATCTGGGTTTCTGTCTTCATAATTTCCTTGTCTCGGTCTCCTTCCATAGTCTTGAGCCCTGTTCGTAGCCATACGATTTCACCATCCTGTTAGGAGTGTATCTTCCATATTCTGCCTTATTGCAGGCTGACCTATTTGGGTCATCAGAGCCATCGGAATCGAATGTTTCCCCAGAAACTTTTGTAAAGCTTTTGTCATCTGTTCGAATAAAGTATCCTTATCAGTAAACTGAACTCTTGTCAAAACCAGGAGCCTATCCATGTTGCTCACTCCAGCACAGTCAAGTAATTTAAAGGCCAACACAGACTGTGGAAATTCCAGGTTGTGTTTCTGCAGTCTTTTATATAGTCTGCCAAATTCCATTATATAGTCTTCCATGGAGATATCCTCCATTTTCCGGAACTTATCAAAATCCGACCATGCTTCATACGCACTGAACAAGTCACCTTTCTTATAAATCTTATCTATATAATGTAATAAAGTCTCCAGACCTTCTTCTGAGTCTAACTCTTCCAATTCCAGCTCAGAAAGCACTTTGTTTCGGATTTTACGGTCATAGGGTAAAGAAAGAACCAATGCCATACTTGTTTTCTCTTTCTCAAAGCAGTTACCTTAGTCCACATAACTACTGCACTTCTCCATTGGTCGTACGATTCCCTTTCAGAAAATAAGGGAGGAGAGTCATATCCAGCCATCTTTATCCTCGGTTCAGCCATATATCCTTTTTTTTCTCAGTCACTCCTTGGTTTTATCTGGAAAGTTGTATCTTTCAACCCTTCACATTTACACAGCAACCATCCTCTGCTACTAATTGTTAGATGTTTTAGTTGCTGCGATATGAAGAGTCTAAAGTTCTGTTCCTTTTTCACAAACACACATTTGTTTCCTTCCAACAGCCTTTGCACAAAACTCTCACTATACATCACCTGACAGAGGCCACCTGAAAACCCCTTTACATATCAGTGTCAATTAATGGATACTTAACATCAATGAGACAACTAATTGCAATGTTTCTTAACCCATTACTTAACGAAGAAGTGCGATAATAGGCCAAACAAGAAGAAATTATGCCAAGGAGAACCACAGCAATGAACCATAGTATATTTTTAGATTACGCACCAGAGCCATATACAAGTTGGATACTGTTAATCTGTAATGTTTGGACCAATACACAATAAGTAAGAACTGTGATCGTGAATGATGTATTTTGGCTTTGTTTCTTTTGTTAATTATTACTTATAAATATGAGAGGTGCAACTTGAGAAGGTAACAGAAGATTATAGAATGGACATGCCAGTGAGTGTTAAGTGGAATGGAAACACATGACTGAAGGGGCCATAAGCTCCCCCCCTCCCCCCAACTCCCCCCCCCCCCCCCCCCCCCCAACTTCACAGTTCTCAAACTGCTGCTGCTACATGTCTCTTCAAGTCCCTAAAGGATTTCACCTTTTTCCTCTCCTTCCACATTAGGGATGTCAAGGCACAGGCCTCGTTGCGAGAACGAAAAGTGGAAGACAGTGTGAGGACCAATCCCGAGCTATCCACCTGACCTGGTCAAGATCCCTGGATCCTCCTTTCTACTCTTTGTTAAATCCTGTTACATACCCTGTAAAGCTCCTCTGTTGCACTTGTGTTAGAAGACAGGAAGTACTGGCTAACCTTCCTCACCAAAGAGAAATCTTATGACTTGTCTTTGATTCTGAAAGGCAGCTTGCACACTAGACGATAGACTGGTGAAACAAAATTAGTCAGGTCAGCTCCCCGAATGCTTGGCATGAACGAGCACAAAGTTGTGTCTGTAGTTGCAAATCAGCTGAATATTTAATAAGTAAAATCCCTTTTGGTTCATTAAATGATGAGAGTTCACATTCAGGCTTCAAATCGCCACATCTGTGCAATGAAGCATTCCAGAGAACACTTCAATGCTATAAAAATTGCTTCAAACATCTGCCTGGCACAATGATCAAAGGAGACGAACTGAGGTACCATGACACAGAAAGCATTAGTCACTTGTCTTATGCAGCAATGTGGTCCTAATTAAGCTTTCCTACAAGGAGTGCTTGAATGCTTTCTAACTGCTGTCCAAAACTGGGCTGGCAAGCATCTTCAGTATCAAAATGGCCAACATATTTTAGTTTGGGATGTTGCAGGGTTGAGACTGAGAAATGGGTGTGTTTTTTTGTGCAGCCACTCTGTAGGTGTTTTTACACCAGTGAAGGGGCTTTTCACAGTAACTTCATTGCA
Organism: Scyliorhinus torazame; assembly: GCF_047496885.1. Classification (NCBI taxonomy): domain Eukaryota; kingdom Metazoa; phylum Chordata; class Chondrichthyes; order Carcharhiniformes; family Scyliorhinidae; genus Scyliorhinus; species Scyliorhinus torazame. Next base: position 56,883,139 of record NC_092719.1, read on the forward strand.
GCGTCAATGTAAGCCTACTTGTGACAATAAAGATTATTATATTGTAAGTGTAACGGTGGGTGGGTGAAATTCTTTAACATCAGTGCAATTACAGATTCCATTCTTCCAGAACGTGTTTGATACCCAGCCTATTTTGAGTCAAAAAAGACTAGAGTTACTGTTTTCAAGCACTAAAATAAGCAAAATACTGTGGATGCTGGAATCTGAATCTGAAACAAGAACAGAGATTGCTGGAAAAATTCAACAAGTCTGAGTAGGGAGAGAAAACAAAGTTAATGTTTCGAGTCGGTTTACTCTTCATCAGAGTTAAAGAGAGGGAGTGTGTGTTAGATATTAAAATGTAGCTGGAAAAGAGTACAACAAGATGTAAAAACATTAAGAACAAACGTTAGATGCTTGGTGTGGTTGGGAAGGGGTGGGGGCGGAAGGAGGGTTATTGCATTGAGACAATAAATGTATGGGACTTTTTTTTTTTAAAAGGAATTCAAGATGGAGGAGAAAGATCACAGTCTAAAGCTGTTGAACTCCATGTCGTGTCCTGAGGGCTGGAGCATGCCAAATCAGAAGATTGTGTCTTGTTTCCTCGCCAGTAAAATAAGTGTTTCGTTATCGCCACAGAAAAACATGTTGGCTGTTTTAAAACCGATTTTTCAGGCTGGCAACTGAGTTTGAAAAGTCTGTCAGAATTTGGCGTTAAAAGCCCTTGTGGACTTCCGAGAGCTCATTGAGAAGGCCTTCGATTTGAAATCGGGACCGTATCTCAAAAGTTGCACTTCCCTGGGTATTTTCAAAGTGCTACCGCTACCAGAAAAAGTTCTAAAAATCGTGTTCCCCAAATTAGATGATGAGATGCTGCTCCTCCAGTTTCCACTGGGCTGTACTGGAGCATTGCAGCAGGCCAAGGATGGACATGTGGGCATGAGAGCAAGGAGCTGGGTAAAATGGCAAGCAACAGGAAGGTCAGGGTCATGCTTGCAGACTGAGCGAAGGTGTTCTGCAAAACAATTACCCAGTCTGCATTTAGCCTCCTCTATGTAGAGGAGATTGCACTGGGAGTAGCAAATATAATAAATCAATTTGAAGGAGGTGCAAGTGAAACATTGCTTAACCTGAAAGGAGCATTTGGGCCTTTCTAACGGTTAGGAGGTCAGAGGTAAATGAGGTGTTGTACCTCCTGCGAGTGTAAGGGACGATGCCATGGAAAAGGGATGAGCAGTTGGGCATGATGGAGTGGGCCAGGATGTCATGGCAGGAGCAGTCCCTGTGGAATTCTGAAGGGGGGAGGGAGATGCTTTTTGTGATAGCATTGTGCGGGAGTTAGTGGAAGTGGCAGAGGATGATCCTTTGAATGTGGAGGCTGGAGGAGTGGAAAGTGAGCACAAGGGGGATCCAATCATGGTTCTGGGAGGGAGGGGAAGAGTTGAGGGAAGAGTTGCGGGAAATGGCTTAAACCCAGTTAAGTGCCCTGTCAACCGTAGGTTTGGGAAACCTAGGTTAAGGAAAAATGTAGACAAGTCAGAGTTATATTTTGGTGGCTACAAGTAAAATAACTATTGTGGTTGTTGTGGAAGCAATTTTAGGGAATGAACTAAAAGCATCACACATTAAAGTACATTGGCCTACGTGAAATAAGTTTGTGCATTGCTACCAATACACTATAATCAGTCTAGTGACAATAGTACATTCATCATGTCTACAAGAAAGAGTTGCAATGCAATTACCAAGCTGCTAATACTTGCACATTTTCAAATAACTGTGTTTTACCACTTAATAACGAATGTACCTTAGCCAGTGACTTCCGGTGAGGGGGATGTGCTGAGCGACGCAGGGTAGGTGGTTCTCTTCTGGGAACTCAGAAAATCGGCATTTTTTACATAAAAATAGCCCGCCAATTCCCCCGCCTCACAAGATAGCTGCAACTACCGAGAAATGCCTAGCAATAACTCCAGGACGCAAGAGGATGGGAGAGCCAGCAAAAGCTTAGAGAGAAGAAACGAGACAGTGGCGAATATGAGGAGTGAGTCAGAACTAGCCACACCAGAGCAGAGTGGGTCGTCGGGACTCACGCCAGACTATCCACCGATAAGCGACTGGACAGACCTCCCGGCTCAGGAGCTCCAGAAACACAGAGTGGAACTGGAAATGCTGGCGACAGTGAAGGTGTCGGTCATGGACACCCTGGCCCCCTTCAAGATGGTGTCGGGGAAAACAGAGCGACCACTGGAAGCACAGGATGTAACAATGAAGGACCTAGAGAAAGTGGCAACCCACCAGAGTGATCAAATCGCCTACCGGAAAACAGAAGTGACAAGGTTGGTGGAGACGCAAGGGGCAAAGAAGGGGAAGGTGGAGGACCAGGAGAATCGGTCCCGCCGCCAGAAGCTCTTTATCGTGGGCCTGCTGGAGGGCATTGAGGGCAGGAACCCCACGGAATGTGTCCCCCAGATGTTGGGTAACTTTGTTGGAAGGTAGGGCTTTCCCAAATCCCTGAAGATAGACAGAGCCCATTATAAATGCCTGTAAATATGCATTCTGGCTCTTTTGGGGAATGTAAAATATGTATGCCAACTAATGGGGGGGGGGGGTTACGGCCACAGTTGTGAAGATGCTCGCTTGTGAATATACATGTTGGTTTTCAGAGACTATACTGAGATGCTTTGCCCACATCTTTAAGCGAGGAGATTCCTAACGTTAGGTGGCATTCTTGCCTCAGCGTCAGAAGTTTTAGGGATCTCACATTCCTGGAAGCACCTGCCTCGAAGACCATTCACCCGATAGTCAAATTGGTTAAAGAACATTACACCCCAAGGCCCTCAATTATCCTGAAATGTTATAAGTTTAACTCTGCATTGAGAGACTACCAAAGAATCGGCCTCAGCCTTCATAGCCAAGCTTCTTCAGCTTGCAGAGTACTGTGAGTTTGTGATTGTGCTTCCATGCCACATTGTGCGACCAGCTAGTTTGTGGGATCTGTAATGTTGATATCCAGAAAAAGCTTCTGGCAGAGACAACAATTACATTGGAAAAAGCGATCGAGATAGCTCGGGCAACGGAGTGTGTCGAAAAAGGTGCCACTGAGCTATAAATCATGGCTGAAGGGGAGGTTAACAAGTATGGGGCGGTACGGCCGCAAGGTCTGCGGTGGGATCAACAGATTCAGCTCTGAACCAGACATGGACCTCAGGCAGGACCGGAACCCACAAAATGGGAAGGAATTGGGGCGTCAAACCGAATCTGAGGCGGAGTGTTATCGTCGTTGTGGGGAGGATCACGACCAGAAGATCTGCCATGTTCGGGTGTTTGTGTCCTTCTGTTGCGACCAAAGGGGACACATTCAAGCACATTGCTGCACAAGGCAAAGCCTGTCAAAAAAAATCAGCATCAGTCCACTGAACATGGTAGAGAAGAGCTCTGAAGAAGAGCATACAATGCACCGGTTGAATGCAGTCAAATTGAATAAGATTGTTCCGATTGAAATTGCCTTGAGGGTAAATAGTAGACTCCTTGAAATGGAAGTCGACTTCTGGTGGTGGCCATGATGTGAGTGGTCGCAACAGGGCAGCTCCTGCTCGAAGGCATAGGAAAGAGCTCTTTTTACCCGATATTGGTAATTTTGAAGTAAAGGTGTAGTTGAAGATCGGAGGAGTAGTTTGCCCCAGGAGTGGTAGGTCAAGATGGCCCAAAGATTGGCCCAAAAATCATCTTTCTACTTAACTCCCCCTCAACCTTTCCCACCTCCCCCTCACCCCCTCCTGCCTCCCGCACTAGACCTCTTGGCTGTCTCCCACCTCGGGGGAAGCAGCGAGGGGGTTGGGTGAGGGAAGACATGAGCTGGAGATCGCAGTAGGGCTGAAAAAGGCAGTGAGCAGGAAGGAGCAAGCGTGTCCAGAGAGAGGTAGTGAGAGAATGCAAGGGGGCAATGAATGAGACAGAGAGGAGTGGTGAGTGGAAGAGAGTGGAGGTGGGGGTTGGGAGAAGAAAGCAGAGAGCGGAGGTCGGGAGAGGAGTGACGAGCAGGAGGCAGCAAGAGAGATCAGGAAAGGAGTGGCGGGCAGGAGGCAGCGAGAGAGGTTGGCAGAGAGGTGACGAGCAGGAGGCAGTGAGAGAGGTTGCAGGAGGGAGGCAGAGAGGTCAGGAGAGGAGTGGCGAACAGTAGGCAGTGAGAGAGGTCGGGAGAATGCTGATGGGCAGGAGGCAGCGAGAGGGATCAGCAGAGGAGAGCAGCTAGTGGAAGACAGTGAGAGGAATCAGGAAGCGACAGGAAATGTTTTAAAACAAACACAGACTGAGCATGGACAGTTGCAACGTGATTTTTTTCACATGCACAGTAACCATGCTAAAAAAATGGAGGTCAATGCCAGGACTAATCAGGTAAGTTCCTTAATTCACAAACCGTGCTAAAACAGAAACAGGTTATCAGAAAATGCTTTGAATGCGGCAGAATGTCTTGTGGTCATGAAAGGTAAATGCGGGGTTTTCTTTTAAAAGAACACAGTAAAACTTTTTAAAAGTGTGAAATTTCTCTTACCAGCTATAACTCTGTGATTTCTTAGGGCTTCGGCAGCTAATACTGACTTTCCACAACCTGCCATCCCATATATAGTGATCCACCCAGGATCATTGCCCAGTTTATAGAGTGCATTTCGGATGGATTGCACAATCTCCGGCCGATCAACAAACACAACAGGGCGCTGTGGTACACCACCTTCACAAAGTATAGTTTGAACTGAAAAAAAAAATCATAAGACAATAGATATTCTCTTTATACTTTCAGATGCAATTTTTACTTCTGTTGTTTCTTCTATCGTTAGTACCTAAGTATCTGAATTTGATGGCGTGTTTATGTGGCTGTTTGGCGATAGGGACAAAAATTGGTCAATCAGTAAAGTGCCTGAATGATGGGAGAAATGTGGATCATTCAAGGAACCAAAGTGAAATTTTGCAATATAAACAGAAAATGCTGGACATACTCAGCAGGTCTGACAGAACCTGTGGAGAGAAAACCAGAGCTAATGCTTCAGGTCACTAACTTTTCAGAAGTTTAGTAAATATTCTATAGAATTGCATTCCAATTCACAGAGTTGAAAGATGTACAGCCCTCTTCCTGAAGGCACTTGTTTACTAACTGGTGTTGGAGAGAGAAGGTGAATGAGAAATAAACAGAATTAGGAACTACCTGCTGAGGTTGAGCAAAAAAAAAAAAGGACAAATAGTGCAACCTGCAGCTTGACACCAACATCACTAAAGGCCTGGTGAGTAATCAGACAGTAGATCCTCCACGATTCCACCTCTCTCAAAAACCTCCCTCTCTGTGCAATGACACTACACCTCCTTCACAAATGGAATTTCAAGAACAGTACAGCATGTGACTGTCACCTGAATAAGACTGTTCACACATTGTAAATGAATGTGGCCTAAAAAATTGCAGCAGGATTTATGGCAAGTTGGTTGTCCAACTTGTAGCAAAGCTGCAAGGTGTCATACCAAAGGAGGAGATGACTACATTTATTCACTGATACAATTAGGGCAAAGAATTGAAATATTTGTCCTCAATGTTGTTATGATTCGCTCTTCCATTTTCACTCTTTGTCCTTGTAGAAACATAGAGGTCTACAACACAGGAAAGACCCTCCGGTTGATCATGTCTGCGCCAGTCAAAAACAACCTCCATGTATTCTAATCCCATTTTCCAGCACATGGACCAATAGCATTATATGCCTTGGCATCGCAAATGCACATCAAAATACTTAAATGTTATGAGCGTCTCTGCCTTCACCATCCTTTCAGGCAGTGGGTTCCAGACTCCCACCACCTCTGGGTGAAAAGGTTTATCTTCACATTCCCTCTAAACCGCTTGCTCCTTATCTTAAATTTATGTCCCTGGTCATTGATCCCTCCACCAAGGGGAAAGGTTTCTTCCCGTCTACTCTATCTATGCCCCTCATCATTTTATACACCTCAATGATGTACTGTTCTGTTTTTCTCTCACTTCTTACCGCTCTTCATAAACCAATTTTCTTTAATTTATTTTTCATCCACTATCACTCGTAGCTTCTCCCCCTCTACTACTACTTGGGAGATACAATATTACATTGACAATTTGTTCCGAAAAGCTATCGGCCATGCACTTGGATTAAATGAACGCTATCAAATCCACCACTGTTGTCACAGATCATTTTCCCGTTAAGTATAGTCCAGTCCAGGGAATCTCATATGAAAATTTTGTGGAATTTATTCCATACTACAACCTGACTGCTAGAAAATAGTTTAAAATTCTCTAGTGCAGTCATTTTCAAACCCAGGGTTGCGACCCGTGGGTGGGTCACGGGAGGGTATTGGGAGGCTCGAGGGACCATGCATTGTGGCGTTCCCGATCGCAGAAGAAGTGCTCAACGGCGCGATCGGCTTTTAAAAATGCCGGTCGTGATCGGCTTTCAGACTGCTGGCCCTTCCGCACATGCGTAACCCCTCAGCAGGGCAGAACACCGCCTCCTGATGTCAGCATGCTGTCCCTGGAGTAGATTTTTTTTTTTAAATTTAAATAAAATCGCTGGAGTCTGCCTGCCTGGAGCAGTGGCAGAGAGCAGGTCACGCGCCCCGTACACTGAAATCACGCATCTTGGGTGCGTGAGAGTGATTCCTCCATTTTATAACTGCCAGCAGTGCTGGTGTGAACTCCAGGGCCTCTAGTGAACAATGCATCAAGCTGAAAACAGGAACAAAGCAACATAAAGATGATTACTTGAGATGTGGGTTATTAATCGTGCCACTCCAAATCAAGATTCAAAGTTCATGTGTGTTATATGCAGGGAAGCACTTGCAAATTAGTTTAAAACCCTCAAAACTCCAAAGACATTTGAAGATTAAGCATGGCGGGTTTAAGGACAAACCTCTATTGTTTTCAAGGGATGCAGTGAAATCTTCAATCATCAGCTGAAGTCATTATTAGAAATGTAACATTGAATAACAAAGCAAGGGAGATCATGAGGACCAAGCTGGCTCACCTGTCACAGTAAGTAAAAATGGTGCACCGTGAGGTTCGGGCGGCGTGGGTTGCGAAGGAAGGCCGGTTGGTAAAGATGGGTCCCGAGCAAAAGTTAAAGAAGATGAAGGGTAAGGTTTCAGTTGGAGAGAGGCTGAAGTAAAGGTGCATGATGGTCACAGAAGTAGCAGTAGATTTCTTTGTGATGAAGCGAATATGGGACTTGAAACTCAGCTCAAGGTCATAGGATGGTGAGAAACCTTTTTAAAAATCCAGCAACGCAGCATCTGACATTCTCCTCATAAATGGGGCAGCATGCTTAAAGCTTTAACCTGTACCTTGCGGCATCGGATGTTCGCAAAGGCTGTCAAAATAGGCAACAGTTGCACAATCACAGCACTGACATTGTTCATAAAAGGCAAATTACCAAAAGAATTAACTGAAGGGAGAGTGGCATAGATAACCAGATTCAAATAGCGGCAAGGAAAAGGCATATTTAAAATTATACCTGACAGAACCATTTCTGCTTCAGTGTAATTTTTCATCTAAAGAATCTCAGGCTTTAGATGACTCAATGCACCATTGATTCATACACAAGCATACAGAATGCAAGGTCCCAGGCTGAACTCTTGAATTCTGTACAGAATTAAACTAATTTCAGACAGGATAACAGTGGGAGCACACCAAATATCTTCAAAGTCCCTGGGCTAGGGGCAGGAAAGGAAAAAGGAAGTCAATGTTCCCACCTCTGATTGGGACGCGGTGACAATACAATTACCACTGAAGGACAGGATCAAGCTCATTCTCATGCTTAGTTGCTGATATTTATTTGCCTACATGAACAGCTAGTAAACGGAACAAGTTACAGAAGAACTGGAGGTATATATTGATCTTTTTTAATTTGCACAAGTAACAATCTCAAAATGGATGTTTTTTGATAAATATACCCGGCATCAGTGTTTGCATCCAAGTGGAAAAGACATGGAGACTGTTTTAAGGTTTTTAAAAGGCCTCGGTGCAATGCTCTAGCTTACACACAAGCATTTAAACATGCGCTCAGCAGCAAAGGAACTCTCCTCACTGTTCGCCTCGCTGGCAGCTGCCCATGGACTTTTCATGCCTATGAAATTTCCTCTCATCTGGTGCTTGTTTCAATGGAGATCTATAGCTTTTATGAATCAATGAAGAAACAGTGAGGCTCTTCAACCAGTTTGAAAACTCCTCACTGGGAGATGCAGAGTCTAAATCTGGAAGTATAAAAGCAGGAAATATTGAATTGAGATTTAAATGATATATAGAAAGCAAAATAAAAGAGGAATTAAACAAAGAGGAAAGAGAAGATGACAAAAATCTTTCCGATTTTTATATTTTGAAATTTGCCACATTAATTTTCCCTGAAAGAATGAGATTCCACACTTGTACAATTCATTTTTCAGTGCCAGAGAGATTGCTCATCAATAATTATTATTTATTCCCGCATTAAAAACTCACTTATTCTTGAATGTACTTCTTCAGTCCTGAATTAGTGGGCAGGTTCATGCCTTTGCAGTCATTTTAAAGTCAACCCAGCCACAAGGGGACTGCAAAAGTGCACTTGTGGAGTAGCGGGGTATCTCTGACATCAACCTCTGGATTTCTGCATTCAACTGTGCAAGTGTACACACCAGAAAGTGCTGTCAAACTTCATTCATTATAACAGTCAGCATTGATAGCTTCCCCGTTATTCTCATCTCAAATTCCGGGCCAATAAGAGAAGCTGCAGTAAAGAGTGTGAATTAGAATAAAAAATCTGACTGGGATATGTAATCGCTGTGTGATGTCCTGTGCTGCTGGATAGAAAGTCGCTTAATTGGCCTACTAAACTCTGATGAACTTTATGGACCAAAATCAACAAATGCAACCCGGCTAAGAGCCCTGCATCACATGGAGGCAGTGTAACTGGCTCAAGATTGCGTATATTTGTGAATGAAGCTGATGAGCCTTTTAGGAAAGGAATCATACCCATTCCTATTAGGCCAGTTCAGACGTTCCCCATTCAGCTCATCTACTTTGAGAGGGGCAAACCACCCAAATACTATTTATACAAGGGTGGTGGATGAATCTTGATGACTTTGCAATTGTCACAGTAGCATCAAATGAGACCCTGCTGCAAAGCATCTATCCCATGTATGGAGAATCCCAACGCACTCCATTGCATAATTGCTGAGATTTATAAGAAAGTAACGTCACCCAAATCTACAGCTTCAAGGTGGCACCTTAATTTCAAACGTTAACTCAGTCCCCTTTCTTAGATTTCAGTTACGATGCACGTGAATCTCAAACAACGCTGATCTGTAATCAGCTACGTGACAATGTACAAGGAAGTTTCTCTCTGTGCAAGAGGCCAGAACTGGGGGAGTACAGAGATCTTAAAGGGTTGTAGGGCTAGTGAAGTTTACAGGAATAGGAAGGGGCGTGGTCATGGCAGGATTTGAAAACAAGGGTGAGATTTTTGTTTTAAAGTTATTACCAGACTAGGAACAAAGGGTAGCAAGCACAGGGGTGAGCAGGACTGGGAGCAAGTTATTTTTGGATGAACTCAAGTTTACGGAGAGTGCAAGATGGGAGGTTGGCTAAGCAACAATAAAGTTCAGGTGCAATAAAGGTATGGGTATAGGTTTCAGCAAAATATCAGCTGAAGCAAGGACAGCGACATATGACATAATGGAGGTGGAAGCAGGTGGTCCCGGTGATTGAGTGGCCAAGAGTCAGAAACTCAGCTCAGGCCCCAAAAGGTTACCAAATTTATTAACATTCAGAGTCCCAAAGCATCTCACAAGAACATTATAAAGCTAAATTTGACACCAGACCAGATAAGATGAGCAAAAAGCATGTAAAAAAGAGGTAGTAAGTTCAAAGGTAAGAGATGAGAGTTACAGAGTTTCAGAAGGAATTCCAGAGCCTAGGGCCTTGGCAGCTGACAGCAAAGACCCCAATGGTGGGCCAATTAAAATTAGGGATGGGGGTATGTGTCATGTGATGTGAGCACAGGAATAGCTGCGTTTCCGTGAGCTCGAGCACTTCTCAGCCTAAAATCCTTTCATTCATTGTGCTCACACAGCCCGTTCTTAACTAACCCAGGAGTGAGAACTCCAAATTACATCCCTGGAAGATTTCTGGCTAAATATTGGTGACAAAATGATAAGAAATATTAAGAAAATAGTCAACAAAAAAAGAGCAGTCAGAAGTGACGGTAGAGCTCACTCCTCAACATGGCAACTTCGTGAGTGAACAGGCTCTCGATCATGCATTCTCAAAGGCATTACAACTGATGCTAATATTAAGCTCATTGACGAGAAACTCGCTCTGTTAGCACAAAATATTAGTGCTCATACTATAGAGCTGCAGAATACTGGTAAAAGGCTTGATGAGACAGAGGAGAGAATTATTATTGTCAAAAATGCAACTTCCTCGGTAGAACCCCATTTACAACCCCTGGAAAAGCAGCTGCATAGCACGTCAGGATTCCTTGACGACCTGGAAATCCAAAGCTCGAGGAAGAATGTCAAGATTGTCTGTTTGCCAGAAGGAGCGGAGGGTACGTTCTCATGTCTTCTTTATTTAGAAACAAAAGATGGGCGCATTAAATTTAAAAAAGGGCACGTCGTATCCTGTCTCTGAGTCCTAGGGACAATCAACGACAACCAACCCGGCCTGTAATTATCTGTTTTCATAACTTCAAGGACCGCCAAAGAGTATTGGAGGCAGCTGGACGTAATGGTGCCTTGCTCTATGCGGGAGCGAAGGTCTCCTTTTTTTCCAAGATTTCGCGGTGGCAATACATCAGAGATGAATGGGGTTTTGATGAAGTTAGAAGATGCATGAAGGCCATTGGAGCACAATATATCCCGCTACACGGAGGGCAACATCTGATAACTCTATAAATATGTTCAACAATCCGGCTAAAGCCTTGGCTTTTGTGAACTCCCTGGAAGGTTATCATTTGGAGTAACAGACTGCAGTTCACTGTTTAATCCAGACTCTATCCCTTGGCATTATAATTCCTTCATGATTCTGTGTTGGCAATTTTCATTCTGACATGGATGATTTAGCAATTGAGCACTACAATGAGCTTTTATCCTTAGAATGGTAGGGACTTCTATCTGTCTTTAATGATAATTACTCCACAGAGTGGCCCCTTCTAGTTAAGGCTGCACGGTAGCACAATGATTAGCACTGTTGCTTCACAGCTCCAGGGTCCCAGGTTTGATTCCCGGCTTGGGTCACTGTCTGTGTGGAGTCTGCACATTCTCCCCGTGTCTGCATGGGTTTCCTCCGGGTGCTCCAGTTTCCTCCCACAGTCCAAAGATGTGCAGGTTAGGTGACTTGACCATGTCAAATTGCCCTTAGTGTCTAAAAGGGTTAGATGTGGTTACGGGAATAGGGTGGAGGTGTGGGCTTAAGTAGGGTGCTCTTGCCAAGGGCCGGTGCAGACTTGATGAGCCAAATGGCCTCCTTCTGCACTGTAAATTCTATGATTCTGTGAATATGCTGTGCTGGTTGCATGACATTCAGGCTGCACGAAGAATTTTCGTTTTCCTTTCTTTTGATCCATACACTTATAATGGAGGTGTATGGTCTCCTAAAAATATGATCTTTGTCAATACCTTTTATCATCTTACATACCTCAATTAGTTCTCCTCTCATTCTTCTAAACTCGAGAGTATAAGCCTAAACTGCCCAATCTCTCTTCATAAGACAAAGACCACTCTCTGGAATCAATCTAGTGAACCTCCTCGGAACTGCCTCTGATGCAACTACATCCCTCTTAAAAGAAGGAAACCAAAACTGTATCCAGTACTCGAGGTGCATTCTTACCACTGCCTTGTACAGTTGTAGCAACACTTCCCTACTATTTTTCAAGATTGGTTTAGTGCAAGTGTATTAGTGTTTTGTTTAATGATATTTCCCTTCCAGGAATACCTATCTTGAGGAAGTTCTGCTCCACTCTGACTGGATTTCCATTTGTCTCTTTTTATTTTGGCCTTTAGCTATAAAGGCCAAAATTCCATTTGCCTTCCTTATTACCTGCTGTACCTGCATGTTAGTTTTCTGCGATTCATACACGAGGACACGCATATCCCTCTGCACCGAAACACTGAAGTTTCTCTCCATTTAGATAAGTTGCCTTCCCATTCCAACCAAAGTGGATAACCTCACACTTAAGCTCCATCTGCCAGATTTTGGCCCACTCGCATAATCCATTTGTCTATTTGTAAATTTCTTATTTCCTCATTGCAATTTACTATCCCACCTACTTTAATGTCATCTGCAAATTTGGCTACTGTACCTTTTATCCCTGCATCCATGTCATTAATATATATTGTAAATAGTTTGGACCCCAACGACCGAACCCTGTGACACCCTACTAGTTACATCTTGCCAATCAGAAAAGGACCCATTTATCCCGACTCTGTCTTCTGTTGATTAGCCAGTCTTATGTCCAAGCTAATAAACTACCCCAATCCCATGTGATTTTACCTTGTGTATTAACCTTGAAAACTTGTGACAGAAATAGAATTCACCGCAACTTTTCCTAGTAACTCAGAATCAATGGCGAACAACAGCACAGTATGTAGGTACTGAGATGATTGTACAATTTTTGTGCTGTTGAATGTATATCTTGCACATGTATCGGGTTAAAATTCACTGAAACTATTTTAAATGGCTAATGAGAGATATTTACCTATGCAAAAGGCCTAGAGCAGTTCTTTGTGCAATTCAGTAATTAATCAAACAAGCTATCGCGGCATTTGCGATTGGTATATCAGATATGCGAGACAAATGGGGATGGGGAGAGGAATAAAAAAGAATGACGAAGATGGTCCACTAATTAGAAATTAATTTCTGGATCTTCCTTTACTCCACAAGGAAGGGAAGTAAAGGCAGCGATTTCAGAGACACTAGGCACAATGTTACAAGCCTCCTTAGATACAGGGCTGGTGCCAGAGAACTGGAGGAATGCAACTTTACACAATCTTGTTTATGAAAAGGAGAAGGATAAACCTGGCAACTACAAGTCAGTCAGAAACAATATAAAAATAATCAGCAGCTGGATCAGCACTGACTAATAAAGAAAATCCAGCAAGGATTTAAGGACAAATTATACTGGAGTCACTTGATTAAGTTTTTGATGAAGTAATAGCGAGATTGGATGAAAGCTGTGCAGTTGATGTTGTGGATACAGTCTTTCAAGAGATGTTTGATAAAGTACCATCTAATAATTTTGTTAACAAAATGGAAGCCCATGGGATAAAAGGAGAAGTAACAGCAGGGTTACAAAACTGGCTAAGGAGGTTGTGGTGATTGGCTGTTTTCAAGATTGGTTTAGTGCAAGTGTATTAGTGTTTTGTTTAATGATATTTCCCTTCCAGCAATACCTATCTTGAGGAAGTTCTGCTCCACTCTGACTGGATTTCCATTTGTCTCTTTTTATCCTTGTTCACCATTAATTCTTTCTCATTTCCTTTTTGTTTCTAATCAGTTAACTATCCCGCTTCCACGCCTCATCTCCTTCCTCAGCAACTGTCTCCGGTTCCTACTAATTCCAGACATTGAAAACAGCGCGAGAGGTGAGTGAGCCGGGACATTGAAAACAGCGCGGGAGCTGAGTGAGCCGGGACAGTGAAAACAGCGCGAGAGGTGAGTGAGCCGGGAAATTGAAAACTGCGCAGGAACTGAGTGAGCCGGGACATTGAAAACAGCGCGGGAGCTGAGTGAGCCGGGACAGTGAAAACAGCGCACGAGGTGAGTTAGCCGGGACACAGAAAACAGCGCGAGAGGTGAGTGAGCCAGGACATTGAAAACAGCGCGGGAGCTGAGTGAGCCGGGACATTGAAAACAGCGCGGGAGCTGAGTGAGCCGGGACATTGAAAACAGCGCGGGAGCTGAGTGAGCCGGGACATTGAAAACAGCGCGGGAGCTGAGTGAGCCGGGACAGTGAAAACAGCGCGGGAGCTGAGTGAGCCGGGACATTGAAAACAGCGTGGGAGCTGAGTGAGCCGGGACAGTGAAAACAGCGCGAGAGGTGAGTGAGCTGGGAAATTGAAAACAGCGCGGGAGCTGAGTGAGCCGGGACAGTGAAAACAGCGCACGAGGTGAGTTAGCCGGGACATTGAAAACAGCGCGGGAGCTGAGTGAGCCGGGACAGTGAAAACAGCGCGGGAGCTGAGTGAGCCGGGACATTGAAAACAACGCGGGAGCTGAGTGAGCTGGGACATTGAAAACAGCGCGGGAGCTGAGTGAGCCGGGACATAGAAAACAGCGCGAGAGGTGAGTGAGCCGGGACATTGAAAACAGCGTGGGAGCTGAGTGAGCCGGGACAGTGAAAACAGCGCGAGAGGTGAGTGAGCCGGGACATTGAAAACAGCGAGAGAGCTGAGTGAGCCGGGACATGGAAAACAGCGCGGGAGCTGAGTGAGCCAGCAAATTGAAAACAGCGCGAGAGGTGAGTGAGCCGGGACATTGAAAACAGCGTGGGAGATTTTAAAAGCACAGGAGCTGCAAGTCAGAGTGGAGATTTTAAAAGATCGCGGCCTAGTTTCGGGAGCCGTTCGGAGGAGGAGGAGCAGTGTCTGTCAGGGAGAGAACCTGAGACATCCAAGACACTTAGAAGGTAAGTAAGTGATTTTTACTCATTTTTACTTTTATACCTTTTTCAAATTGTGTGTGTCGGGGGGAAACTGAAGTGACATCACAGAAAAGCTGTGGCCTGAGTGGCTGGTTGGGAATCTACACTAAATTAAAAAAATTAAGCATTGGTAACTAATTAAACATAATTACTTCATTATAATTTAGAGGGGTATCTAAGCCAGAGATCGGAGAGTACTACATTTAGCTTTCGCATTTATATTAGAAATCTAGTGCTAGGAAACAGATAGTTAACAGTAACTTTGAATAAATTTTTTTTAAATATTTTAAATTTTTTAAAAAACTTTTAATTTTAATTAATTGACGCAATGTCAGTTAGAGGGGTGCAGTGCCCTGACTGTGAGATGTGGCAGGTCCGGGAGGCTTCCAGCGTCCCGGATGGCTTCATCTGCAGAAAGTGCACCCAACTGGAGCTCCTCACAGACCGCATGGTTCGGTTGGAGCAGCAATTGGATGCACTTAGGAGCATGCAGGTGGCGGAAAGCGTCATAGATCGCAGTTATATAAATGTGGTCACACCCAAGGTGCAGGCAGAGAAATGGGTGACCACCAGAAAGGGCAGACAGTCAGTGCAGGAATCCCCTGTGGTTGTCCCCCTCTCGAACAGGTATACCCCTTTGGATACTGTCGGGGGGGATAGTCTATCAGGGGAAAACAGCAGCAGCCAGAGCAGTGGCACCACGGCTGGCTCTGATGTTCAGAAGGGAGGGTCAAAGTGCAGAAGAGCAATAGTAATAGGGGACTCTATAGTCAGGGGCACAGATAGGCGCTTCTGTGGACGTGAAAGAGACTCCAGGATGGTATGTTGCCTCCCTGGTGCCAGGGTCCAGGATGTCTCCGAACAGGTAGAGGGCATCCTGAAGGGGGAGGGCAAACAGGCAGAGGTCGTTGTACATATTGGTACTAACGACATAGGCAGGAAGGGGCATGAGATCCTGCAGCAGGAGTTCAGGGAGCCAGGCAGAAAGTTAAAAGACAGGACCTCTAGGGTTATAATCTCGGGATTACTCCCTGTGCCACGTGCCAGTGAGGCTAGAAATAGGAAGATAGAGCGGCTAAACACGTGGCTAAACAGCTGGTGTAGGAGGGAGGGTTTCAGTTTCTGGATCACTGGGAGCTCTTCCGGGGCAGGTGTGACCTATATAAGGACGGGTTGCATCTAAACCGAAGAGGCATAAATATCCTGGCCGTGAGGTTTGCTAGTGTCACACGGGAGGGTTTAAACTAGTATGGCAGGGGGGTGGGCACGGGAGCAATAGGTCAGAAGGTGAGAGCATTGAGGGAGAACTAGGGAATAGGGACAGTGGGGCTCTGAGGCAGAGCAGACAGGGAGAAGTTGCTGAACACAGCGGGTCTGGTGGCCTGAAGTGCATATGTTTTAATGCAAGAAGTATTACGGGTAAGGCAGATGAACTTAGAGCATGGATTAGTACTTGGAACTATGATGTTGTTGCCATTACAGAGACCTGGTTGAGGGAAGGGCAGGATTGGCAGCTAAACGTTCCAGGATTTAGATGTTTCAGGCGGGATAGAGGGGGATGTAAAAGGGGAGGCGGAGTTGCGCTACTGGTTAGGGAGAATATCACAGCTGTACTGCGGGAGGACACCTCCGAGGGCAGTGAGGCTATATGGGTAGAGATCAGGAATAAGAAGGGTGCAGTCACAATGTTGGGGGTTTACTACAGGCCTCCCAACAGCCAGCGGGAGATAGAGGAGCAGATAGGTAGACAGATTTTGGAAAAGAGTAAAAACAACAGGGTTGTGGTGATGGGAGACTTCAACTTCCCCAATATTGACTGGGACTCACTTAGTGCTAGGGGCTTAGACGGGGCAGAGTTTGTAAGGAGAATCCAGGAGGGCTTCTTAAAACAATATGTAGACAGTCCAACTAGGGAAGGGGCTGTACTGGACCTGGTATTGGGGAATGAGCCCGGCCAGGTGGTAGATGTTTCAGTAGGGGAGCATTTCGGTAACAGTGACCACAATTCAGTAAGTTTTAAAGTACTGGTGGACAAGGATAAGAGTGGTCTTAGGATGAATGTGCTAAATTGGGGGAAGGCTAATTATAACAATATTAGGCGGGAACTGAAGAACATAGATTGGGGGCGGATGTTTGAGGGCAAATCAACATCTGACATGTGGGAGGCTTTCAAGTGTCAGTTGAAAGGAATTCAGGACCGGCATGTTCCTGTGAGGAAGAAGGATAAATACGGCAATTTTCAGGAACCTTGGATAACGAGAGATATTGTAGGCCTCGTCAAAAAGAAAAAGGAGGCATTTGTCAGGGCTAAAAGGCTGGGAACAGACAAAGCCTGCGTGGAATATAAGGAAAGTAGGAAGGAACTTAAGCAAGGAGTCAGGAGGGCTAGAAGGGGTCACGAAAAGTCATTGGCAAATAGGGTTATGGAAAATCCCAAGGCTTTTTACACGTACATAAAAAGCAAGAGGGTAGCCAGGGAAAGGGTTGGCCCACTGAAGGATAGGCAAGGGAATCTATGTGTGGAGCCAGAGGAAATGGACGAGGTACTAAATGAATACTTTGTATCAGTATTCACCAAAGAGAAGAAATTGGTAGATGTTGAGTCTGGAGAAGGGTGTGTAGATAGCCTGGGTCACATTGAGATCCAAAAAGACGAGGTGTTGGGTGTCTTAAAAAATATTAAGGTAGATAAGTCCCCAGGGCCTGATGGGATCTACCCCAGAATACTGAAGGAGGCTGGAGAGGAAATTGCTGAGGCCTTGACAGAAATCTTTGGATCCTCACTGTCTTCAGGGGATGTCCCGGAGGACTGGAGAATAGCCAATGTTGTTCCTCTGTTTAAGAAGGGTAGCAAGGATAATCCAGGGAACTACAGGCCGGTGAGCCTTACTTCAGTGGTAGGGAAATTACTGGAGAGAATTCTTCGAGACAGGATCTACTCCCATTTGGAAGCAAATGGATGTATTAGTGAGAGGCAGCATGGTTTTGTGAAGGGGAGGTCGTGTCTCACTAACTTGATAGAGTTTTTCGAGGAGGTCACTAAGATGATTGATGCAGGTAGGGCAGTGGATGTTGTCTATATGGACTTCAGTAAGGCCTTTGACAAGGTCCCTCATGGTAGACTAGTACAAAAGGTGAAGTCACACGGGATCAGGGGTGAGCTGGCAAAGTGGAAACAGAACTGGCTAGGTCATAGAAGGCAGAGAGTAGCAATGGAAGGATGCTTTTCTAATTGGAGGGCTGTGACCAGTGGTGTTCCACAGGGATCAGTCCTGGGACCTTTGCTGTTTGTAGTATATATAAATGATTTGGAGGAAAATGTAACTGGTCTGATTAGTAAGTTTGCAGACGACACAAAGGTTGGTGGAATTGCGGATAGCGATGAGGACTGTCAGAGGATACAGCAGGATTTAGATTGTTTGGAGACTTGGGCGGAGAGATGGCAGATGGAGTTTAATCCGGACAAATGTGAGGTAATGCATTTTGGAAGGTCTAATGCAGGTAGGGAATATACAGTGAATGGTAGAACCCTCAAGAGTATTGAAAGTCAAAGAGATCTAGGAGTACAGGTCCACAGGTCACTGAAAGGGGCAACACAGGTGGAGATGGTAGTCAAGAAGGCATACGGCATGCTTGCCTTCATTGGCCGGGGCATTGAGTATAAGAATTGGCAAGCCATGTTGCAGCTGTATAGAACCTTAGTTAGGCCACACTTGGAGTATAGTGTTCAATTCTGGTCGCCACACTACCAGAAGGATGTGGAGGCTTTAGAGAGGGTGCAGAAGAGATTTACCAGAATGTTGCCTGGTATGGAGGGCATTAGCTATGAGGAGCGGTTGAATAAACTCGGTTTGTTCTCACTGGAACGAAGGAGGTTGAGGGGCGACCTGATAGAGGTCTACAAAATTATGAGGGGCATAGACAGAGTGGATAGTCAGAGGCTTTTCCCCAGGGTAGAGGGGTCAATTACTAGGGGGCATAGGTTTAAGGTGAGAGGGGCAAGGTTTAGAGTAGATGTACGCGGCAAGTTTTTTACGCAGAGGGTAGTGGGTGCCTGGAACTCGCTACCGGAGGATGTGGTGGAAGCAGGGACGATAGTGACAATTCAGGGGCATCTTGACAAATACATGAATAGGATGGGAATAGAGGGATACGGACCCAGGAAGTGTAGAAGATTGTAATTTAGTCGGGCAGCATGGTCGGCACGGGCTTGGAGGGCCGAAGGGCCTGTTCCTGTGCTGTACATTTCTTTGTTCTTTGTTCTTGTTCTTGAAATTTCACTCTTTGTGTATTGGATCCATGATTACAGATATCTCCGAGACATTCAATGTTCCACGAATCACTGTTCTTGCCACGTCCCGAGATCCAAATCAACATTCCACAATGGGTGCCGCCAGATTGACACTCTCGACCTCTCTTCAGCAGCATTATCTCCTGCCCTGCAATTTCATTCCATCTTTTATCGCATGCATGTTTTAACAAAAAAACATTTTTCTTCCTTTTGGGGGTGAAGAATCACAAGCTACAACTCATGAGTAGCAATGTCCATCTGCATCCTTCTTCTCCTTCACTTCTCTTTGACCCAGTTCCATCTTCTAATTTCACCTCTTATCAGAGTCGTAGAGGTTTAGCATGAAACAGACCCTTCGGTCCACCTTGTCCAGGCCTCCCAGTTTTTATCAAGCTCGTCCCAATTGCCCACATTTGGCCCATAACCCTACCATGTAGTCATGATACCCTCCACCCTGTTTGACCTTGAACCACCTGTTCTCAACAAAGCCCCCAGAGCTTCATCTCCTGATACCCTCACCTTAATGAAATTCAAGCTGGGACTTCCGGGTGCGGCGATGACCAGCTGAGTCGCA
Source organism: Scyliorhinus torazame (assembly GCF_047496885.1). Lineage (NCBI taxonomy): Eukaryota > Metazoa > Chordata > Chondrichthyes > Carcharhiniformes > Scyliorhinidae > Scyliorhinus > Scyliorhinus torazame. The sequence continues at coordinate 56,902,655 of NC_092719.1, forward strand.
CGTTTCGGCAGCTCCCTGTGAAACGGACTTTTGGGCTCTTGATAGGAGCCCCAACGGCAATTTTAACGGCTGAAAACACCGTGCGGTAAACCAGAAGGGTGTTCCCCCTGGACACGGATGGAAAAAGGAGAGGAAAGTGGCCGGATTGCAGCGGATCCTTTGGAGCAGCGGCAAGGAAGGCAAGCAGAAACCAAGGTGGCGTCGGAAGGTGGCAGTTTCATATGGGGCCCTGAACAACAAGAGTTTTTGAAACGCTGCGTGGAGGAGATAAAAAAGGAAATGAAGAAAGAGTTGTTGGCCCCGATATTACAGGCGATTGAAGGGCTGAAAGAGGAACAAAAGACCCAGGAGCAGGAGCTTCGGGTCGTGAAGGCGAAAGCAGCAGAGAATGAAAACGACATACAGGGCCTGGTGGTGAAGTCGGAGATACAGGAGGCACACCAGAAACGATCTGTGGAGAGGTTGGAGGCACTGGAAAATAACGCAAGGAGGAACAACTTGAGGATTCTTGGCCTTCCTGAAGGTGTGGAGGGGGCGGATGTCGGGGCATATGTGAGCACGATGCTGCACTCGTTAATGGGAGTGGAGGCCCCGACGGGTCCGTTGGAGGTGGAGGGAGCATACCGAGTTATGGTGCGAGGACCGAGAGCAGGAGAAGCTCCCAGAGCCATAGTGGTGAGATTTCTCCGTTTTAAGGATAGAGAAATGGTCCTTAGATGGGCGAAGAAAACTCGGTGTAGTAAATGGGAGAACGCGGTGATCCGCGTCTATCAAGATTGGAGTGCGGAGGTGGCGAGAAGGAGGGCGAGCTTTAATCGGGCCAAAGCGGTACTTCACAAAAAAAAGATAAAGTTTGGAATGCTGCAACCGGCAAGACTGTGGGTCACATATCAAGGGAGGCACCACTACTTTGAGACGGCGGATGAAGCGTGGACTTTTATTGTAGAAGAAAAATTGGAATGATTGGACTATGAAAATGAACGTTTGGACAAAGTGGTGGGACGAGTGGGGGGGGGGGGGGGGGGGGGGGCCGAAGAGGGATTGTATGATTAATCCTGCGGTATGGTAACTTTTCTTTCTCCCACAGGTGGTGATGGGGGGAGGTGGGGAGGGAGAGGAGATGGGGCGTTGGCCATGGGAGGCGGGGCCGAGGGAGAGGCGCGGGCTTGGTTCCCGCGCTATGATAATTATGGCGGGAATAGAGAAGCAGGAAGGAGGGGGCGCCGCACGGGGCGAGCCGTGATCACGGGGGGAAGCCGAGGTCAGCCAGAGTTTGCTGACTTCTGGGAGCAACATGGGGGGAGTAATTACGCTAGCGGGGGGTCTAGCGGGGGGGGGGGGGGGGGGGAGGGGGGAATTACTGGGTTGCTGCTGCTGGGGAAAGGGGGGAGTGGGTGCGGGAAAGGATGGGCGGGGGGGCACCGTCTGGGAGAAATACAGCCGCGTGGGAACTGGGCGAGAAGCTGGAAAAAGATGATGGCTAACCGGCAAGGGGGGGGGGGTGGGAAGCCCCCCAACTCGGCTGATCACGTGGAACGTGAGGGGGCTTAACGGGCCGATAAAGAGGGCACGAGTACTCGCACACCTGAAGAAACTTAAAGCAGATGTGGTCATGTTACAGGAAACGCACCTGAAACTGATAGATCAGGTTAGGTTGCGCAAAGGATGGGTAGGGCAGGTGTTCCATTCGGGGCTGGATGCGAAAAACAGGGGGTGGCTATATTAGTGGGGAAGCGGGTAATGTTCGAGGCAAAGACTATAGTGGCGGATAACGGGGGCAGATACGTGATGGTGAGTGGCAAATTACAGGGAGAGATGGTGGTGTTGGTAAACGTGTATGCCCCGAATTGGGACGATGCCAATTTTATGAGGCGAATGCTAGGACGCATCCCAGACCTAGAGACCGGAAAGCTGATAATGGGGGGAGACTTTAACACGGTGTTGGAACCAAGGCTGGATAGGTCGAAGTCCAGGACTGGTAGGAGGCCGGCAGCAGCCAAGGTGCTTAAGGATTTTATGGAGCAGATGGGAGGGGTGGACCCGTGGAGATTCAGTAGACCTAAGAGTAAGGAGTTCTCGTTTTTCTCCTATGTCCATAAAGTCTATTCACGCATAGACTTTTTTGTGTTGGGTAGGGCATTGATCCCGAGGGTGAGGGGAACGGAATATACGGCTATAGCCATTTCGGATCATGCCCCACACTGGGTAGACTTGGAGATAGGGGAGGAAACAAGAGGGCGTCCACCCTGGAGAATGGATATGGGACTAATGGCGGATGAGGGGGTGTGCTTAAGGGTGAGGGGATGCACTGAAAAGTACTTGGAACTCAATGACAATGGGGAGGTTCAGGTGGGAGTGGTCTGGGAGGCGTTGAAGGCGGTGGTTAGGGGGGAGCTGATATCAATAAGGACACATAAAGGGAAGCAGGCGAGTAAGGAACGGGAGCGGTTGTTGCAAGAACTTTTGAGGGTGGACAGACAGTATGCGGAAGCACCGGAGGAGGGACTGTATAGGGAAAGGCAAAGGCTGCATGTGGAATTTGACTTGCTGACCACAGGCACTGCAGAGGCACAATGGAGGAAGGCGCAGGGTGTACAGTATGAATATGGAGAGAAGGCGAGCAGATTGCTGGCACACCAATTGAGGAAAAGGGGAGCAGCGAGGGAAATAGGGGGGGTGAGAGACGAAGATGGAGAGACGGAGCGGGGAGCGGAGAGAGTGAATGAAGTGTTTAAGACATTTTATAAAAAATTGTATGAAGCTCAACCCCCGGATGGGAGGGAGAGAATGATGGAGTTTTTGGATCGGCTGGAAATTCCCAAGGTGGAAGAGCAGGAAAGGATGGGATTGGGAGCACAGATCACGGTAGAAGAAGTGGTGAAAGGAATTAGGAACATGCAGACGGGAAAGGCCCCGGGACCGGACGGATTCCCAGTTGAATTTTACAGAAAATATTTGGACTTGCTCGCCCCGCTACTGACGAGGACCTTCAACGAGGCAAAGGAAAGGGGACAACTGCCCCCGACTATGTCAGAAGCAACGATATCGCTTCTTTTAAAGAAGGAAAAGGATCCGCTACAATGCGGGTCCTACAGACCAATCTCCCTCCTCAATGTAGATGCCAAGGTCTTGGCCAAGGTAATGGCAATGAGAATAGAGGAATGTGTCCCGGGGGTGGTTCATGAGGACCAAACTGGGTTTGTGAAGGGGAGACAGCTGAACACGAACATACGGAGGTTGTTAGGGGTAATGATGATGGCCCCACCAGAGGGTGAAACGGAGATAGTAGTGGCGATGGATGCCGAGAAAGCATTTGATAGAGTGGAGTGGGATTATCTGTGGGAGGTGTTGAGGAGATTTGGGTTCGGAGAGGGGTATGTTAGATGGGTGCAGCTGTTGTATAGGGCCCCAGTGGCGAGTGTGGTCACGAATGGACGGGGATCGGCATATTTTCGGCTCCATAGAGGGACAAGGCAGGGATGTCCTCTGTCTCCATTACTGTTTGCACTGGCGATTGAGCCCCTGGCGATAGCGCTGAGAGGTTCCAAGGGATGGAGGGGAATACTTAGGGGAGGAGAAGAACACCGGGTATCTTTTTTTGCGGATGATCTGCTACTATATGTGGCGGATCCAGCGGAGGGGATGCCAGAAATAATGCGGATACTTGGGGAGTTTGGGGATTTTTCAGGGTATAAATTGAACATGGGAAAGAGTGAGCTGTTTGTGGTGCATCCAGGGGAGCAGAGTAGAGAAATAGAAGACCTACCGTTGAGGAAGGTAACAAGAGACTTTCGTTACCTGGGGATCCAGATAGCTAAGAATTGGGGCACATTGCACAGGCTAAATTTGACGCGGTTGGTGGAACAGATGGAGGAAGATTTCAAGAGATGGGACATGGTAGCATTGTCAATGGCAGGGAGGGTGCAGGCAGTTAAGATGGTGGTCCTCCCGAGATTCCTTTTTGTGTTTCAGTGTCTCCCGGTGGTGATCACGAAGGCTTTTTTCAAAAGGATAGAAAAGAGTATCATGGGTTTTGTTTGGGCCGGGAAGACTCCGAGAGTGAGGAAGGGATTCTTACAGCGTAGTAGGGATAGGGGGGGCTGGCACTACCGAGCCTAAGTGAGTATTATTGGGCCGCTAATATTTCAATGGTGAGTAAGTGGATGGGAGAGGAGGAAGGAGCGGCGTGGAAGAGATTAGAGAGGGCGTCCTGTAGGGGGACCAGCCTGCAGGCTATGGTGACAGCCCCATTGCCGTTCTCACCAAGGAACTATACCACGAGTCCGGTGGTGGTAGCTACACTGAAGATTTGGGGACAGTGGAGACGACATAGGGGAAAGACCGGAGCACTGGGGGGGTCCCCGATAAGAAACAACCATAGGTTTGCCCCGGGGGGAATGGATGGGGGATATGGAATGTGGCAAAGAGCAGGTATAACGCAATTGAAAGATCTATTTGTGGATGGGAAGTTTGCGAGTCTGGGAGCGCTGACCGAGAAATATGGGTTGCCCCAAGGGAATGCATTCAGGTACATGCAATTGAGGGCTTTTGCGAGGCAGCAGGTGAGGGAATTCCCGCAGCTCCCGACACAAGAGGTGCAGGACAGAGTCATCTCAAAGAAATGGGTGGGGGACGGTAAGGTGTCGGATATATATAGGGAAATGAGAGACGAAGGGGAGACTATGATGGACGAACTAAAAGGGAAATGGGAAGAAGAGCTAGGGGAGGAGATTGAGGAGGGGATGTGGGCAGATGCCCTAAACAGGGTAAACTCGTCGTCCTCGTGCGCCAGGCTAAGCCTGATTCAGTTTAAGGTATTACACAGGGCACATATGACTGGAACACGGCTCAGTAAATTTTTTGGGGTGGAGGATAGGTGTGCGAGGTGCTCGATAAGCCCAGCGAATCATACCCATATGTTTTGGTCATGCCCGGCACTACAGGGGTTTTGGATGGGGGTGACAAAGGTGCTTTCGAAAGTAGTAGGAGTCCGGGTCGAACCAAGCTGGGGGTTGGCTATATTTGGGGTTGCACAAGAGCCGGGAGTGCAGGAGGCGAAAGTGGCCGATGTTTTGGCCTTTGCGTCCCTAGTAGCCCGGCGCAGAATATTGCTAATGTGGAAAGAAGCCAAGCCCCCGGGGGTGGAGACCTGGATAAATGATATGGCGGGGTTCATAAAGTTAGAGCGGATTAAGTTCGTCCTAAGGGGGTCGGCTCAAGGGTTTACTAGGCGGTGGCAACCGTTCGTCGAATATCTTGCGGAAAGATAGATAGGGGAGAACAAAGAAGGCAGCAGCAGCGGCCCAGGACTTGGGGGGGGGGGGGGGGGGGGGGGATGGGGGGGGGGGGGGTGGGGGGGGGTGTGGCCTGAGTGTGGCCTGAGACAAGGCAGTTGCCAATTAGGGCTAGTTTTTATTTTTTGTTATTTAATATTTATTTATTTGTTGTTGTTTTTGTTTAAATTTAAAAAAGGTCATTATTATCTGTATTGTTACAATGTTGTGTAAAGGATGCACAATGTACTGTGTTGGTTGACCAAAAATTTTCAATAAAATATTATTTATAAAAAAAAAAATGAAATTCAAGCTTGGCCTGATACCGAGCTCTTCTTCTGTCACCTACATCTTTACACAAACTTCTTTGGCCAGTAATCTTCTCCCTGCACAGCAGACTCTTTTACCCATCTCCAGTATTCTCCCTCCACCTGGAACCGTTCCTGCTGTTCCCTTACCCTCTCTAGATATTTCCATTGAGAACTGCTGGTATGACGTTAATGATCTTAATTTCTTTGCTCCAGTCTCTCACTCTAACTTCCTCTGATCTTGTGCATTTAATTCTCTCACGTCCAACCCTAACTAAACTTGCTAACTAAAGTGGTGTGGTTGCTGTCTGGCAAGCCAACCTTTATTTTGTAGAGGCTGAATGCCAACTCTCCGAAACCTCCTCCTGTCTCTCCCTGGATTCTGATCCCACTACTGAACATCAGATCATTCATCTCATTTCCAGGACAGTCACTGATCTTTTCTTTGAAGCTTCTTTCCATGACCACCCACTTTTTTGACCCCCAGCCGCAACAGCCTGCTTCTACCTCCTTCCCAACATCCACAGCAGAATTGTTCTGGTAGACCTATCATTCCAGCCTGTTCTTGTCTCACTGAAATAATCTCTTCAAATCCTATATATTTTCTCTCCCCTTGTCCAGTTTCTTCCCGCTTATATTTGAGACTCTTCTGATGCTTTCTGTCACTAATAGTTTCGGATTTCATGGCCTTAATCATCCCTTTTTCACTTGCTTGAAAGATATTACATTTCTAACTTTTCCCAGCTCTGATGAAAAATCATTGACCTTGTACATTCACTCTGTTTCTCTCTCCACACATGCAGCCGAACCTGTTGAGTATGTTCAGAACTTTCCGTTTTTATTTTAGGTTTTCAGCATCTGCAATATTTTGCGTTTGCAAGGTTAAGAGGCGATTTGATTGACGGGTTGAAAATTATGACCTTATGGCCTTTGCGACCCACGCCGGCCGACCTTCATGACCCATGCCGGCTGACCTTCGCAACCCATGCCGGCCGACCTTCTCGACCCACCATTTTCTCTTACCTTGTTTCCTGCTGACAAAATAGAGGAATCGCAATCGCACCCAAAGCACATGATGTCAATGTTCCGGGGGCGTGACCTGCTCTCTGCCTCCCTTCAGGCAGGAAGATTACATAGAATTTTTTTTAAATCTTCTGCGTCTCCAATTGCGCAAATTCGCGGGCAACAGCCGCAGCAGCCGGCTTTTTTTTTTAAAATAAGTTCAGGGGGGGGTTTATTTGATAAAGTTTAACAGGAAAAAAATGCAGAAACTGAAAATGTTTTCATCCTCTAGAAATTGGAGGTTCACCACATTTCACCTAAACATTACAATTAAAAATGTAAAAAAATAAGACACTTAAAAATCAATTAATTGATAAAGCTGCAGGCACTTTGTGTTGGAATGTTTAAAAATCAAGATTAAAAAAGTTGACATCTCTTGGTTGAAGTTACAGCTGCGGTGAAACCATCGTTGGATCATTCACCATTCTTGGGAGTAAGAGACTTCCACTTCATCAGCATCAAAATTCAGAAAGCAACCAATCACATCATTCTCCCCGAACTTTTTGCAGCCGGTATTTAACAATGCCGGCTGCGAACGGCCTTCAAAAAGGCTGCGACCAGATTTTTTAAAATGCGGCCGCACTGCGCATGCGGCCCGCTCATCGGTGCGCATGCACAAAACTCTGCACATGCGCAGTGCGGCCGCATTTTAAAAATATGTTTGTGGTCATTTTGAAGGCCGCTTGCAGCCAGCATTATTAAAAGCCGGCAGCTGTGGCTGTTGCGTGCGGATTTTTATGATCGGGAGCGCCGCGACGGTTGGCCCCACGACCCTCCCGTGACCCACCCACGGGTCGCGCCCCCGACTTTGATAACGCCTGCAATAACTGACTGGCTGATAATCAGAGGTTATAACGACTGGTAAAGTGATTGGTCGAAGAGCTTGAGACATGAGGGGAAACATTTTTACTGAGTAGTCAGGATTTGAAAAGCCTGGTAGGTGATGGAAGCGGTTTTAACAGAAGGTTTCAAAAGGCAATTGGATAAATACTCGAAGAAGAAAAAACAGGGAAATGGGGAAAGAGCAAGAAATTGTGGGTGGCATTGCTCTTTGAATGTGCCAGCGCAGTCTCTTTGGGCCAAATGGCCATCTTCTTGCGATTCTCAGTGCTCAGAGGAGAGATCCTTTTCCATGATGTTCAAGTTTCTACTTGTCACACCATAACATATGATAGAGAAATCAACTAAAACGCCTTAAGGATCATGTTGAATATACATGACACTATTGCAGGAGACTTACTGACACTACAAACAGAATGATAACTAAGACAGCTTCAAATGCATACAACGAGCTTGTGAAAAATGAGATTCAAACTCTGAATAACCGACTAAACATTCTTCCCAGTCCACTATCAGGAACTACACTACCACTCCATAAGCCCCAATTCTCATGAAGCCAACAATCAGTTGAAACAAGAACACTCACCAAGTAGCTGAGACCTCATGAGGGTAAAGGCTTGAAATTCACATTGCTGGGGTGTCACAATCTAGGGGTCAGATTCATTACCATGGAACTACTGACCAAAATACTTTACACTTTAATGCTGTAAGCTTTTAAAGTGCATATTTCCCATAATGTTAGGTTATCAACTCATCTGAAACAATCTGACTTTGTCATCTGATCAACATTATTTGCCTTTAAATAGAATTAAGCATTATTTTGACACGCAGACACATGCTTTGATTTCACCTTTCCCCTGCTTTGTTTTTGCAAGCAATTTTTCCACCTCTCTATTTAATTCTCCTCTCTTGTCTCGAACTCAAAATCACAGCACGACAATTTCTCATATTCTCGCTCATGCCTGAAATGTGGATAAAATAGACCAAGGTCTCAATTAAATTTTCAACAACAATGCTATTTCTGGTTATCCTAACTAAATGTATGTTTTTGTATGTGGAGTAACAAACTGTTTTCTTCCTCTCCAGAAGATGTCTCACCTAGCATCCCAGCAGGATGTTATCTTCATTGTGCACATAAAATAAAAACATGACGAACCATGCAATTCTGCAATCTAAACCCACAATGACTACAATAATGTTAAATGTATTCCCCAGGGCATATCACATTAACGTCAACTGCTCTGTAATTTCTTCAATTCCATTTAGCAGCTGAACTCATGGGCAAGGGAAAAACAGAGGACTAACAATAGAGAGGTCTCCTGTCAGTATGGGTATTAAGTGTTAAATGTCCTCCTGTATTATATTGACACCAGAAAACTTTAGATGGTGTACAAACTGAAGATAAATTAGTGGCTTAGTTAAGCATCCACAATCTTGTGATGTATATGCAGCACAATAAAAGGCAAACATAAGATACTTGACTACAGAAGTATATAGGTGCGTCCAAAATATACTAACCATAAGCAGTCGAACCATTGATAGAATTTTTTTTTGTAGAAGTAGAGATAATTGGAAGGCCATCCTGAAGTAATGCAGCAAGTTCCTTGTATCCTTCGTTTAGCAACGCATTGTAGAAAGAGATGACAGCATAATTATCCTTCTCAAGGATTATATTTAGAAGTAAAGCAGCCCGTTCTTTCTGTGTAGCCTGGGGGGGAAAAAACAGAAATCTTGACTGAGGTTTTCTAAAGGAAGGAAGGTCGTGAACCAGAAAGTATATGAAAGGATATTAGTGAATCACATGAGTTTTTATGACATTGACGTTAGATTCTTAATTACAGATTTTTATTGATTCAATGCAAAATTCCGCTATTTGCCGTGGTGGGATTCAAACCCAGGGCCCCTGAGCATTACCCTAGGTCTCTGAATTACTGGTCCAGTGCCAATGTCACTACATCACCCTCTACCCCACACTAATGGCAAGATGTGATGTGCTAATATTCAACACCGTGTTAAAGAACAAAACAATCTATTGGATTGACTAATTAATGATGACAAGATTTTTTTTCTGAGTGTCAACATCAAGGAAGAAAGGAATGAATAAATCAATTTGACAACATAGCAAACAGTGACTACACATGAGCTTTAGCACAACAGTGTAGATGAATCCTAGGCACGTCAATAAGCAAACCTGCCAAGCACATCATTAATAACACTTGATTATAGTCAGCCACCTGATTTTTAACCTTCTGTTCATCCTCTAGACTCAGAACCTCTTCACTTATTAGGTGGTCCATAATGTACGAGGTCTTGATATCCTGCTCAAGCGCAGAGCGATTTTGTAACAAACAACTGCGGGTTCGTTCCTCCATGATAACAATGGTTCCCAGCTGAAACTGCCTTAGTACATCCCTAAAAATAAAAGGAGAATTACTACAGTAGCACAGAAAACGTTTAAAATCAAGTTGACAGTGAACAACAATTGTACTAGTTTGCACCCACTTCCGGTGACGGGGATGTGCTGAGTGGACGCATGGAAGGTGGCTCTCCTTCTAGGAAATCGAATTTAGGCACTTTTAACCAAAAACAGCCTGCCAGATCCGAGAAAGAAAGCATCCCCTCATCAACCTCTTCAACCTACAAACAAAATATAAACCAAAATGCTGAGCAATAGCTATACCAGAGGCCATAAGGAAACGTGAGGAAACAGGAGCCTGGAGAAATGGGCGAGTGACACGGCAGATCCACGAGGCGAGGAAACCCTGGCAGCACCTGAAGGTGAGGGGCCAACAAGCCGTGCAAGGAACACTCCCTCGCCGGAGAGCAGCTGGAGGACGTTCCTCACCAGAGAGCCAAAGGAGCTCAGAGTGGACATAAGACTTGGAATCCAGGCAGTGGTCAAGGTGGCAGTCATGGAAGCACTGGCCACCATGCAGGTGACCCTCAACAAAGCGGAGGCGCGACTAAAGGTCCAGGGGAGCACAATTAAGGAACTGGAAAAGGCTTCCACGCACCAGAGCAATGGATCGACGGCCTGGAGACAGAGATAGCAAGGTTGGTGGCGGCCCAGGGAAAGGTAGAAGATCAAGAAAACTGGTCAAGGCACCTGTACCTAAGAATAGTAGGACCGCGGGAGAGAACCGAAGGCAGGAACCCCACGGACTATGTGGACCTGATGCTGGGAAACCTGGTGGGAAGGGTCAGCTTCCCCAGCCCACCAGAGATAGACAGGTCTCACAGTTTTCTCCAGCCGAAACTCAGGGCCGAGGAACAGCCGTGATCAACAATGGTGAAGATGCACCGTTACCAAGACCAGGAAATAATCCTGCGATGGGCCAGGCAGACGAGAACCTGCAACTGGGAGGGTCACCAGATACGAATCTACCAGGACAATGTGGCAGACCCGTCCAAGTGCTGGGCCGAATTCACCAGAGCAAAGTTCTGTTCAAACCTGTTCATAAGTGGGGGGAGGTTTGGGATGCTCTACCCAGCCAAGCTATGGGTAACCTTCCAGGGCAAGGGGCACTATTTTACGGCACTGCAGACGCAGATGGGTTCATCTAAAAGAACGGGCTGAGAAGGCAGCAGCAAAACAAAGGTGAAGCTGTCACCCTGAGAGACTGAGAGACTGAAAGACAATTTGCGAGGGACTGTATTGCCTCGTTCTGAAGCCGAAAACTAAGGCACAGAAAGGTGGTGGCGAGGTCAGCAGGGCACAGGGAGAAAGAGGAAAAGGGGAAAGGAAAGAAAAACAGCAGGCGAAGGGGAGGCTCAAACCGACCCTGGGAGGGGGGGCCACTACACTAGCGGGAAAGCTAGACCCAGGAGGTACGAGTGAGGGGGGTGGCCAAGGCGCATCGCTCGCGGGAGGGAAAGAGTGCCTGGTGATAAGGGGGGGGGGCTAGGGTAAACATCACAAAAGGGGGGCTAGGCAGAGGGTTGGGGGGGGAAGAGACGGGGGGGGGGGTGCAGAAACATAGAGGGAACAAAGGGACAAGAGGTGGTGAGGAAGGGCTCTAGGCTTGCGAGAACAGGCCACACATGGCAACAGGGAACAAGATGGCGCCGCAAACAACCACTTTGGAGGGTCCCCGAGCAAAGGGAAACTCCGGAGTGCAGGGGCTCACCCACATGGCATACACACAGTCAGTGGCCATATTGGGTGGCCCCTGGAAAAAGGGGAACCCCATAGTGCAGAGGCGCATCCACAAGGTAAGCATGGTAAGGGGGGGGGCAACAGAAACCAACCCCTGCCAGAATAGACACCTGTAATATATGTGTCACTATATGACCTCGCTATGTATGAAAATGAAAGGCCAATTTTTAAAAAATGTTAAAAACAAGGTTGCGCCCATTAGGTTAGAAAGATAGGAGTCGGCCATTTGGCCCCTCGGGCCTGCTCTGTCATTCAACTAAATCATGGCTGACCTTCTACCTCAACGCCATTTTCCGCACCAGCTCCATATCCCTTGATGTCTTTAATATCTAGATATCTATTGATCACTGTTTTGAACATGTTCAATGATTTAACTTCCACAGCCCTATGGGGGAGAGAATTCCAAAGATTCACCACCCTCGGAGTGAAGAATTTCTTCCTCACCTCAGCGCTAAATGTCCTGCCCCTTACTCTGAGACTGTGTCCCTTGGTTGTAGGTCCTTACAGCCAGTGGAAACATCCTTCCTGCATCTACCCTGCCGAATATTAAAAGAATTTTGTATGTTTCAACAAGATCAGCTCTCGTTTTTGCAAATTCCAGAGAACATAGGCCCAGCCTCCCCAATCTCTCCCCATAGGACAATCCTGCCATCCCAGGAATCGTCTGGTGAACATTTGTTGCTCTCCCTCTACGGCAAGTGTATCCTTATTTAGGTAAGGAGACCTAAACTGTGCGCAATACTCAAATATTAAACTTTCACTTTTCAAGTTGGGAGGTTGTAATCTGTTGCACACGCTATTTCTCATACTAATTTGATACTCACTTTGTCACCACTGTTCATTATTACACTACATTACTACATTTCAATTTAAAAAGGGAAATACTTTTCTTTCAAAATCTCAAGATATTTTTAGGCATCTCACAGGTAAACATCTTTTGAAATGTAGTGCTGTTGCAACTTTAAGTGCGGCCAAGGTTCCACAAACAGCAACAAAATAAATCGTCAGATAATGTGTTCAGCAATGCTGAGTTTGGCATCCCAGGAGAACCGCACACTCGCACCAAACCCCCACCCAAAATCTTCAAATGGTTCCTTCGAATCTGTCAACCAAACAGGTTTAGGGGGCTTCCGTTTATCCCATCTGGACGATCCCTCTGTTGACAGTACAACAAGCCTTCAGTACTCTCCTAAAGTGCAAACCTAAGTTACAATGCGAGTCTCCAGAGGCATGAATCCCAACATTCTGACTCAAAGGAGAGTGTCACCACTAACATCTAGACTACATACTCAAATAGTCTTTAAAAAGTGCACAGTGCACTCAGTGGAGCGCATACCTCCGCCAAGGCCGATTCCTGGTGTGGCAGCACTGTCATTTGAGGAGAGACTAAATCAGTTAGGATTATACTCATTGGAGTTTAGAAGAGTGAGAGGGGATCTCATAGAAACTTATAAAATTCTAACAGGATTAGACAGGGTAGATTCTATCGGTCATAATTTGAGGATAAGGGGTAAACCTTTTAGGACTGAAGGAGGAGAAATGTCTTCACCCGGAGAATGTTGAATCTGTGGAATTCACTACCACAGAAAGTAGTTGAACCCAAAATGTTGTGTAATTTCAAGAAGGAATTAGATGCTGCTCTTGGGGCTAAAGGAATCAAGGGATATGGGGGGGGGGGGGGGAATTGGGGTATTGAGCTTGATGATCAGCCATGATTATAATGAATGGCAGAGCAGGCTCAAAGGGCCAAATGGTCTCCTGCTTCTATTTATGTATGTTTCTACACTGTGTTAACCCAATGTTATTACAATTACACAGCTCTTTCTAGAATTTACAGTGCAGAAGGAGGCCATTTGGCCCATCGAGTCTGCACCGGTTCTCGGAAAGAGCACCCTATCCAAGCCCACACCTCCACCCAATCTCCATAACCCAGTCAACCCCACCCAACACTAAAGGCAATTTTGGACACTGAGGGCAATTTTAGCATGGCCAATCCACCTACCCTGCACATCTTTGGACTGTGGGAGGAAACCGGAGCACCCGGAGGAAATCCACGCACACACAGGGAGAACGTGCAGACTCCGCACAGACAGTGACCCAAGCCAAGAATCGAACCTGGGACCCTGGAGCTGTGAAGCAATTGTGCTAGCCACTATGCTACCGTGCTGCCCCAAAGGATTTTCCTGAAGGGTTTTCCCTGCCTGCTTGATGATCTGCAATTACAAAACTGAAAAAAATAAATGTTTTCATTCAGAGCTTCCATCTCATTGAGGTGGCTTCAGTACAATCCACATGCAGCAACCTGCTCTGAAAACTCTGCTCACATTTTGACAGCTGGGACAAATTCCACCACAGCAGCTGAGACATTCCACCTTCTAAAACAATCAGCAACAATCTAAATAAAACAACCTACATATTTCTAAAAATGTCGATTCATTCCATCTCCTGATGTTAATTGATGCTTCACAAATTCCAGGATCTGTATCTTCGCCAAAAACTAATTAGTTCTTCCTCACGCCAAACCCTTGCGTACCACGTTTCGTTGAAATCTGTTGTAGATATATTGTTTGCAAGCAGACTATTGAATGAGGCAAAAACATTTTCTCCTCCCACCTTCAGTGATGGATGGAACAAAAACCATGTTGTGATACAGTACAATGAAACATTTGCATGCTATTACACCAGAGTTTTAGTAAGCAGCCTTCTGCCACAATACTCGGTTAAGGTCGGTTTTCAACCTCGGTCATGATAAATTAAAAAAATATTTTGAAAAAAATTCTTCAACTGCATCTGGGGAAACTATCAAAAAACAGAACTACACTTCTGGCATACATTTTCTCATCCTGACTTCCCACTTTTCACAACTAAGCTGCCAACAACATCCACGATCCTGGGCTGGACTGTCAGACCCAGGTTACTCTCCGCCTACTACCCAGGTTACTCTCCGCCTACTTTCCAGGTGACTCGGACACCTTTGTTGCCTTTTGTTATTTGTCAGAGAACACAATGAAATACCTCGACCAAGAATGATTTCCCAAAGTTCAATCAGATAGATTGGCTGCACTTCAATGTGAATGGGAACACAATGTGCCAGCTATCTAATTTCAGAGCCAAATGGTTGAATGATCTAATCTACCATTGGCATGCCGGGTCACTCACTTCATTGCTTTACGTGCAGCAAGCACACCCATGTATATATCGAGATTCCAAACTTTGTTACAGCTAACACTCACAATACAAGTATTGAGATGCACGATGTTTAAAATTCATTTGTGGGGTGTGGACGCCACCTCGTTAAGCCCACATTTATTGCCCATTCCTAGTTTCCCTCGAGAAGGCGGTGGGTGAGCTGCCTTCATGAACTGCTACAGTCCCCAAGGTGTAGGTACACCCACAGTGCTGTTGGGGAGGAATTCCAGGATTTTGACCTGACGACATTGAAGGAAAGGCAGGCCAATTCCAAGTCAGGATGGTGAATGATTTGGAGGGGAACCTCCAGGTGGCGGTAGTCCCAATTATCTGCCGTCCTTGTCCTTCAAGATGGCAGTGGTCGCGGGTTTGAAAGTTGCTGTCTAAGGAACCTCGGTGAGTTCCTGCAGTGCATCTTGTAGATGGTACACATGGCTGCCACAGTTCATCGGTGGTGGAGGGATCAAATGTGTTTTGGAATGTATAGCAATCAAGCTGGCTGCTTTGGCTTGGATGGTGTAGAGCTTCTTGAGTGTTGTTGGAGCTGCACTCTTCCAGGCCAGTGGAGGGAGGCTGTTTAGCACAGGGCTAAATCGCTGGCTTTGAAAGCAGACCAAGGCAGGCCAGCAGCACGGTTCGATTCCCATAACAGCCTCCCCAAACAGGCGCCGGAATGTGGCGACTATGGGGTTTTCACAGTAACTTCATTTGAAGCCTACTTGTGACAATAAGCAATTTTCATTTCATTTTTCGTTGTCAATTACATTACATTTATGGGTTATTTAGCTCTTCCTCAATTTTCTGAGTGAAAGCGAAGACTTTCTGCGACAGGCCACATGAACCCCGTTATAGAATCACAGAATTATTACAGATCAGAAGGTGGCCATTCAGCCCATTCCTCCTTTTAAGGCACTTGGAAATTGCAGAAAATTGTACACCATAGAAGGAGGCCACTCTGCCAAAAAAAGGCTAGTATGCAGCTACAAGTAATAAGGAAAGCTAATGGAATGTATCATTTATTGCAAGCACATCTTTCTTCAATTTAGGCTTTCAGCTTGAGGTTTTTTGTTTCCAGTCTGTAATGGTTTTACTGTAGATTCATTCAGGTCTCTGCAGTTGCAGAAATACAGCAGCTTTTCTGGAGAGAGAGAGATGGAGAGAGGGGAAGAGAGATGGAGAGAGAGGGGGAGAGAGAGGGGGGGAGAGAGAGGGGAAGAGAGAGGGGAAGAGAGAGGGGAAGAGAGAGGGAGAGAAGAGAAGGGAAGAGAAGAAAGGGAAAGAGAAGAGAGGGAAAGAGAAGAGGGGGAAAGAAAAGAGAGGGAAAGAGAAGAGAGGGAAAGAGAAGAGAGGGAAAGAGAGGGGAAAAGAAGAAAAGGGAAAAGAAGAAAAGGGAAAAGAAGAAATGGGAAAAGAAGAGATGGGAAAAGAAGAGAAGGGAAAAGAAGAGATGGGAAAAGAAGAGAAGGGAAAAGAAGAGAAGGGAAAAGAAGAGAAGGGAAGAGAAGAAATAGAAGAGAAAAGAGACGGTCCTTGGCTCTCAGCATCCAGGACTTAAACTGATTGTGCTGTCCAAAGTTTTATTTATAAATTTAGAGTACCCAATTCTTTTTTTCCCCAATTAAGGGGCAATTTAGCGTGACCAATCCACCTACCAGGTACATCTTTGGGTTGTGGGGGTGAGACCCACACAGGCACGGATGGTGACCCAGGGCCGGGATCGACCCCGGGTCTTCAGCGCCATGAGGCAGCAGTGCTAACCACTGACCGCCCTGCTGTTCAAAGTAAGCAGAGTGTTCTGTTCTGTCGCTTTTGAATTCTTCACTTCCCCTGCTCGACTTAAAGATATCTGTCCATTAAGCATTCATGGATCAAAATAACAGCAAAAATAAAGAAAGGGGAAATAAGGGACTCAACAGGAAGGGCCCTTACAGGCGTCGGGAGAAATATCATCTGTTTCCAAGGCAAAATCATCGTTGGGGCAAGTAAAAACAACTCTCAAGTAAATACTTGGACACTACAGTTTTTAGCTGAGCATCGGCGAATCATACGATCGATCGCGGCAGCTTCCGGTGCAAGTAAAAGGGTTTTCAAAATTTAAAAAAGCTATCGGACAACTGCGAGTTACTCGGGGCTTACTTCAAATGGAGGATCAAAGCTTTCAGTATACTTAGCGTTTGCAGTGGGTAGAGCTGAGATGACTGAACAAGAGGCAATGAAATGGGCCAGGAGAACGCAAACCTATGGACTGAGACTCTGCCACTGCCCGGGAATCGATAGCAAGGCACAGAAACATCTAGTTTGCTTGTGCGCTGCAAGTTTGTCGGCTTTAAACGGAGAGAAAATAAACGGCAGGGAAGACCGGCTGAAGGCGGAGTAGCTCAGATCAAGGAGCTGCAATCCAAAAATGGCAGGAAGAAAAGGAGCATTGGACGTGCTTGATGAAGGTGAGGAGACATGGAACTCTTATGAGGAAAGGTTCCAGTCATTCAGACACCAGCAGACCTGCATACTGCCACCTTTCTCAGCTCGGTTGGGAGGAAAACATTTAAGTTACTACAGAATGTAGTACAGCCAGATATCTGTCTTGCAAGAACATTACTCTCCCCGTCCACTATTAATAGCTGAAAGATTCCACTTCCACTGTCGTGCACAGGAGAAAGGAGAAAACATTTCACAATTTGTTTGCCAGCAAAAGCTGGCAAAGTACTGCGAATTTGGTCAGTAAATTCAGTTCAGTGATCCAACCGAAGCCTCACCGAGTCCCAAAGTGTCAAGTCAGCCTAAGAAATTTAAGCACGGCATTTTAGTAGTACAAGGAGACCAGCAACAATTTTGGGTCTATCCAAAATTAAATGGCAACCCTATTAAGATGGAAGTGGATACGGGCGCTGCAGTATCACTTATACCTGAATCAATATACTGTCAGAAATTGAAGTATCTGCCATTGCATCCATCTGATGTGGTCTTGAGGCCATATACAGAGGAGGTCACACCGCTGAAGGACTTCATCAAGGTGACTGTGGAAGTTAATGAGTATAAAGTGGATCTGTCTCTTCACATTGTTCAAGGAAACTTTCCAGCATTGTTTTGGAGATCTTGGTTGAGGAAGATTAAACTGGGCCATTGTGAACCAACTTGTTGGTTCTATGAGTCATCTTCACCCACTTCTCAGAAAGTGAGCAATGGCATTCGAGGAGTCACTTGGATGCATGACTGGGTCAAAGTGAAACTCAAGATAAAGGAAGACTGTGTGCCTAAGTGTTTGAACGCCCATACCATATCCTATGCTATTCGACCTAAAGTGGAAGAAGAGCTTGAGAGGTTAATGAAGACAGGCGTCACTGAGCCCAATCGTCCCAGTCTTAAAGAAGGATAGTTCAGTACGAATATGCGGGGACTTCAAAACGACGATCAACCCTGTATTATATACCCTTTACCACATAGCTAAAATATTTTTGTCAAAATCTGTGGAGTCCAAAAATTTATCAAATTTGATCTCTCCCAAGTATATCTGCAAAATAATCTAGCTATTGAGTCTCAACCGTTATTGACCATAATAACGCACAAGGGTCTGTTTCGATATCATAGGCCTCCGTTCGGGATAACGACAGCACCACTCTCTTTTAACGATCTGTGGATAAGGTTTTGAGTGGTCTATCGGGTGTGCAATGCTACCTGGACGACATTTTGATTACAGGTTCAAACGATGAAGAGCATGTGAAGAACCCAGAAGTTACTCTTGCAAGGCTGCAACTACATAGTCTCAGGGTCAAGAAAGAGAACTGCAAATTTTTCAAATCTTCTATTCACCATCTTGGATACATCATTGACCAAGATGGTTTGCACAATGAAAATAAAAAAATGTTGGAGATCCTGGATGCTCCACGACTGCAGAACGTGGCTCAGTTGAGGTAATTTCTAGGATTGTTAAATTACTCGAAAATGTGCGTACACACATAGCAACAAAGTTGAAGCCTTTACACACGTTGCTTTGTAACAACAAGCTTGACTCTGAGCAAAAGATTGTGAGGATGCTTACCAAAATGTCAAAATAAACAACAAGAATCTAGTTATTGGTCCATTATAACCCAAAACTCAAGCTGCGACTTGCTTGCTTGCTATCGGGTTCGAACAGATGTCTCACATATAATGCCTTCAGGCAAAGAGCGATCAATAGCATTTGCTTTCAGGACATCGGCTTGTGCTGACACCACCATGCTCACCTTGAGAAAGAAACTATCAGCATTGCTTTTGGTATTCGAAGATTCCACCATTATTTCTTTGGACATCAATTTACCCTGTTGACTGACCATTATCACTTTTGGGCCACAATGTTTGGGCCACATAAAGGGATACCTTTGCTCACTGCTAGTTGATTACAACGTTGGCCGTTAATCTTATTGGCATACGATTATGTCATCAAATATCATAGGTCTGAACAGCAAACGAGCACAGACGCTTTATCTAGATTGCTGCTGCGAAGTCAACATGACAAAAAGATAAGCACAAATCTGACGAGCACATCAACGACAGATTCTATCTGTCTCATGTGGAAAATGTTCCAGTAACGTCTTCTCAGGTGCGAACATTTAACCGTACAGATCTGGTGATGGGGAAGGTGTTGGACATGATTCAAAAAGGCACTCTAACACAAGTGCACGGAAAGAATCCAGACCTTAAACCCTATCTTACCTGCCATCTCGAGTTGACAGTACAAAATGGAGTATTGTGGGGTTTTAGAGTAATCATTCCGTCGTATCTACGAAGTAGAATCCTGGAACCGCTGCACAAGGCCATCCCGGTGTAGTTAGAATGAAGGAATTGGCAAGAAGCTAATTCTGGTTGCCCAGATTCAATGCCCAAATAGGTGGGGCTTTGCCACTCCTGCCCCATGTTGTGAAGGTACTTCCACTACAACCTTTGCATCCACGGGAATAGCCCACCAGGCCAAGGCAAAGGCAAAGAATCCATGTTGATTATACGGGACCAGTCAAAGGACATGTGTTTTTGGTCACAGTTGACATGCATTCGAAGCTGCCGGAGGTTGCCATCATGAAATCGACAATGACGGAACAGGCCACAGAAAGGCTTGACAAGGCATTTTCAAGACTTGGGCAATCTGATCAGCTTGTGAGCGATAACAGTACACAGTTCACATCTATTGAATTCCAGAAGGGCTGTGGTAGCTGCCATATCAAATATACCCCCACCTTCCAACTACCAATGGCTTCGCTGAACATTTCATTCAATCGCTCAAGCATGCAATGAAGGTTTCGAGGAATAAAGGCTCTCTACCTAAATGTGTCAATAGTTTTCTAATGACATGCAGAAATACTGCATGTTCCACAATACAAAGCTTACCGGCTGAATTGATGTTAAAAAGGAAACTACCAACACAGTTCAACCCTTTGACTCCTCCTTGGACTTCAGAGATAGTCAGGCAACAACATCAAAAGCAAATGGCTAGAAGGGAACAACATTCCAAAAGCAGAGTCTTGCGAGAAATTATACCTCAGGCAAAAAATGAACTCCAGCAATTGTACTCGCCATAACGGGTCCAGTTTCTTATACTGTTCAAATTGATAATAAAACGTTTGGTGTCAGCACGCTGACCAATTATTGTCTGCATGTATTGAGAGTACAGAATCTGTACCTCGATGTTTACACCCCAGAGAATATGGACAGTGACATGCCCGACTTGAGAACTAGAACTGCATGGATTATGAAACCTGCTACGACAGAGTCATCCACACAACCAGAGACAGTTCCCGTGTTGGTTTCATCAGCGGCAACACTGACCAGTGTACAGGAAGACACTAGCAAAGTTCCTGAATGTTATTCTGCCAAAACGAGACAGTCATCCACCCAAGATGCACAATGCACATATATATCTGTAACATAACAATGATAGTTAACAATGGCATAGTGTGTTGGATCTTTGTTAAAGTATTTGATTAAGTAAAAATTCTGGGGTGCTAAAGGAGTAAAGTGGGAGGGGTGTTATGTATCAGAGTAACATCATTGGCTGGCGTAATGTCACGTGTTATGCAATTATATAATCGGAGCGTTTCGGGTTTTGTGGAGTTTCCCATTGTGTCCTGTTTGAGCAGCATCTTGTAAATAAACCCGTTGCTCTATGTTATACGAACTCGACATGTGCCATCTTTAATTCTTTCTCTTTGCAATTACAACAAAGAATATTACGGGTTGGTTTGCTTTATGATGAAAATTTGGACAGGCTGATCTTGGCGTTTAGCAGAAAATAAGAGGTGATTTGATTTAAACAAATAAGATTCTGAGGGGTCTTGACAGGGCGCATGTCAAGGGAAAGGATGTTTCCCCCTGTGGAAGAATCCAGAACCATGGGCCACTCTTTAAAAATAAGGGATTTCCCATGTTAAACAGAGATGAAGTGAAATTTGTTCTCTCAGAGGGTTCTGGGTCTTTGGTACTCTCTTTTATGAAAAGGCGGTGGAAATAAAGTCTTTGACAATTTTTACGGCAGAGGTAGATATATTCTTAGTAAGCAAGGGGGTGGGAAGTTATCAGGGTAGGCAGCATGCAGATTTGAGGTTACTATCAGATCAGCTGTGATCTTATTAAATAGCAGAGTCGGCTTGAGGGGGACAATGGCTCCTTGTCCGTATGTTCATAAAGAGAATGTTAGGTTTAATTTTTTTTTAATACTGTAGCTGTTAAAAGTTTCAAAAGCATAATGGCATAGTTTAACACATTTTGAACCATAATATTTTAAAAGAAGCTAATCATGGTCACGAAAGTTTAGAATGGAATGTGTAGAAATAGGGATAATATGGGAATGTCCTTTGGAATGTTAGACATAAGACCAGAAAAGAATGACTTCTGGAGTTGAATGGACACTGGAAAGGGAAAGCACAAGCTAGATCGAAGGAAGGTGACATTTACCAGTGTTGATCTCAAGGATATCAATTGCTGTTCACAGACTTGTGATAAAGATCCTGGGAAAGGCAAGTAACAAGAGGGTCTTAGAGCTAGAGCTGCCACATAACAATGTTAAGAAAGGGTACAAACAGGTAAAGGGCCTACAGTTAAAACAGGGGGAAAAAACACCTGAAGAAAAAAAGTGTAGCTTCTGAAACAGATATTCAGTTTGCCATTGGTGAGGCTACCTCACAGCAGAAATGCAGCATAGTATCCTCTTGATGCCATGGTCATTTATTTGTTGCTGCTACTTGAAGTCAGTCAAAATAAATAAGGAACTCATGAGAAACTTCTTCATCCAGAGAACGGTTGGAATGCTCACAAAAACCAGAACCAATTATTCTGCTACTCTAGTCTTAACTATGAACGGAGCAAACATCTTTTGGTTATGCTACACCTTCCATGATTTCAGTTAAACTGGCTCTGAAAAAGCAACACTACAAGAGGACAGAAAGTTACCAACCACCTTTCCCAAACTTCCAATTCAGACACCATAAGAAAGGTTGGTTGCTACAGTACTTAGGTCACATCACTGGCATGACATTCGCACTTAACACAAATGTGGTTGCCACCAGCAAGAAGAGGCCCTGGTGTTCCACGGACAACAATGGGGAAACTGACATAGCAATGGGTACACATTGGGGGGGGGGTAATCTTTCCACCCTCCCAGCTACATGTTTCTGACAATAATATTGGCACAGATTGTATCCATTAGTCTCGGGTCTTCCACATTCCCTGCTCCAGGGTCACATTGGTTACATGCCACCAACAACATCCCCCGCGCTGTGTGGTGGTATTCAGACATGTCATAGAGGTCTACAACACAGAAAGGTCTCTCCGGCCCATCGCGTCTGCACCAGTCATTCAATCATGGCTGATATTTTCACATCCCCATTCTCCTGCCTTCTCCCCATAACCCCTGATCCCTTTATTAATCAAGAACCTATCTATCTCTGTCTCAAAGACACTCAGTGATTTGGCCTCCACAGCCTTCTGCGGCAAAGAGTTCCACAGATTCACCACCCTCTGGCTGAAGAAATTCCTCCTCATTTCTGTTTTAAACGGTCGTCCCTTTAGCCTGAGATGGTGTCCTCTGGTTCTAGATTTTCCTACAAGTGGTAACAGCCTCTCCACTTCCACTCTATCCAGGCCTCGCAGTATCCTGTAAGTTTCAATAAGGTGCCCTCATCCTTCTAAACGCCAACGAGTACAGACCCAGAGTCCTCAACCGTACCTCATACAAAAATTCTTCATTCCTGTGGTAGCCACCACTAAGTAGTATTACATGTATTACAGTAAGGCCGTATCGTAGAGGTACATGGGTAAATCCCTGCCTGCTGGCTCCGCCCAGTAGGCGGCGTATAAATGTGTATGCTCGCCGGTGCTGCTGCCATTCTGGTTCCAGCTACAGGAGGCACAACATCTTTGCTCAATAAAGCCTTGATTATTCCACCACGCTCATCTTTTGTGGTAATTGATAGTGCGACAATTTATTGAGCAAAAATTTTTTTAAACGATGGATCTCTGCATCAAGCCTGATCGCCTGTAGCTGAGCCCTCAAGCAGCCAACGCTACATCCGCCTTTGACCACTGGCTAGCGTGCTTCAAAGGCTACCTCCGAACATCCGCTGAGGATCCCTCGGATTCGCAGAAGCTCCAAGTCCTTTATTCACGGGTGAGCCCTGACATTTTTCTTCTCATCCGGGATGCGCCCACTTACTTCGAAGCGATGGAGCTGCTGAAGGGACATTACGTTCAACCAGTAAATCAATTATACGCCAGGCACCTCCTGGCCACGAGACAGCAACTCCCCGGGGAGTCTCTGGACAATATCTGGCGTGCCCTGCACATCCTAGGTAGGAACTGTGACTGCCAGGCAGTTCCGGCAGTCCAGCACACAGAACTTTTAATTCGAGACGCTTCCGTTACGGGCATGAAGTCCAGCGGCTACTGGAAGGGTATACGTTTGATCTTGCGGGAACTAGGCAGCTCGCTAACTCGTTAGAAGCGGCCTCCCGTAACGTCCAGTCATACGCCCACGACCACGCGGCACCCTCATGGGCATCATGGGCCTCACCAGCTGCCGACTCCAGCTCACCGCAAGCCTGCGCCGCGTGGCAGCCAGCTAACCCTGGGGGGGCACCAAGTGCTATTTTTGTGGGCAAAACAAACACCCCAGGCAGCGCTGCCCGGCGCGGAGCGCGACCTGCAAAGGATGTGGGAAGAAGGGACACTTTGTTTCTGTTTTCCAGGCCCGGTCGGTCGCCGCTGTTTCCAGGCCCGGCGTTCCTGCACCCCCCACGTGAGACCCAGGGGTGCCGCCATCTTGCTCATCGCCAGCCACGTGTGGCCCGTGGGCGCCGTCATCTTCTTCACTACAAACCATGTGCTGCCCGTGGGCGCCGCCATCTTTGATGCCGCCCATGTGCGCCTGTGGGCGCCGCCATCTTCGGCACTATTTTGGACGGCGTCTCACGACCCCTGCTCGTCTGGCCGTTCATCGCCTGCCGCTACCTCCACCACCGCTGACCAGCCCGGAGTCTCCCAGCATCTGCCACAGCTCGCCTCGATCACCCTGGACCAGTCCCGGCCCCGTAACCTTGCGACCGCAACTACGACGGTGAAGATCGATGGGCACGAGACGACCTGCCTCTTTGACTCTGGGAGCACGGAGAGCTTCATCCACCCCATTACGGTAAGGCACTGCTCCCCCCCCCCCGGTACACACAGTCACCCAGAAAATTTCCCTGGCATCCAGATCCCATTCCGTGGAAATCCGGGGGTACTGCATCGCGACCTTCACCGTCCAAGGCGTAGAGTTTAGCAACTTCCGGCTCCCCGTCCTCCCCCACCTCTGCGCTGCCCTGTTACTCGGCCTGGATTTCCAGTGCCACCTCCAAAGCTTAACCTTAAAATTCGGCGGACCCCTACCCCCCCTCACCGTGTGTGGCCTCACGACCCTTCAGGTCGATCCACCTTCCCGGTTTGCAAACGTCACCCCGGATTGCAACCCGTCGCCACCAGGAGCAGACGGTACAGTGCCCAGGATAGGACCTTCATCAGGTCAGAGGTCCAACGGCTTCTGCGGATAGGAGTCATTGAGGCCAGCAACAGCCCCTGGAGAGCTCAAGTGGTAGTAGTAAAGACTGGGGAGAAGCACAGGATGGTCATTGACTACAGACCGACCATCAATCGGTACACGCAGCTCGACGCGTACCCCCTCCCACGCATATCTGACATGGTCAATCAGATTGCGCAGTATCGGGTCTTTTCCACAGTGGACCTGAAGTCCGCCTACCACCAGCTCCCCATCCGCCGGAGGACCACCAATACACTGCGTTCGAAGCAGATGGCCGCCTCTATCACTTCCTTAGGGTTCCCTTCGGCGTCACTAATGGGGTCTCGGTCTTCCAGCGAGAGATGGACCGAATGGTTGACCGGTACGGACTGCGGGCCACCGTCCCGTACCTAGATAACGTCACCATCTGCGGCCACGATCATTAGGACGACGCAAACCTCCTTAATCTCACGTACAACAAGGAGAAATGCGTGTTCCGCACCAACCGCTTCGCCATCCTTGGCTATGTCGTGGAAAATGGAATTCTAGGGCCCGGGCCCGACCGCATGCGCCCCCTCATGGAGCTCCCACTTCCCCACTGCCCCAAGGCCCTGAAACGATGCCTGGGGTTTTTCTCCTACTATGCCCAGTGGGTCCCTAATTATGCAAACAAGGCCCGCCCACTCATTCAGTCCACAGATTTTCCCCTGACAGCTGAGGCCCGCCAGGCCTTCAACCGCATCAAGGCAGACATCGTCAAGGCCATGATGCATGCAGTCGACGAGTCCCTCCCCTTTCAGGTCGAGAGCGATGCATCGGATGTAGCTCTGGCCGCCACCCTCAACCAGGCGGGCAGGCCCATGGCCTTCTTCTCCCGCACCCTCCATGCCTCCGAAATTCGGCACTCCTCTGTCGAAAAGGAGGCCCAAGTCATTGTGGAAGCTGTGAGACATTGGAGGCATTACCTGGCCGGCAGGAGATTCACTCTCCTCACTGACCAACGGTCGGTTGCCTTCATGTTCAATAACACACAGCGGGGCAAGATCAAAAACGACAAGAGCTTGAGGTGGAAAATCGAGCTCTCCACCTATAATTACGAGATCTTGTATCGCCCGGGGAAGCTCAACAAGCCCCCCTGATGCCCTATCCCGCGGTACATGTGCCAGCGCACAAGTGGACCGACTCCGGGCTCTCCACTATGACCTCTGCCACCCGGGGGTTACTCGGTTCTTCCATTTCGTCAAGGCCCGCAACCTGCCCTACTTCATTGAGGTCAGGACCGTCACCAGAGACTGCCAGGTCTGCGCAGAGAGCAAGCCACACTTCTACCTGCCAGATCGAGCACACTTGGTGAAGGCCTCCCGCCCTTTTGAACGCCTCAGCATGGACTTCAAAGGGCCCTTCCCCTCCATCGACCATAACACGGTACTTTCTGAACGTGACTGACGAGTACTCCCGGTTCCCTTTCGCCATCCTATGCCCCGATATGACTTCTGCCACGATCATTAAAGCCCTCCACAGTATCTTCACTGTTCGGTTTCCCCGCCTATATCCACAGTGGTCGGGGATCTTCTTTTACGAGCGATGAGGTGCGTCAGTTCCTGCTCAGCAAGGGCATTGCCTCGAGCAGGATGACCAGCGACAACCCCCGGAGAAACGGGCAGGTGGAGAGGGAGAACGGGATGCTCTGGAAGGCCGTCCTGCTGGCCCTGCAGTCTAAAAATCTCCCGGTCTCCCGCTGGCAGGAGGTCCTCCCCGACGCGCTCCACTCCATCCAGTCACTCCTCTGCACCGCGACTAACGATACCCTTCACGAACGTGTGTTTGCCTTCCCCAGGAAGTCCACCTCCAGGGTCTCGCTCCCAACATGGCTGACAGTTCCTGGACCCATCCCCCTTCGCAAGCATGTGCAGACCCATAAGTCGGACCCCTTGGTCGAAAGAGTCCACCTCCTACACACGAAGCCGCAGTAGCCTACACTCCGACAGGCACCAGGACACAGTCTCCCTCCAGGACCTGGCACCCGCTGGATCCCCACCCACTGCCCCCAACACCCCCCCCCCCCCCCCCCCCCCCCCAGCTGCCTCATTCACCCTTGCGCCACTCACATTCCCTTCAGCGAACCTCATCGCTGCCCCCACCCCAGTAGGATCCGTCCTCCCACTGGTTCCACTCAGGGGTGACGAAGACAAGGACAACACGGAGTCGTCGGTGACCAAGCCGGCGCCCACATCACCAACAGGACTGAGGCAATCGCAGAGGAGGGTCAAGGCCCCCGACAGACTGAACTTGTAATGTTTTTCCACCACCTCCACCGGACTTTTTTTTTTTAAACAGGGGGTGAATGTGGTAGCCACCACTAAGTAGTATTACATGTATTACGGTAAGGCCGTATAGTAGAGGTACATGGGTAAATCCCTGCCTGCTGGCTCCGCCCAGTAGGCGGCGTATAAATGTGTATGCTCGCCAGTGCTGCAGCCATTCTGGTTCCAGCTACAGGAGGTACATCTTTGCTCAATAAAGCCCTACTCTTGTCTTTGTGGTAATTGATAGTGCTTTGCATTCCCTGGGATCACAAGTGGACATCCAAATACTTCTTAAATCATATGAGGGTCTCTGCCTCTACCATCCTTTCAGGCAGCAAGTTCCAGACACCCACCACCCTCTGGGTGAAAAAAGGTTTTCCTCACATCCCCTCTGTGGTGAACCACATTGTACTTACTGTTCTTACTTATTGTACTTACTGTTGTTACTGTTCGTTACATGTCTGGGTGTATCCCTGCTGGCTCCGTCCCTCAGGCTCAAGTATAAAGGTAGCTAACCTCCAGCCCTGCCCTCATTCTGGTTAAAGCCACAGTTTACTCTTCCGACTCGTCTGTCGTCATTGATGGTCCATCAATTTAATCAGCTAAAATTTTAAGATGGATCCATCGCTCAAGCCTGATCGCCTGGAGCTGGACCCCCAAGCAGCCGATGCCACTGCCACTTTTGAACACTGGCTAACCTGCTTCGAATCTTACATTGATTCCTCCGCCGCCGCCATCGCTGAGACCCACAAGCTGCGAGTCCTCAACTCCCAGGTGAGCCCACAAGTTTTCCTTCTTATCAGAGATGCTACCTCGTACGAGGATGCGATAACGCTGTTGAAGGGGCAGTATGTTAAAGGAAGTCAACGAGGTGTACGCTAGGCATCTCCTTGCCACGAGGCGACAGCGCCCCGGAGCATCACAAGCTGAATTTCAGCACGCCTTGCGGGTACTCGGCCGGAACTGCAGTTGTAAGGCGGTATCGGCTGTCAAGCACACCGAATTGCGGATCCGGGACGCCTATGTCGCACGCTTAAAATCGAATTACATCCGCCAGCGCCTACTAGAAGGGGGTACACTCTACCTCCCAAGACACAGTACAACTCTCAGACTCGTTGGAAGTGGCCTTCCATAACATGGATGCCTACACCTCCGACCACGTGGCACCCTCATGGACGTCGTGGGCGCCGCCATCACCCGACCCAGGGGCAAGCCTGTGTCGCGCAGCGACCCGCCAGCTCCGGAGGCCCGAAATGTTACTTCTGTGGCCAAGGTCAGCACCCCAGGCAACGCTGCCAGCGAGGAGCACGATCTGCAACGGGTGCGGAAAGAAGGGCCACTTCTCTAAAGTCTGCCAGGCTCGACCTGTTTCTAAACCCAGCAGCGCTGCGTGTAGCCCGCGGGGACCGCCCCCATCTTCCACGTCATCCGCCTCGTGTGACCCGTGGGGGCCGCCATCTTCGACGCCACCCGCCACGTGCGACCCGTGGGGGCCGCCATCTTCGACGCCATCTGCCAGGTGCGACCAGTGGGGACCGCCATCTTGGAATCGCCCCTCCGCCTCCCGGAACCCCTGCTCACCAGATTGTACGCTGGCCTCCGCTACCCTCGATCAGCCCACCCACCTTCCGAAGCTCGCCTCCATCACCCTCGGCCAATCTCAACCTCATCGCCTCACTAAATCCATGATGGATGTCCGGTTCAACGGCCACGAGACGACCTGTCTCTTCGACTCCGGGAGCACGGAGAGTTTCATTCACCCAGATATGGTACGACACTGTTCCCTCCCAATTTTACCCGCGACCCAGAAAATCTCCCTGGCTTCCGAATCACATTCCGTGGAAGTCCGTGGGCACTGTGCTGCAACCCTTACAGTACGGGGCTTTGAGTACAAAAATTTCAAGCTCTACGTCCTCCCCCAACTCTGCGCTGCCCTACTACTACGTCTAGATTTCCAATGTCTTACCTTGGAATTCGATGGACCCCTTCCCCCTCTCACCGTCTGTAGCTTCTCGACCCTTAAGGTCGCCCACCCTGCTCTTTGATAACCTCACCCCGGACTGTAAGCCCGTCGCCACTAGGAGCAGACGATACAGTGCTCGGGTCAAGGCCTTTATCAGGTCAGAGGTCCAGCGACTCCTGCGGGAAGGGATCATAGAGGCCAGTACTAGCCCCTGGAGAGCCCAAGTGGTGGTCGTCAAAACTGGGGAGAAGCACCGGATGGTCATCGACTACAGTCAGACCATCAACCGGCATACGCAGCTCGATGCGTACCCTCTCCCCCGCACATCTGACATGGTCAATCAGATTGCGCAGTACCGAGTCTTCTCCACTATTGACTTGAAGTCCGCGTACCACCAGCTCCCTATTCGCCCGGAGGACTGCCAATACACTGCCTTCGAGGCAGACGGCCGCCTCTACCACTTCCTCAGGGTACCCTTCGGCGTCACCAATGAGATCTCGGTCTTCCAACGGGAGATGGACCGATTGGTTGACCAGTACGGGCTGCGGGCCACGTTCCCTTTTCTGGATAATGTCACCATCTGCGGCCATGACCAGCAGGTCCATGACGCTAACCTCCAATGTTTCCTCCACACCGCCAAGCTCCTTAACCTGACATACAATAAGGAGAAATGCATTTTCAGCACAACCCGCCTTGCCATCCTTGGCTACGCTGTAGAAAACGAAGTCCTCGGGCCTGATCCCGACCGCATGCGCCCCCTCCTGGAACTTCCACTCCCCGAGATGCCCTATCCCGCGGTACATGTGCCAGCGCACAAGTAGACCGACTTTGGGCCCTCCATAATGACTTCTGTCACCCGGGGGGGTCAACCGATTTTTTCATTTTAATCAAGGCCCGCAACCTGCCTTACTCCATCAAGAAGGTCAGGACCATGACCAGGGACTGCCAGGTCTGCGCGGAGTACAAACCGCACTTCTATCGGCCGGATAGAGCACACTTGGTAAAGGCCTCCCGCTCCTTTGAGCGCCTCAGCATCGATTTCAAAGGGCCCCTCCCCTCCACTGACCGTAATGTGTACTTTCTCAACATCATTGATGAGTACTCACGTTTCCCTTTCGCCATCCCGTGCCCTGACATGACCTCTGCCACAGTCATCAAGGCCCTGCACGGCCTCTTCACCTTGTTCGGTTTCCCCACTTACATCCATAGCAATCGGGGTTCCTTCTTCATGAGTGATGAGTTGCGTCAGTTCCTGCTTAGCAAGGGCATCACCTCAAGCAGGACTACCAGCTACAACCGCTGGGGAAACGGACAGGTGGAGAGGGAGAACACGACAGTCTGGAAGGCCGTCCTTCTTGCCCTACGGTCTAGAAGTTTCCCTGTCTCCCGCTGGCAGGAGGTCCTTCCCGGTGCGCTCCACTCCATCCGGTTGCTCCTGTGTACCACCACCAATGCGACACCTCACGAGAGAATGTTTGTCTTTCCCAGGAACTCCACCTCAGGGGTCTCGCTCCCGTCCTGGCTGACGGTTCCAGGGCCCGTTCTCCTCCGGAAGCATGCGAGGAGTCACAAGTCGGATCCCGTGGTCGAACGGGTCCTTCTCCTCCATGCTAACCCCCAATATGCCTACATGGCACACCATGACGGGCGGGAGGACACACAGTCTCCCTTCGGGAGGACACAGTCTCCCTTCGGGACTTGGCACCAGCAGGCTCCCCAACGACCATCACCACTACCCCTGACTCTACACCGTCTCCCTCCGTTGCTACCTATCCGGAAGACGACACGCTCCTGGATACGCAGGCCTCAACAATTCATCCGACACCAGTCTCCTCACCACAGCCGGGACTGAGGCGATCACAGCGGAAGGTCAAAGCCCCCGACAGACTCGATCTCTAATTCAACCCGTCCATTTCACCCCCCCCACCGGACTCTTTTTTTATGAACCACTGTATTTTATTGTACTTATTGTCTGTTACATGTCTGGGTTTGTCCCTGCTGGCTCCGCCCCTCAGGCTCAAGTATAAAGGTAGCTAACCTCCGGCCCTGCCCGCATTCTGGGACCGGCTGCCAGCAGGTGTCTTTTAGCTGATTAAAGCCACAGTTTACTCTTCCGACTCTCGTCTGTCGTCATTGATGGTCCATCACCCTCTAAACCTCCTGCCCCATACCTCAAATCTATGGGCCGCGAGGCTGGGCCCCCGCCCCCTGATCCCTCCAATCAGGGGAGAAGTTTCTTCCTATCTATGCCCCTCATAATTTTATACACATCAATCATGCCCCCCTCCCCCCAGTCTCCTCTACTCCAGGCAAAGCCTGTCAGCAGGTTGTGGGCTGAATGTCCTCCTCTCGAGCGCACAACCCAGGCTGACCCCCCCCCCAGTGATGATTCTCACTCACGCACGGGATGAAACGTGTGGGCGAGACAATGGCCTCCCCTCCGAAACTTACCCCCTGAAGTGCGGAGCAATACCCCGGGCCGCCGCCACCGCGGCCCCCTTGCCAAAACCGGACCCCCGCCGCCTCCGCGCCGCTGCTTCCTGGTGTCGCCGTGCGCGCCCCCGCTGCTGCGCGCGCGCGTCCCCGGGCGCCCTATGCTGAGCGCGCGCGCCCCAGCCATGCATTGTTGACTTGCCCCCCCACCCCGGAGCGGGCCTGAGGGCCCAGCCCCCTTGGATCTGACCTGGATGGGCAAGGCAGCCAGAAGCAGCAGCAATGGCTTTCTCTCTCTCACACACAGGCTGACTGAAGCTGCTGCCTCTCTCCAGCATTTCATGTTTTAATTGCGGAACTTACATTGTTTTGTTCTCCAAAGTTGGGCTCCACTTGGCCTCATATGGTAAAGTCGTCCAGGAGGAATGTGACTGGCTGCACCACCGGCATGACTGAAACACAGACACACACACTGCTTATGCATATTTTTGGGACATCTTCTGTGGTCTGCCTCAGGATGGGTCAGAGACAAACAAAGAACAGCACAGGAACAGGCCCTCAAAGCCCGTGCCGACCATGCTGCCCGTCTAAACTAAAATCTTCTACACTTCCTGGGTCCGTATCTCTCTATTCCCATCCTATTCATGTATTTGTCAAGATGCCCCTTAAATGTCACTATCGTCCCTGCTTCCACCACCTCCTCCGGCAGCGAGTTCGAGGCACCCACTACCCTCTGTGTACAAAACTTGCCTCATACATCTCCTTGCCCCTCGCACCTTAAACCTATGCCCCCTAGTAATTGACCCCTCTACCCCGGGGAAAAGCTTCTGACTATCCACTCTGTCTATGCCCCTCATAATTTTGTAGACCTCTATCAGGTCGCCCCTCAACCTCCGTCGTTCCAGTGAGAACAAACCAAGTTTATTCAACCACTCATAGCTAATGCCCTCCATACCAGTAAACATCCTGGTGCACTGTGAGGTAGGCAATGGATACTATGGAGCAGAGGCTAGAGATCCAGGTAATGTCGACATGGGGCCTCAAATAAGCTGCCACGGACAAGCGGACCGGATCGCGGAACTCAAGGCCGAGGTGGCGAGCCTGGCCAAGACCCAGAAGAGGTTGAAGGATGAAGTTGACGACCAAGGGAACCGCTCACGTCGGCAAAACCTGAGAATCCTGAGGCTGCCGGAGGGAACGGAGGGGAGAAACCCCACAGAATACATAGCAGCGATGCTCAGGAAGTTGGAGGCCAATAGGTTTGTCCGGAAGAATGACTGAGGAACCAACAATAGAGGGCAATGGCCAGGACACAGGCTGCAAGAATTCGAGAGGGGCAGTGGTGACCTCAGGCAGAGGCTGGAGGAGGGGGGTGGGGAAGAGAAGAGATGAGGGTTAAATAGGGAAATCCAACTTTAGGGGAGCTGCTACATGAGCGAGCAGGCTGGTGTACGGACGTACAGTGAAGGAGGAGGCCGCGGCACGCCTCCCGGGAGGGGAAGGGAAAAACAGAAATTCTGGGGAATTGAATGAGGGTGTAAAGGGAAAGTCGGAGGTGGTAGAGAAGGGGGTAAAGCCAAGGGGGGAGGGGGAGCACAAGGGTAGCAGGAGAAACAGAGGGGGGGAGGGTAGACCACTGGTTGCAGCATACAACACTGAGATGGTGAAAATGAGGAAATTGGTGGCCATCTTGAATGGACCGTGAGCAAGGGCAGGCCAGGTCCACAGGGTGAGTATGGCTGACCCCACAGGAGGAGTAGGGTGGGTGGGTAGACCCCTCCCCATCCGGATAGTAACATTGAACGTGAGGTGCCTCAACAAGCCGGTGAAAAAATCCAGAGTCCTCGCCCATCTCAAGAGTCTGAGGATGGACATAGCCTTCCTCCAGGAGACACATTTAAGAGAGAGGGACCAACTGCGGGTAAGGAACGGATGGGTGGGGCAAGCATTTCATTCATGTTTCACACCAGGATAAGGGGGGGGGGGGGAGGCCATACTAATCAACAGGACAGTTTCATTTACGGTGACGAGCACAGTGACCGAACCCAGTGGGGTGCGATACGTTATGGTCAGCGGGACACTGGAAGGGGCCTCACTAGTCTTAGTAAATATATACTCCCCGAACTGGGATGGCGCAGAATTTGTCAAAAATACGATTGCCAAAATCCCAGACCCGGACAGCGATTTGTCATGGGGGGGCCTTTAACTACATACAGGATCTGATAATGAACAGATCCAAACCCCAGGACAGGAACGGTGCCAGATATGGCACAAGAGGGTAGCACGGTGGCACAGTGGTTAGCACTGGTCCCTCATTCGATCCCGGCTCTGGGTCACTGTCCGTGTGGAGTTTGCACATTCTCCCCGTGTTTGCATGGGATTCGCCCCCACAACTCAAATATATGCAGGGTAGGTGGATTGGCCACGCTAAATTGCCCAATAATTGGAAAAAAATTAATTGGGTACTCTAAATTTTAAGAAAAGGTATGGCACGAGAATTGAACACCTTTATGGAGCAGAATGGGGGTGGGGGGGGGGGGGTAGACCCTTGGAGGTTCAATCACCTGAGAGAAAAATAATTTTCCTTCTTAAGGTCCACTGGTAGATAGACTTTTTTGTTGTTGGAACAAGGATGCTCCAGGTGTAACAAAGGTGGAATGCTCCGCAATTGTAATCTCCGACCACGCGCCACATTACATGGATGTGAGGTTGGAGAAGGACCGGGCCCAACGCCCCCATGGAGGCTGGGTGCAGCTCTCCCCGTCGATAAGGAATTTTATAATAGTAATAATATAATAATAATCTTTATTATTGTCACAAGTAGGCTTACATTAACACTGCAATGAAGTTACTGTGAAAATTCTGTACAAAGATACCCCAAGCCATCGACGGTTCTGTAACCTGCAACCAGAATGGGGAGGTCTCACCCTCCACATTCTGGGAGGCACTGAAGATGGTGGTCAGGGGTAAAATGATAGCTTATTGGGCCTTTAGGGACAGGAAAGAAAGGACAGCAGCTGATCGACTCCATACCGGTGGTGGGTCGGCGATACTCCACGGCCCTAACCATGGAACTGCAGGCGGAGAGGAAAAAGCTGCAGATGGAATTTGACCTGCTGTCGCTCGGGGACGTTCCGTTCCAGGAACCCCAGGAGCAGCCGGGAATCGCGGGAGCAGTGTAAGTGTTTGAATTGAGCACCAGGTGAACCTTCTGCAGACTTCAGACTTTCAAAAGAAAGCACGGCTCCTGATTGGTTCTCTATAAATCAGGTGACTCGTGTCCTTAACCCTTTCATTCCTAGGCTCACTGGAGTAGATTCTGAGCTACATTGGGTAAGGTAGATTTAATATTTTATATCAACCTTTAGTAACCGGAAGACACATTAATTTTGGGGGGCCTATTTGTGAAATCAGCAGCAGTAAATTTTTATTAAGGGTCTAACTAGTGTTAAGTTTTTAATCTAAGGGACTTCCGGTTGCGGCTATGCCTAGGTAGGTCGCAAGTTCGGCAGCTCCCGCTGGGAATGGACTTTTGGGCTCTCCAGAGGGGCCCCAACGGCAATTGTTCGATGGCTTCCAGTGTGGGAAGGTGACAGCAGGGTCCCCCTGACATTATATGGATTGGACCAGGAGTGGAGCGGTGAAAAAAGTGATCTTGGGGCAGTGAAAAGTGCGAGGGAGGAAAAGCAAGATGGCGACGGGTGGAGACCAAGCAGCATGGGCGCAGTGGTCGCAGGAGCAGCAGGAGTTTCTTAAACGCTGCTTTGAGGAGCTGAAGACAGAAATGCTGGCGCCAATGAAGGCGGCGATTGAGAAGCTTATGGAGACCCAGAAGGCCCAAGGGGCGGCGATCTGGGAGGTGCGGCAAAAAGCCTCGGAGAGCGAAGATGAGATCTTAGGCCTGGCGGTGAAGGTGGAGGCGCACGAGGTGCTGCACAAGAGGTGGGCGGAAAAATTCGAGGACCTGGAGAATAGGTCGAGGAGGAAGAATCTTCGGATTCTGGGTCTCCCTGAAGGAGTGGAGGGGCCCGATACTGGGGCATATATGAGCACAATGCTCAATTCGCTGATGGGCGCGGGAGCTTTCCCGAGGCCCCTGGAGCTGGATGGGCTCATCGGGTCCTGGCAAGGAGACCCAAAGCCAATGAGCCGCCAAGGGCTGTAGTGGTGAGGTTCCACCGCTTTATGGACAGAGAGTGTGTCCTGAGATGGGCCAAAAAAGAGCGGAGCAGCAGGTGGGAGAACACGGAGATCCGAATTTACCAGGACTGGAGTGCGGAGGTGGCTAAGAAGAGAGCTGGTTTCAATCGAGCTAAGGCGGTGCTTCATCGAAAGGGGGTGAAGTTCGGTATGCTGCAGCCAGCGCGATTGTGGGTCACGTTCCAAGATCGGCACCAATATTTTGAAACGCCCGATGAGGCATGGAACTTTATACAGACTGAAAAGTTGGACTCAAATTGAGGGTTTGTCGTGGGGGGATGTTTACTGTGTTCACTGTGTTTATTACGTTTGGGGAATGTTCTTTTGGTTTGAGTGCTGATTGGGGATGGGTGAATGGATTTGATGTGGCGGCTGTGGGAGAGTGTGGGCGTCGGTGTTGGAGGGGCAGGCCCCCACGGAGGAAGAGGGGGAGTGGAGGCCCGGGGATGGGGAGTTGGGGTAAGGCCGCAAAAAGGAGCTGCGCCAGAGGGGGCGGGGCCGGCTCAGGAAAGCGTGGGATTTTTCCCGCGTTAGGGAAGGATGGGGGTGGGGCCGGGGGGGGGGGAAGGGCGGTGCTGGAGAGGAGCGCACACTGACTGCCAAGGGGAGGGGGGATTCTCACACTGGGGGGTCGATGGAATGGCGGGAGAGGCCGGGGTCAGCAGGAGTCAGCTGACTTACGGGAGTGTCATGGGGGGAGCAAAATGGCTAGATGTGGATCTAGCGGGGGGAGGGGGAGGGGAGGAACAGGGTTGCTGCAGCATTGGCCAAAGGGGGCTGGAAGTAGGAGAGGTAGTCAGGGCGGGGCCCGCCGCCTGGGGGACTGGAGGGTGCGTGAGGCGTGGGCAGGTGGCTGGCCTAGAAAAGGAGATGGCTAGTCGGCAGGGGGGGCGAGTAGCCCCCCAATCCGGCTGATAACTTGGAATGTGAGGGGCCTGAACGGGCCGGTCAAGAGGGTTCGGATGTTCGTGCACTTAAAGGGACTGAAGGCAGGCGTGGTTATGCTCCAGGAGACACATTTGAAGGTGGCAGATCAGGTTAGGCTGAGAAAGGGATGGGTAGGGCAGGTCTTCCATTCAGGGCTGGATGCGAAGAACAGAGGGGTTGCAATACTGGTGGGGAAGCAGGTGTCGTTTGAGGCAATGAATATTGTAGTGGATAATGGAGGTCGATACGTGATGGTGAGCGGTAGGTTGCAGGTGATGCGGGTGGTACTGGTAAACGTATATGCCCCGAATTGGGATGATGCCGGATTTATGAAATGCATGCTGGGTCGGATTCCGGATCTGGAGGTAGGAAGCTTGATAATGCGGGGGGGGGGGGGGGACTTCAACACGGTGCTGGACCCAGCACTGGACCACTCTAGGTCCAGGACGGGTAAGAGGCCGGCTGCGGCCAAGGTGCCCAGGGGGTTTATGGGCCAGAT
Organism: Scyliorhinus torazame; assembly: GCF_047496885.1. NCBI lineage: Eukaryota > Metazoa > Chordata > Chondrichthyes > Carcharhiniformes > Scyliorhinidae > Scyliorhinus > Scyliorhinus torazame. Next base: position 56,939,829 of record NC_092719.1, read on the forward strand.
GGGGGAGGTTTGTCAGGCCGCTGGCCAGGGAATTTTCCTTCTTCTCCCACGTCCATAGAGCCTACTCCCGGATAGATTTTTTCATTTTGAGTAGGGCGTTAATCCCGAAAGTGGAGGGAATGGAATATTCGGCCATAGCCATCTCGGACCACGCCCCGCATTGGGAGGAGCTGGAGTTGGGAGAGGAGAGGGACCAGCGCCCGCTGTGGCGCCTTGATGTGGGACTATTGGCGGATGAGGAGGTGTGCGGGCGGGTGCGGGGCTGCATTGAAAGATATTTGGAGGCCAACGACAAGGGGGAGGTGCAGGTGGGGGTAGTCTGGGAGGCGCTGAAGGCGGTGGTCAGGGGAGAGCTAATCTCCATTAGGGCCCACAGGGAGAAGAGAGAGGGGAGGGAGAGGGAGAGGTTGGTGGGGGAGATTTTAAGGGTGGACAGGAGGTATGCAGAGGCCCCCAAGGAGGGGCTACTCAGGGAGCGACGGAACCTCCAGACGGAGTTCGACCTGTTGACCACAGGGAAAGCAGAGGCACAGTGGAGGAAAGTGCCGGGGGCGACGAATGAGTATGGGGAGAAGGCGAGTCGGATGCTGGCACACCAGTTTCTAAAGAGGGAGGCAGCGAGGGAGATTGGTGGAGTTAAGGATAGAGGGGGGAATACGGTGCGGAGTGCGGTGAGAATAAACAAGGTATTTAGGGACTTCTATGGGGATCTGTACAGGTCTGAGCCCCCAGCGGGGGAGGAAGGGATGCGACGATTCTTAGATCAGCTGAGGTTCCCAAGAGTGGAGGAGGAGGAGGTGGCTGGTCTGGGGGCGCCGATTGGGCTGGAGGAGCTGGTTAAAGGATTGGGGAGCATGCAGGCGGCGAAGGCCCCGGGGCCGGATGGGTTCCCGGTTGAATTCTACAGGAAATACGTGGACCTGCTGGGCCCGTTGCTAGTGAGGACTTTCAATAAGGCGAGGGAGGGGGGCACCTTGCCCCCGACAATGTCTCGGGCGCTCATTTCTTTGATCCTGAAGCGGGACAAGAATCCACTGCAATGTGGGTCGTATAGACCGATCTTGCTCCTCAGTGTTGATGCTAAGTTGCTGGCAAAGGTGCTGGCTACGAGAATTGAGGACTGTGTCCCGGGGGTGATTCATGAGGACCAGACGGGATTTGTGAAGGGTAGGCAATTAAATACAAATGTGTGATTATGCTGCCCCCGGTGGAGGGGGAAGCGGAGGTAGTGGCAGCTATGGACGCGGAAAAGGCCTTTGACCGGGTGGAGTGGGAGTATCTTTGGGAAGTGTTGCGGAGGTTTGGGTTCGGGAAGGGGTTCATCAGCTGGGTCAGGCTGCTATATAGAGCCCCGGTGGCGAGTGTGGCTACGAATCGGCGGAGGTCGGATTACTTTCGGCTGTACCGGGGGACGAGGCAGGGGTGCCCCCTGTCCCCCTTGTTGTTTGCACTGGCAATTGAGCCTCTTGCCATGGCACTAAGGGAGTCCAGGAAATGGAGGGGACTGGTCCGGGGGGAGAGGAACACCGGGTGTCGTTGTATGGTGATGACCTGTTGCTGTATGTGGCAGATCCAGTGGAGGGGATGGCGGAGGTCATGCGGATCCTAAGGGAGTTTGGTGAGCTCTTTGTGGTGCATTCAGGGGACCAGGGAAGGGGGATAGACGAGCTACCGTTGAAGAGAGCGGAAAGGAGCTTTCGGTACCTCGGGATCCAAGTAGCTAGGAGTTGGGGGGCCCTGCACAAGCTCAATTTGACGCGGTTGGTGGAGCAGATGGAGGAGGATTTTAAAAGATGGGATATGCTGCCTCTCTCACTAGCGGGTAGGGTGCAGTCGGTCAAAATGACGGTCCTCCCGAGGTTTCTCTTTGTGTTCCGGTGCCTTCCCATTATGATCCCCAAAGTCTTTTTCAAATGGGTAAGTAGGAGCATCATGGGTTTTGCGTGGGCGAATAAGACCCCGAGGGTGAAGAGAGTGTTTCTGGAGCGTAGCAGGGACAGGGGGGGGCTTGCGCTGCCGAATTTGTGCGGCTATTATTGGGCAGCCAATGTGGCGATGATCCGTAAGTGGGTAATGGAGGGAGAGGGGGCGACGTGAAAGAGGTTAGAGATGGCGTCCTGTGTGGGCACGAGCCTGAGGGCGCTGGCGATGGCACAGCTGCCGCTCTCGCCGACAAGGTACACCACGAGTGGTGGCGGCGACGTTGAAGATCTGGGGGGATGGAGGCGACACAGGAGCGAGGTGGGAGCCTCGGTTTGGTCCCCGATTCGGGAGAATCATCGCTTCGTCCCAGGAAGGATGGATGGGGGGTTTCGGAGCTGGCATCGGGCAAGGATTAGAAGAATGGGGGACCTGTTCATCGATGGGACGTTTGCGAGCCTAGGGGCGCTGGAGGAGAAGTTTGGGTTACCCCCGGGAAACGCTTTCAGGTACATGCAAGTGAGGGCGTTTGTGAGGCGGCAGGTGAGGGAATTCCCGCTGCTCCAGGCACATGGGATTCAGGACAGGGTGATTTCGGGTGTTTGGGTTGGAGAAGGCAAAGTTTCGGCGATTTACCAGGAGCTGAAGGAAGAGGAGGAGGTCTCGGTGGAGAAGTTAAAGCGCAAGTGGGAGGAGGAGCTTGGGGAGGAGATAGATGAGGGTCTGTGGGCTGATGCCCTGAGTAGGGTTAATTCTTCCTCCTCTTGCGCCAGGCTCAGCCTAATACAGTTCAAAGTTACTCACAGAGCGCATATGACAGGGACGAGGTTGAGTAGGTTCTTTGGGGTGGAGGACAGATGTGGGAGGTGCTCGGGAAGCCTGGCAAATCACGTCCATATGTTCTGGTCGTACCCGGCACTGGATGGGTTTTGGAGGGGTTTGCGAGGACTATGTCCAAGGTGGTGAAAGCCCGGGTCAAGCCGAGCTGGGGATTGGCATTATTTGGGGTAACAGACGAGCCGGGAGTGCAGGAGGCGAAAGAGGCCGGTATTCTGGCCTTTGCAACCCTGGTAGCCCGGCGGAGGATTTTGCTATTATGGAAAGATGCGAAGCCCCCTAGTTTGGAAGCTTAGATCAATGACATGGCAGGGTTCATCAACTGGAGAGGATAAAGTTTGCCTTGCGAGGGTCTGTGCAGGGGTTCCTCAGGCGGTGGCAACCGTTCCTAGACTATCTCGCGCAGCATTAGGAGGAGGTCAGCAGCAGCAGCCCAGGGGCGGGAGGGGGGGGGGGTTCTTTTGGGGGGGGCGTTTGGGTGGGTGGGGGGGGCTTCCCTATTGGTGCTTTTAAATGTCATATGGGAGAAATCCAATGTATAATTTTTGATTGTTGTGTTCTTGTTTCTTTCTTTTTGTTGGGGTGGGGTGGGGGGGTGGGGGGGGGGGTCTGTTGAAAATCTGTTGAAAAATTTGACTAAATATATATATATATTTTTTAAAGTTTTTAATCTAACAATCGAAATAGTGAGAGTGATGTCAATTGTCGGGGTCGTGTGCTACTCCTGCACGATATGGGGCACCGTGGACACTTCAAGTGTTCCTGAGGACTAATAATAATCGCTTACTGACTAGATCTGTGGGAAGCGCATTCAGTTGCAAAAGCTCACCGAAAGCATGGATCGGTTAGAGCAGCAGCTGGAAGCACTGAGGAGCACACAATTAGCTGAAATTGTTACAGATAATAGCTACAGAGATGTGGTCACACCCAAGGTAGAGGAAGATAGATGGGTGACCGCCAGACGGGATAGGCAAACAGCGCAGGGGTCCCCCTATCTAACAAGTATGTTGTTTTGGATGCTGATGAGGGGGAAGGTCCATCAGGGAACAGCAGCAGCAGTGGCCTGAGCGAAGGCACCACGACTAGCCCTGCTGCACAGATGGGGGGGGTATGTGGTATTATAGGTATTACGGTACCTGATAGGCTAAAGCACCATTGGTGGAAACTGTATGCTTTCTATTGGTTAGAATGTATGATAGCTCCACCCTGCTAGGCGGGGTATAAAAACCCGTGCCGACCCAGCAGCCTTCATTCTGTACCTGAGCTGCTGGGGGATACATCTAGCTTATTAAAACCTTCAGTTGGACTACAACCTCGCTTTAGTGGTCATTGATCGTGCATCAGGGTACAAAGCAAAGCAATAGTGGTAGGGGATTCAATAGTCAGGGGCACAGATATGCACTTCTGTGGCCGCAAAAGGGACTCCAGGATGATGGTTTGCCTCCCTGGTGCCAAGGTCTGGATGTCTCTGAGCGGGTACAAAGCATCCTAAAACGGGAGGGAAATTAGACAGAGGTTACTGTCCACATTGGCGCGTGAATGACATCGGTAGAAAGAGTAGTGAGGTCCTGCAACAGCAATTTAGGGAGTTAGGTAGAAGATTAAAAAGCAGGACCTCTAGGGTAGTAATCTCAGGATTACTCACAGGGATATAGTGCAGCTCAACACGTGGCTTAAGAACTGGTGCAGAAGGGAGGGCTTCAGTTTTTTTGATCATTGGGAAATCTTCCAGGGAAGTGGGTCCTGTACAAGAAGGAAGGGTTACACATGAACTGGAGGGGCACCAATATCCTGGCTGGGAGGTTTGCTAGTATGACTCGGGTGGGTTTAAACTAATGTGGCAGAGAAGATGGGAATCAGAACAGGAAGCCAGCAAGTGTAGAGACTGGGGATGAGCATGGTTCCAGGGCCAGGCTGGCTAAGAGGAAGGACAGGCTGGGGGAGGTCAAACTCAGTGGGCCTGGAGATCTGGAGTGTATCTGCTTCAATGCACAGAGTATAACAGGTAAGACAGATGAACATAGAGCTTTGATTCATGTGCGGAATTTGGATGTGGTTGTGGTAATGGAGACTTGGTTAAAAAGGGACAGGACTGGCAGCTAATAAATATTCTGGGATATTGGTGTTTTAGGCAAGACGGGGGTGGGGGGGGGGTGGTAATAGAGGTGGGGGGTTGCAATGCTCTAGAGAACATCACAGCTGTAGAGAGGGAGGACACCTTGGAAAAATCAAGTAACGAGGCACTGTGGGTAGAACTCAGAAACAAGAAGGGGGCAGTCACTATGATGGAGGTGTACTACAGGCCTCCATGTAGTACACTGGGAGTTGAAGAACAGATATGTAAGCAGATTCTGGATAGATGTAGAAATAACAGGGTTGTTGTAGTGAGAGATTTTAATTTTCATCATATTAACTGGAAATCACTTGGGGCCAGAGGTCCGGATGGTGAGGAATTTGTTAAGTGTGTCCAGGAAGGTTTTTTGGAACAATATGTGGATAGTCTGACGAGAGAGGGGGCTATGCTGGACCTATTACGAGGGAACGAGCCCGGCCAGGTCATCAAAGTTGCAGTGGGGGAACATGTGACCATAATTCCGTAAGCTTTTGGATACTCATGGAAAAGGACATGTGTTGCCCTAGGGTTAAGGTGCTAAATTGGGGGAAGGACTACAACCAGATTAGGCAGGATTTGGAGGCTGTTGTTTGGGAGAGGCTGTTTGAGGGTAAATCCTCGTTTGACATGTGGGAGTATTTTAAAGTGCAGTTGATGGGAGTGCAGGACAGGCATGTGCCGATGAAAAGGAAAGACACGAAAGGCAGGATTCAGAAACCGTGGATGACCAGGGAAATTGTGAGTCAAGTCAAAAAGAAAAAGGATGCATATGTGAGGTCTAGGCAACTAAAAAGAGATGAAGCACTTAAAAGAATACAAGGAAAGTAGAAAAGAGCTCAAGCAGGGAGGTGGGAGGGCAAAAAGGGGTCACAAAATGTCCTTGGCAGACAGGATTAAGGAGAATCCCAAAGCATTTTAAACGTATATTAGGAACAAGAGGGTAGCTAGAGAAAGAGTTGGTCCACTCAGGGACAAATGAGGGACATTATGCGTGGAACCAAAGGAAGTAGGTGAGAACATTAATGAGTATTTTCCAACAGTATTCACAAAGGAGAGGGGCAAGTGGTGTCTCAGAGGGATGTGGAAACACTTTAGAACTCCTTTGTGAACACTTTAGAACAGGTTGTTATTACGAGGAAGTGTTTGGTGTGTTAAAAAGCATTAAGGTAGACAAATCCCCAGGGCCAGATGGCATCTATCCCAGATTACTGAGAGAGACAAGGGATGAAATTGCCTCAAACAGAAATCTTTGTTTCCTCATTGGCCACAGGTGAGATCCCAGAGGATTGGAAGATAGCCAATGTTGTCCCGCTATTTAAGAAGGATAGCAAGGATAACCCAGCTAATTATAGACCAGTGAGCTTGACGTCAGTGATAGTGAAATTGTTGGGAAAGACACTCCGAGATAGGATCTATGCACATTTGGAAGTGAATGGTCTTATTAACGACAGACAGCATGGTTTTGTACGAGGGAGGTCATGTCTCACTAATTTAATTGAGTTTTTTGAGGAGGTGACAAAAATGATTGATGAGGGAAGGGCTGTAGATGCTGTCTCCATGGACTTTAGTAAAACATATGACAAGGTCCCTCATGGCAAGCTGGTGCAAAAGATTAAATCACATGGGCTCAGGGGTGTACTAGCTGGATGGATTCAGAACTGGCTTGGCCATAGAAGATAGAGGGTAGCAGTGGAAGGATGTTTTTACAAATGGAGGTCTGTAACTAGTGGTGTTCCGCACGGATCAGTACTGGGACCTCTGCTGTTTGTAATGTATATAAATGACTTGGAAGAAAAGGTAGCTGGTCTGATTAGCAAGTTTGCGTATGATACTAAGATTGCAGGAGTTGCGGATAGTGATGAAGATTGTCAGAGAATACAACAGGGATATAGGGAGGCTGCAAAATTGGGCAGAGAAATGGCAGATGGAATTTAACCCGGACAAATGCGAGGTGATGCATTATGGTAGATCCAATATAAGTGGGAGCTATAAAATAAATGGCAGAACCATCAGGAGCATAGACACACAGAGAGATCTGGGCGTGCAGGTCGACAGATCCTTAAAAGTGGCAGCACAGGTGGAAATGGTGGTAAGGAAAGCATATGGCATGCTTGCCTTCATAGGACGGGGTATCGAGGATAAAAGCTAGAAAATTATGTTACAGTTAATTGGAGCGTTGGTTAGGCCACATTTAGAATACTGTACCCAATTCTGGTCATCACACTACTAGAAGGGTGTGGAAGCTTTGGAAAGAGTACAGAAAAAGTTTACCAGGATGTTGCCTATATGGAGGGTATTAGCTATGAGGTGAGATTGAATAAACTGGGATTGTTCTCCCGAGAGAGAAGGTGGCTGAGGAGCGACCTAATAGAAGTTTATAAAATTCTGAGGGACATAGAGAAGGTGAACAGTTGGAGGCTTTTTCCCAGAACGGAAATGACAATTATAAGGAGGCACATTATAAGTTCAAGTTGAGGGGGATAGGTTCAATGGAGACGTGCGGGGGATGTTTTTTACACAGAGGGTTGAGGAAGATACGTTTGGGACCTTTAAAACTTATCTGGATAGAAACATGAACAGACAGGGTATAGAAGGATACAGGTGGTTGGTCTAGATAGGACACGTGATCTGCAGAGGCTTGGAGGGCCGAAGGGCCAGTTCCTGTACTGTTCTTTGTTCTTGTTCTGCACATGGAAGGCAGTCCACCAGCTCTGCCAGGCACGGGGGGCCTTCTGCCAATACAGAGACAAGGCCAGCCGCATGCTAAGAAAGTAAGCAGCCTCAAAAGAGATAGCGCAAGTTAGGGACAGAAATGGTAGGATGGTAGCAGACCCAAACAGGGTTAACAAGACCTTTACAAACTTTTACCGAGGCTATACACCTCCAAACCCCAGTTGGGGGACTCGTTGATGGAACAGTTCCTCAACAGAGTGGGCATACATGGTGGTGGGGGAGGACAGGAAACAAGGGTTGGAAGCATCGGTAGAGCTGGGCAAAATCGTGGAATGCATCAATTCCATGTAGTCAGGGAAAGCGCCGGGACCGGATGGGTTTCCACTAGACTTTTACAAAACATTTGCAGCAGCGCTGGCCCCCACTTGCAGATGTTCAATAGCTCACTGTCAAAGGGGGCCCTGCTGCCCACGCTGGCCCAGAGCTCAGTCTCGTTGTTCCCCAAAAAGGACAAAGACCCAACAGAGTGTGGATCATACAGTATTCTTTCTAAATACTGATGTGAAAGTCCCAGTGAAAGCCTGTGATGTGTTATGTACTCTGGGATAACACAGGCTGCAACTGGATGCAGCTTTGACCAAAAGATACTCCAGACCTTGAAGTTAGTTCAATCTGATTTATTGAACCAGTAGCAGTTAGCACATTTCTCTATGAGTTTGACTCTCTGCTAACCTTAGTGTAGTTACTCTGTCTCACTGAACCAGACTAGCTCTTAGCCAGGTGCTGGAGGTGTGTTACTGTACATACACCCTGACTCACTCTGTAGATGTTCATCGGTGGAAAGAGCCAGAGTGTGAGTGCCTCGTGCCTTTTATAGTGAGATACCACCCCTGAGTGTCCTGCCTGCTCATTGGTCATGTCCTGTTCTCCGTGTTCATTAGCTGCCTGTCTGTATATCATTATGTGCATGTTTGTGGCATATGTGAAAGTAATTACATGTAAAGACAGCTGTCGAATGAGAGAAAACAGAACATAACAAACAACACAAGTGTTCATAAAAAGTCCAGTCTCTGGGGCTTGAGTGTGATCCTTGTTGACCGCCGGAGAGGTGGCGGTGGGGCCGACGGCGCCTTGACTGGTGGTCGCGTAGAACAAAGAAGAAGAACAAAGAAAATTACAGCACAGGAACAGACCCTTCAGCCCTCCCAGCCTGCGCCGGTCCAGATCCTTTATCTAAACCTGTCGCCTATTTTCCAAGTATCTACTTCCCTCTGTTCCCCGCCCGTTCATATATCTGTCCAGATGCATCTTAAATGATGCTATTGTGCCCGACTCTACCACCTCCGCTGGCAAAGCATTCCAGGCACCCACCACCCTCTGCATAAAAAACTTTCCACACACATCTCCCTTAAACCTTCCCCCTCTCGCCTTGAAATCGTGACCCCTTGTAATTGACACCCCCACTCTTGGAAAAAGCTTGTTGCTATCCACCCTGTCCATACCTCTCATAATTTTGTAGACCTCAATCAGGTTTCTCCTCAACCTCCGTCTTTTCAACGAAAACAATCCTAATCTACTCAACCTTTCTTCATAGCTAGCACCCTCCATACCAGGCAACATCCTGGTGAACCTACTCTGCACCCTCCCTAAAGCATCCACATCCTTCTGGTAATGTGGCGACCAGAACTGCACGCAGTATTCCAAATGTGGTCTAACCAAAGTCCTTTCCAACTGTAACATGACCTGCCGACTCTTGTACTCAATACCCCGTCCGATGAAGGCAAGCATGCTGTATGCCTTCTTGACAACTCTATCGACCTGCGTTGCCACCTTCAGGGTACAATGGACCTGAACTCCCAGATCTCTCTGTACATCAATTTTCCCCAGGACTCTTCCATTGACTGTATAGTCCGCTCTTGAATTGGATCTTCCAAAATGCATCACCTCGCATTTGCCTGGATTGAACTCCATCTGCCATTTCTCTGCCCAACTCTCCAATCTATCTATATTTTGCTGTATTCTCTGACAGTCCCCCTCGCTATCTGCAGTTCGAGGTATCAGGTGGTGGCAAAACAAAGGACGGAAATGGAGAAGAAAGCGGTTGCGGGCAGGCAACCTTGCGCAGTGCCCATCTGTTCCGTCGCACAACAGAACCATCAGCTGTACGTACAACATACGAGCAGGGCGCAGCCTGTCGAACAACGACAGCTGGAGCAGACCAGCCACCATCCAGTATCTTGATCCTGACAGTGTCTGCCGGGGATAACACGGGCAAATCGGTGGCATGAGCATCATAGCCCTGCTTTTGCTGGTTTTGGAGCTGCTGCACCTTCTGCAGCATCGGGAGGTGATTTGGGTTGGGCAAGTGTATGGCTGGGAGTGTCGTTCGCAGGTCCCTATTTATCAGTGGCTGAGCCGGCGACATGCCAGTGGACAGTGGGGTTGCCCTGTACGCAAGCAGCGCGAGGTAGATATCAGAAGCAGAATCCGCAGCCTTGCTGATGAGCTGTTTCACAATGTGCACCCCTTTCTCAACCTTCCTATTGGACTGCGGATAGTGTGGGCTGGAAGTGACATGTTTGAATTGGTACGACTTGGCAAACATAGACCACTCGTGGCTGTTGAAGCACGGGCCATTGTCACTCATGACAGTGAGTGGGATACCATGCCTGGAGAATGTCTCTTTACAGGCCTTGATGACTGTCCGAGAAGTGAGGTCTGAGAGCTTCACGACGTCAGGGTAATTGGAGAAATAGTCAATAATCAACACGGAGTCACGACCATTTGCACGAAAGAGGTCGATGCCAACCTTGGACAACGGGGAGGTCTCGATCTCATGCTGCTGGAGCGACTCCTTGCTCTGCGCTGGCTGGAAGCGTTGACAGGTCGCACAGTTGAGGACCATGTTCGAGATACCCTGGCAAATACCAGGCCAGTAGACAGCCTGCCTGGCTCTGTGTCTACACTTCTCGACGCCCAGGTGTCCCTCGTGGATTTGGCTGAGCACCCAGCTCTGGAGACTGAGTGGAATGACAATCCGGTCCAGCTTGAGGGGGCAGCACAGTAGCATTGTGGATAGCACAATTGCTTCACAGCTCCAGGGTCCCAGGTTCGATTCCGGCTTGGGTCACTGTCTATGCGGAGTCTGCACATCCACCCCGTGTGTGCGTGGGTTTCCTCCGGGTGCTCCGGTTTCCTCCCACAGTCGAAAGATGTGCAGGTTTGTGGATTGGCCATGATAAATTGCCCTTAGTGTCCAAAATTGCCCTCAGTGTTGGGTGAGGTTACTGGGTTATGGGGATAGGGTGGAGGTGTTGACCTTAGGTAGGGTGCTCTTTCCAAGAGCCGGTGCAGACTCGATGGGCCGAATGGCCTCCTTCTGCACTGTAAATTCTATGATACCATCAATCACAGTCAGGTCGTCCTTTACATTATAAAATTGGGGGCACTGCCCTTTCTGCCAGCCATTGGTAAGGTGGTGCATGGCACGCTGCAAGAGAGGGTCTTTGGCTGTCTCCTCGCGGATACGAACTACCTTCTCATCAGTCGCTGGGAGGGTGCTAGCACACAGCTGCACCTGTGATTCAATCTGCTGGATGATTTCCAGCAGTTCACTAGGCAATGTGATGGAGCGGGACAATGCATCAGCGATGATTAGCTCCTTGGCAGGCGTGTGCACTAAGTCAAAGTCGTACCTTCTGAGTTTGAGGAGGATGCGCTGCAACCGAGGCGTCATGTTGTTCAGGTCCTTGTGGATAATGTGGACCAGAGGCCTATGATCCGTCTCAACAGTGAACGTCGGCAGGCCGTAGACATAGTCGTGAAACTTGGGAATTCCAGTGAGAAGACCCAGGCATTCCTTCTCTATTTGTGCATACCGTGTTTCGGTGGGCATCATGGCCCTCGATGCGTAGGCTACCGGTGCCCAGGTTGAAGTGTCATCGCGTTGAAGCAGCACCGCACCGATGCCGTCCTGGCTCACATCTGTTGAGACCTTGGCCTCCCTGTCGGGGTCGAAAAATGCCAAGACAGGTGCAGTGGTGAGCTTGGCTTTCAGCTCCAACCACTCTGCCTGATGTGCTGCCTTCCACTCAAAGACAGTGGACTTCTTTACCAGGTTTCGTAGGGCCGTGGTGTGTGAGGGCAGGTTTGGGATGAACGTGCCCAGAAAATTGACCGTGCCCAGGAAACGCAACACCGCCTTCTTGTCCTCAGGGACCTTCATGGCTTCGATGGCCTTGACCTTGTTTGTGTCCGGGCGCAGGCCCTGCTGAGAGATCTGGTCACCGAGGAACTTGAGTGTCGACATGCCAAAGCAACATTTGGACCTATTCAGCTTCAGGCCATTGGCATGGACGCGGGGGAATACCTGCTGGAGACGGGAGACACACTCTTCAGGGGTCGTGGACCAGATGATGATTTCGTCCACGTACACACGAACCCCTTCAATGCCCTCCATCATCTGCTCCATGATGCGATGAAAGATCTCCGATGCCGAGACAATGCCAAACGGCATGCGATTATAGCAGTATCTGCCAAACGGTGTGTTGCAGGTGCAGAGCCTTCTGCTGGACTCATCCAGCTGGATTTGCCAAAATCCGTGTGACGCATCTAACTTGGTAAAAAAAACGTGCGTGTGCCACCTCACTGGTGAGTTTCTTCCGCTTCGGGATGAGGTAGTGTTCACGCATTATATTCTTATTGAGATCCTTGGGATCAATGCAGATGCGCAGGTCTCCCGAAGGCTTTCTGACACATACCATCGAGCTGACCCAGTGGTTCGGTTACCTTGGAAATGATGCCCTGTTGTTGAAGATCCGTGAGCTGTGCCTTCAGGCGCTCCCACAGTGGAGCCGGGACCCGGCGTGGTGCGAGGACCACTGGCTTGGCATCAAGTCGTAGCAGAGTCTTGTACGATACGGCAACGTGCCCATCCCGTTGAACACATCCGGATACTGAGCGAGGATGTCGTCAATGCCGGCCTGAAGATCCTCATTTGAGGATGTGGTTGCGTAAACCCGCTGCACGATGTTCAGCTACTTGCAGGCGTGCGCGCCAAGTAGGGATGCCCAGTCTGGCTTGACAATTTCAAAACGTAACCGTGCATGGGTGCTCCGGTTGGAGACGAGTAGATGGCAGGATCCCAGTGCCGTGATGGCATTCCCGTTGTAGTCCAGGAGCCTGCAGGCTACTGGAAGGACCTTGGGGGGCTTCTTGGTGCATTTGAAATCTGCCTGTGAGAGGAGGTTGGCAGAAGCACCTGTGTCCAGCTTAAACTGGATGGAGCAGTGGTTGACCTGCATCACCGCACGCCATTCGTCCGCAGAATCCACAGTGAGGATGGATTGAATTTGTGATGAGTTGGATGTGGCATATTCACATTTGGTGATGATGCCCACACAGTAGGCGGAGTCCAGGCATTCTTCCTCTGGATCCGTTGTGCAGCCAGGATCAGAATCCTGTAATCGTTGTTGCATACTCTGAACGTGCCGTCGTCGGAATTGGGAGCGCTGGCCCCTGACTGGTGGTGCAGACCTGCACAAGGCTGCATAATGTCCAGGTTTCCCGCAGTTCAAACATCGCCTGCCACTTGCAGGGCAGTGTTTCTTTAAGTGGGTGTTGCCGTAGTTCGAGCATGTCATGACGTCGACGTCCTGACGCTCCACGCGTCGTCGCACATGCGCAGAGCGGGTGTCGGCCGCTTCGTTATCCCGTTCGCATCGCGCATGCATGGGACCCCGGGAAAGGCGCGCATAATGGCCGCTGTCTTCAATGCTGAGGCGCTGCATCCGGGAGATGACCTGCACACACTCTGCCTCGTGGGAGGCAAGTTTCTCATTTTCAGCCTATTTGTACTGGGCATAGCGATTTTTGGCGTGCTCATGCACTGTGCATGTTTCAATCGCGACTGGCAGGGTCATAAGCTTGATTTTCAGTAGCTGCTCTCTCAGAGGATCAGAGTGAACTCCAAAAACGATTTGGTCTCTGATCATAGAGTCAGCAATATCACCAAAGTTGCAGGACAGCGCTAGCAGGCGGAGGTTAGTTAAGAAGGAGTTGAAAGATTCATCTTTACCTTCTGAACGCTGTTTAAAAATGTAGCGCTCGAAGATTTCATTGGTGTCCACTTCACAGTGACTGTCAAACTTGTCCAGGATGGTCTGAAACTTTGTCTTGTCCTGGCCTTCGGTGAAGTGAAAAGAATTGAATAGTTTGATGGTTTGATCACCCGCTGTTGAGAGGAGCGCGATCTTCCTTGAATCAGACGCACCCACGAGGTCTGAAGCTTCGATGTACAGCAGAAACGTTTGCTTGAATGTCCGCCAGTCGGCACTGAGATTGCCGGAGGTCCTGAGCTGGTGAGGAGCCTGAATCTTCTCCATGGTGCCGGGATATGTTCACTGATCGTCACGGAACGGACTGAGGTAAACCACCTAGATTAAGCAGTCTCCTGGTATCATGTCGTGTTATGTACTCTGGGATAACACAGGCTGCAACTGGATGCAGCTTTGACCAAAAGATACTCCAGACCTTGAAGTTAGTTCGATCTGATTTACTGATTTATCAGTAGCACAGTTAGCACAGTTCTCTATGAGTTCGACTATCTGCTAACCTTAGTGTGGTTACTCTGCATGACTGAACCAGACTAGCTCTTAGCCACGTGCTGGAGGTGTGTTACTGTACATACACCCTGACTCACTCTGTAGATGTTCATCAGTGGAAAGAGCCGGAGTGTGAATGCCTCTTGCCTTTTATAGTGAGATACCACCCCTGAGTGTCCTGCCTGCTCATTGGTCATGTCCTGTTCTCTGTGTTCATTAGCTGCCTGTCTGTATATCATTATGTGCATGTTTGCATATCATGACAGCCTGGAGAACTGCCTGCAAGAAGTGATTGCGGAAGATCAGACCGCATTTGTCAAGGGCAAACGACAGTGAACATCAGATGCCTGGTGAATATAATAATGACCCCATCTGGGGAGAGGACTCCAGGGGTCTCTCTGGATGCTAAGAAATCCTTCAATCGAGTAAAATGGAGGTACCCTATGGAAGTGCTTGAACGGTTTGGGTTTGGAGCAGGGTTCGCTGTGTGGGTGAAGCTCCTGTGCAGCAATCCAGCGGGGAGCGTAAGGACGAGCACTACCAGCACCAGCTGCACAGGGGAACAAGGCAAAGGTGCCCGTTATCCCAGCTCCTGTTCGCAGTGACAATCAAACCACTGGCCATCGCCCTTAGATCGGCCAAGTGGTGAACGAGCATTCGGAGAGGAGGCAGAGAGCATAGAGTCTCGCTCAATGCGGATGACCTGCCCCTCTACTTGTTGAACACCCTAGCCAGCATGGGAAAGATAACTGGAATTTTTAGGGAATTCAGTGCCTGCTCAGGTGACAAACTCAGGAATGAGCAAAATCTCCCCGGTGAACCCCCGAAAGGGAGGTGCGGAGCTGGAGGAACCACCGTTTAAAGTGACCCAAACCATGTTCAGGTACCTGGGGATAAAAGTGGCTCACTCCCGCTTTCGTTAGCAGGAGGGGTTCAGAGGGTCAAAATGAACGTGCTGCCTATGTTCCTCTTCATATTCAGATCACTCCCGATCATCATCAGCTTGGGAGACGACTAGAAATGCTACCTAACTTCATGTGAAGCCTACTTGTGACAATAGCGATTTTCATTTCATTTCATTTTCATTATATTGCTCCACATCCTTAGAGTTGGTGCCACCAGGTTCGGAAAATACCTCACTGGAGGAAACGGCAGCGAGGCCTTTACAGGCATACCTAATCTAGAGTCCCTGCACGAACTTGCCTCCACTTGTCCCCAAATAGAACTCGAATCGCTGAACCAGCCCAACACCTTCTCAATATTTGCCGCCCAATAATACAAAAGCAAATTGGGCATTGCTAACCGCCCCCCCCCCCAACTATCTGTCCCTCTGAAGAAATGCCCTACGGATCCTTGGGGTCTTACCCAAAGGAGGCTACCAACTTATTAACCCTAGCAAAGATTATTTAGCGAGGAATATGGAGACACACTGAAAAATAAATAAAAATCACGGGAGAATATTCATCTTATTAGTCTGGATCCTACCCACAAAGGACAGGGGAAAGTTATCCCACTTTTGCAATTCGGAATTAACCTTGCTTTGCTCACCAGACTAGCGTAGTTCAACTTTTGTTTAATGTTTTAATTGGCTTTTCGTTATTTTACATCAGTGTGTATGGAGCACACTGTGAAGAGCACGGTCACACGATAATAGATATAAGACATAACAATAATGTGCCCTAATCTACCAAACATATTTACAAGTTTCTATCCATACAGTGTGCATTCGGTGTGAATATACCTTTGTTCTGCCCTGGAACCCTTTGACCCTCCTTTTGGGTCCTTGCTTTGCGGCTGTTTTCAACTTTCCACTGTCTGTCTTGTTGGCTTCCCCCCAACCCCTCTTCCCCTTCCTCCCCCTTTCTCCTTACTCCCCCCTGCCCCTTCCTCCCCCTTTCCTCTTTCCCTTTCCATTGTGCTTTGTGGCCCATCTGTGGATCTCCCCCTCCCCCCACTCTATTGGCAAACAGGTCCTGGAACAGGTTGGTGAATGGCTTCCACGTCTTGTGGAAACCCTCTTCCGACCCCTGGGTGGCGAATTTGATTTTCTCCAGTTGGATAAATTCCAACAGCCAGTCTGCAGCTTTGAGTGGTGCTGCTCATCGCCAGCCCAGCAGGATTCTACGGCGGGTGATTGGGGAGTCAAAGGCTAAGGCGTCGGCCCCCCTCCTCATGAAGAGTTCTAGCTGTTCTGAGACCCGAAGATCGCCACTTTTGGGCACGACTCCACCGTCACCCACACAATCTTGGACATTGCCTCAAAGAAGGCTGTCCAGAACCCAACAGGTCTGGGGCATGTCCAGAACACGTGGGTGTGGTTGATCGGGTCTCCCTGGCACCGTTCACATTGTTCTCCACCTTCGGTACAAACCTGTTCATTCGAGTTCTGGTTAGGTGCGCTCTGTGCACCACCTTTAATTGCATTAGGCTAAGCCTCGCGCATGTGGAGGTGGAGTTTGCCCTGTTCAGTGCTTCGCTCCAGAGTCCTCACCCTACTTCTATCCTTAGTTCTTCCTTCCATTTTTCCCTTGTCTCACCCAGAGGGGAGCGGGCCTTCTCCAACAGTTGCCCATACTGATCCCCGCAGTTCCCTCTCTCTAAGTCGCCCATGTCCCACAGCTCCTCTACCAGTAAGTGTCCCAGCGTCTGTGGGTACATCATTGTTTCCCCATGGAGGACGTTTTGGATCTGTATGTGCCACAGCTTTCCCTTTGGGCAGTTGAAACCTCTCCATCAGTTCTTCTAACATCGTCAATGTAAAAGTTACTAACTTTCAATTTCTCCCCATCCTTTTTCCACTGTTTAAAGTTGGCGTCCACTGTGGCTTTCGTGAACCTGTGGTTGTTGCAGATGGGGGCCGTGGTGGACATTTCGGTCAGGCTGAAGTGTTGCCTTAGCTGGTTCCATACTATTACCACTGCACCTGTTGAGTGCTGTTGTAGCAAGGGCTCGGAGGGACGTCCCTATGCAGAAGCTCTCCACCATCCTTATCCAACTTGAGGCTTGTGCTAGTGTTGGAGGTGCAATGCCCCTTGCTAGCGTGTCTGTGAACATCTCCCAGAGGTGTAGGGCCAGTGCTGCCGCAAATTCTTTGTAGAAGTCCACCGGGAATCTATCTGGTCCAGGTGCCTTCCCCACTTGCATGGAGTTAATGGTCTCCATGACTTCTTTGAGTTCTAATGGTGCATCCAGCCACCTTTTCCTATCCTCCCCCATACCAGTCCATCGAGGAACTGATTCATCCTCGAGTCCCCTTCGCGGGGGGGGGGGGGGGGCTCGAAGATGTACAGCCCCCGGTAGAAGGCCTTGAATATATTGTTGACCTTTTTCGGCTCGGCTACCAGTCTGCCATTGTTGTGCCTAATCTGTGCTATTTCCCTCATGGCTGCCTGCTTTCTCAGCTGGTGAGCCAGCAGGCGGCTGGAATTGGTGCACTGCTATCCTCGTGGAGAGTAGGTCAAAGTCCATTTGTAGCTTTTTCCTCTCTATCAGAAGCTCTAATGTCAGGGTCTCTGTCCACCTCCAGTATGAAGTCGACCGGTTAATGCCTAGACACCCTCTCCTGCCTTTATTCGCACTTTATTGTGTACCATCTTGTAGATGGTACACACAACTGCCACTGTTCGTCAGTAGTGGAAGGTTTGAATGTTTGTGGAAGGAGAGCTAGGGGTGCGGCAAGTTCTGGAGAACGAGTCTTCAGTACTATTGTCGGAAAGGATCCATAGCCTTTGCATTATCCAGCGCCTTCAGCCATTTCTTGATATCAAGTGGAGTGAATCATATTGGCTGAAGACTCACTCTTGACCACAGCTTTCAGTGCCTCCCAGAACATGGAGGGTGAGACTCATTCTGGTTATTGGTAATATATCTGTCTATGGCCTGTGATATTTTATCGCAAAAAGCCTTATCGGCAAGGAGGGCTGTGTCCAACCTCCATTGGGGGCGTTTTAAAAATTAATTTATGGGATGAGGGTGTCGTTGATTCGGTCATCATTTATCACCCATACCTAGTTGTCTTTCAGAAGGCGGTGGTGAGCTGCCTTCTTGAACCGCTGCAGTCCTTGGGGTGTAGGTACACCCATTTTGCTTTTAGGGAGGGAGTTCCAGGATGTTGCCCCATTGACAACGAAGGAACGGCGATATATTTCCAGGTTAGGGTGGTGAGTGACTTGGAGGAGAACGTCCAGGTGGTGGTGTTCCTAGGTATCTGCTGCTCTTGTCCTTTTAGATTGTAGTGGACATGGATTTGGAATGTGCTGTCTGAGGTACCTTAGTGAGTTATTGTGGTGCATCTTGTAGATGGTACACACAACTGCCACTGTTCGTCAGTAGTGGAAGGTTTGAATATTTGTGGAAGGGGAGCTAGGGGTGCGGCAAGTTCTGGAGCACGAGTCTTCAGTACTATTGTCGGAAAGGATCCATAGCCTTTGGATTATCCAGCGCCTTCAGCCATTTCTTGATATCACGTGGAGTGAATCGTATTGGCTGAAGACTGGCATCTGTGATGCTGGCGACCTCCGGAAGAGACCGAAATGGATCATCCATTTGGCACTTCTGGCTGAAGATTGTTGCGAATGGCCTTAGCCTTGTCTTTTGTACATAGGTGCTGGGCTACTCCATCATTGAGGATGGGGATATTTGTGGACCCTCCTCCTCCAGTGAATAGTTTAATTGTCCCCCACCATTCACAGTTGGTTGTGGCAGGACTGCAGAGCTTAGATCTGATGCATTCGTTGTGCAATTGCTTAGCTCTATTACTTGCTGCTTATGCTGTTTGGCACACAAGTAGTCCTGCATTGTAGCTTCACCAGATTGGCACCTCATTTTTCGGTATGTCTGGTGTTGCTCTTGGCATGCTCTCCTGCATTCTTCATTGAACCAGGGTTGATCCCCTGTTTGGTGGTAATGGTAGAGTGGAGCCATGAGGTCGCAGATTATGATTGAATACAATTCTGCTGTTGCTAATGACCCACAGTGCCTCATGGATGCCCAGTCTTGAGTTGCTAGATCTGTTCAAAGTCTATCCCATTTAGCACGGTCTTAATGCCACACAACACGATGGAGGATGTCCTCAATGTGAGGATGGGACTTTGTCTCCACAAGGACTGTGCGGTGGTCACTTCTTCCTATACTGTCATGGACAGATGCATCTGCAGCAGACAGGTTGGTGAGGATGAGGTCAAGTATGTTTTTCCCTCTTGATGGTTCCCTCACCACCTGCTGCAGTCCTAATCTAGCAGCTATGTCTTTTAGGACCCAGCCAGCTTGGTCTGTGGTTATACTACCAAGCTATGATGGACATTGAAGTCCCCCATCCAGAGCATATTCTGCCCCCTTACAACCCTCAGTGCTTCCTCCAAGTGGTGTTCAACATGGAGGAATACTGATTCATCAGCTGATAGTGGCTGGTACATGCAATCAGCAAGTGGTTTCCTTGCCCGTGGTTAACCTGAAACCATGAGACTTCATCGGGTCCAGAGTCGATGTTGAGGACTCCCAAGGCAACTCCCTCCCAGCCGTATACCATTGTGCCGCCACTTCTGCTGGGTCTGTCCTGCTGGTGAGATGGAACGTACCCAAGAATGGTAAGAAGTCTTACAACACCAGGTTAAAGTCCAACAGGTTTGTTTCAAATACTAGCTTTTGGAGCACTGCTCCTTCCTCAGGTGCTCCGAAAGCTAGTGTTGAAACAAACCTGTTGGACTTTAACCTGGTGTTGTAAGACTTCTTACTATGCTCACCCCAGTCCAACGCCGGCATCTCCACATCATGCCCACGAATGGTGATAGTGGTGTCTTGGACATTTTCTGTAAGGTATGATTCTGTGAGTATAATTATGTCAGTCTGCTTAATTCATCTGTGAGACTGCACTCCAACCTTTGGCACAAGCCCCCAGATATTAGTAAGGAGGACTTTGCAGGGTCGGCAGGGCTGGGTTTGCCGTTGTCGTTTCTGGTGCTTGATTCGATGCCGGGTGGTCTGTCCGGTTTCATTCCTTTTTTTGTGTGTTTTCGTAGCAGTTGAATACATAGTGGCTTGTTAGGCCATTTCCGAGGGCATTTAAGAGTCAATCACATTGCTTTGGGTCTGGAGTCACATGTAGGTCAGACCAGGTAAGGATGGCAGATTTCCTTCCCTAAAGGACAGTAGTGAACCAAATGGGTTTTTACGACAATCGACAATGGTTTCATGGTCATCATTGGACTTTTACTTCCAGATATTTAATGGAATTTAAATTCCATCACCTGCCATGGTGGGATTTGTACTCGGGTCCCCAGATCATTATCTTGGTTCTCTGGAGTGCTAGTTCAGCAACAAGACTACTGTGCCACCGCCCGTCTCCAACCTCATGTCCATGTAGTGTGGAGCATGGTCAGAGATTCCAATAACAGAGCTCCTACTCTTCCTGGAAGCACCACTTACCCCACCACAAAGAAATCACTGCATGTATATACTTTGTGTAATTGGGAGAAGGAGAACTCCTTTTCCCCTGGGTGTGTGAATCTCCATGGGTCCACAGCCCCCATCTGTTCCATAAATGCATCTAGTTCTTTTACCATATTGAAATCTTCCCCGATTTGGGGTTTGATCTGTCCGTCCTGTACACAGTTAAAGTTCCCCCGCCCCATGATTAGTTGATGCGTGTCTATGTTGGGGATTTCCGCCATGGTCCTCTTTATGAACTCCGTGTCATCCCAGTTGGGAAGGTACATATTGACCAGGACCACTGGAACCCGTATCTGTGTAGTTTTCCTCCGGGTGCACTAGTTTCCTCCCGAAAATGTGTTGGTTAGGTGGATTGGCCATGCTAAATTGCCCTAGTGTCCAAAAGGTTAGGTGGGGTTACTGGGATAGGGTGGGGTGTGGGCGTAGGTAGAATGCCCTTTCAGAGGGTCAGTGCAGACTCGATGGGTCGAATGGCCTCCTTCTGCACTGTAGTGATTCTATGATCTTTGCTTCACCACTTCCTCTTCCCCTTTTACACTCACAGAAAAGGGGAGAACATGCAAACTCCACACAAATAGTGACTCAAGGCTAGAATTGAACCGGGATCTCTGGCACTGTGAGGCAGCAGTTCTGACCACGATGGTTAGTCAGAAAACTGTGAATTGTTAAAGTGGCAAAGGGTTGGACTTCCGGTTGCGGCGATGCGGAGCTAAGCCGCACGTTTCGGCAGCTCCCGCGATAATGGACTTTCAGGCTCTCCAGAGGAGCCCCAACGGAACTTTATTGATTTGATCCCGTGTGGGAAGGTGCAGTAAGGTCCCCCCTTACGGTATATGGCCGAGATCAGCGGTGGAGCGGCGAGAAAAGAGGCTCTGGAGCAGCGGCAAAAACGAGGGGGTAAAAGCAAGATGGCGGAGGGCGGAGATCGAGCAGCATGGGGGCCGTACCAGCAGGAGTTCCTTAAGCGCTGTGTGGAGGAGCTTAAAAAGGAGGTGCTGGCGCCAATGCTGTTGGCGATCGAGGGGCTGAAGGAGACCCAGAAGACCCAGGCAGTGGATCTTCGTGAGGTGAAAGATAAAACGAATGATAACGAGGATGAGATCCTGGGCCTGGCAGTAAAGATGGAGGCGCATGAGGCGGTGCACAGGAGGTGGGCCGAGAGAATCGAGGTCCTGGAGAACAGGTCGAGGAGGAAGAAACTCCGGATTCTGGGTCTTCCCGAAGGAGTGGAGGGAGCTGATGCCGGGGCGTATGTGAGTACGATGCTCCATTCGCTGATGGGAGCGGAAGCCTCTCCGACCCCCCTGGAGTTGGAAGGGGCTCACCGGGTCCTGGCGAGGAGACCCAAAGCTGATGAGCCGCCAAGGGCGATAGTGGCAAGGTTCCATCGCTTCGCGGACAGAGAAAGTGTGCTGAGATGGGCCAAGAAGGTGCGGAGCAGTAGATGGGAGAACGCGGTGATCCGGGTTTACCAGGATTGGAGCGCGGAGGTTGGAGCGCGGAGGTGGCGAGGAGAGCTGGCTTCAAACGGGCCAAGGCGGTGCTGCATAAAAAAAGTCAGGTTCGGCATGCTGCAGCCTGCGCGACTATGGGTCACTTATCAGGACTGACACCATTATTTTGAAACGCCAGAAGAGGCTTGGACCTTTATTCAGACGGAAAAACTGGACTCGAACTGAGATAATGTGGTTGTGGGGGGAGATGTTGGTTGTATATGGGGTTGTAAATAGGGGTAAAGAATACTTCATAGGTGGGATGATGGATGGGGATGTGGGTAGAGTTTTGGTTAAAATTCCTTTTTTCTTTCCTGTAGACAAGATGATGATGTTGGGGAATGTGGGCGTCGATGCTGGAGGGAGGTGAGACTTGGGGATGAGGGAACTGGGATAATGGCCGCAACAGGAGCTGCGCCACAGGGGGCGGGGCTGGTTCAGGAAAGCGCGGGCTTTTTCCCGCGCAAAAAAGGGGGGGGGATGGAGGAAGGTAAGGAGAGATTCCCACATGGGGGAGATCAACGGGAAGGTGGGAGAAGCCAGGGTCAGCAGAAGTCAGCTGACTCACGGAAGTAATATGGGGGGGAGCAAAAGAGCTAGATGTGGATCTAGCAGGGGGCGGGGAGGATTTTAGGGTTGCTGCTGCACTGTCCGAGGGGGAACTGAAAATGGAAGAGGTGGTCGGGACGGGGGTTCCCCGCCTGGGGACTGGAGGGTGCGGGAGGCGCGTGTACGGACCTAAGATAGGAGATGGCTAGTCGGCAGGGGGGTGGTAACTCCCCAATCCGGCTGATCACGTGGACTGTGAGAGGCCTAAATGGGCCGGTTAAGAGGGCCCGAGTGTTCGCGCACCTAAAGGGACTGAAGGCAGACGTGGTCATGCTTCAGGAGACACATCTGAAGGTGGCAGATCAGGTCAGGTTAAGGAAGGGATGGGTAGGACAGGTGTTCCATTCGGGGCTAGATGCGAAGAATAGAGGGGTGGCAATACTGGTGGGAAAGCGGGTGTCGTTTGAGGCCAAGAACATAGTAGCGGACAACGGAGGCCGATACGTGATGGTGAGTGGTAGGTTGCAGGGAACGGAGGTGGTACTGGTGAATGTATATGCCCCGAACTGGGACGATGCTGGATTCATGAAACGGATGTTGGGGCGTATTCCAGACCTGGAGGTAGGGAGCTTGATAATGGGTGGGGATTTTAACACGGTGCTGGACCCAGCATTAGATCGTTCCAGATCTAGGACGGGGAAGAGGCCGGCTGCGGCCAAAGTGCTTAGGGGGTTTATGGACAAGATGGGGGGGCGAAGATCCGTGGAGATTTGCCAGGCCTTTGGCCAGAGAATTTTCTTTTTTCTCCCACGTACATAAGGCCTACTCCCGGATAGATTTTTTTGTTCTGGGCAGGGCACTGATCCCGAAAGTGGAGGGAACGGAGTATTCGGCCATAGCCATTTCAGACCATGCCCCGCATTGGGTGGAGCTAGAGCTGGAGGAGGAGAGGGACCAACGCCCGTTGTGGAGGTTGGATGTGGGACTGCTGGCAGACGAGGAAGTGTGCGGGAGGGTGCGAGGGTGTATCGAAAGGTATCTGGAGGCCAACGACAACGGGGAGGTGCAGGTGGGAGTAGTATGGGAGGCGCTGAAGGCGGTGGTCAGGGGAGAGTTAATCTCCATCAGGGCTCATAGGGTGAAGAGGGCAGGGAAAGGGAGGGGTTAGTGGGGGAGATTTTAAGGGTGGACAGGAGCTATGAAGAGGCTCCTGATGAGGGACTACTCAGGGAGAGACAAAGTCTCCAGACGGAGTTCGACCAGTTGACCACAGGGAAGGCAGAGGCACAGTGGAGGAAGGCACAGGGGGTAATATATGAATATGGGGAGAAGGCGAGTCGGATGCTGGCACATCAGCTCCGTAAGAGGATGGCAGCGAGGGAAATAGGCGGAGTCAAAGATGGCAGGGGAACTACGGTGCGGAGTGCGGGGAAAGTGAATGAGGCTTTTAAGGCCTTTTACGAGGCGCTGTATAGGTCCCAGCCCCCAGGGGGAAAAGAGGGGATGTGGCGATTCTTGGACCAATTGAGGTTCCCAAGGGTGGAGGAGCAGGAGGTGGCTGGTTTGGGGGCGCCAATTGGGTTGGAGGAGCTGGTTAAAGGACTGGGGAGCATGCAGGCAGGGAAGGCCCCGGGGCCGAATGGGTTCCCGGTGGAGTTTTATCGGAAGTATGTAGACCTATTAGCCCCGTTGCTGGTAAGGACCTTTAATGAAGCAAGGGAGGGGAGGACCCTGCCCCCGACAATGTCGGAGGCGACGATCTCTTTGATCTTGAAGCGGGATAAGGACCCATTGCAATGTGGGTCGTATAGACCGATCTCGCTCCTTAACGTAGATGCTAAGTTGCTGGCAAAAATGTTGGCCACGAGGATTGAGGACTGTGTCCCGGGGGTGATTCACGAGGACCAGACGGGATTCGTAAAGGGTAGGCAGTTAAATACTAATGTGCGAAGGCTCCTAAATGTGATAATGATGCCATCGGTGGAGGAAGAAGCGGAGATAGTGACAGCCATGGACGCGGAGAAGGCCTTTGATCGGGTAGAGTGGGAGTATCTCTGGGAAGTGTTGAGGAGGTTTGGGTTCGGGGGAGGGTTTATTAGTTGGGTTAAGCTCCTGTATAAAGCCCTGGTGGCGAGTGTGGTCACAAACCGGCGGAGGTCAGAGTATTTCCGGCTGTATCGAGGGACGAGGCAGGGGTGCCCCCTGTCCCCTCTGCTGTTTGCATTAGCAATTGAACCTTTGGCCATGGCGTTAAGGGAGTCGGGGAAATGGAAGGGGGTGGTTCGAGGGGGAGAGGAACATCGAGTGTCGCTGTACGCAGACGACCTTTTGCTGTATGTGGCGGATCCAGTGGAGGGGATGGTTGAGGTAATGCAGATCCTACGGGGGTTTGGAGACTTTTCGGGCGAGAAACTCAATGTGGGAAAGAGTGAGCTCTTTGTGATCCATCCGGGGGACCAGGGAAGAGGGATAGATTGAGGAGGGCGGAAAGGAGCTTTCGATACTTGGGGATTCAGGTAGCTAGGAGCTGGGGGGCACTGCACAAACTTAATTTGACGCGGCTGGTGGAACAGATGGAGGAGGATTTTAAAAGGTGGGACATGTTACCACTCTCGCTGGTGGGTAGGGTACAGTCGGTTAAAATGGTGGTTCTCCCAAGGTTTCTTTTTGTATTCCAATGCCTCCCAATTGTGATTACTAAGGCCTTCTTTAAGAGGGTAAGCAGGAGCATTATGGGATTTGTGTAGGCGAGCAAGACCCCGAGGGTAAGGAGGGGGTTCCTGGAGCGTAGCAGAGATAGAGGAGGGTTGGCGTTGCCGAATTTGGGTGGTTACTATTGGGCAGCCAATGTGGCAATGATCCATAAGTGGGTGATGGAGGGAGAGGGGGCGGCGTGGAAGAGGTTGGAGATGGCGTCCTGCAAAGGAACGAGCCTGGGGACGCTGGTGATGGCACCGCTGCCGCTCTCGCCGACAAGGTACACCACAAGCCCAGTGGTGCCGGCAACGCTAAAGATCTGGGGTCAGTGGAGACGGCACAGGGGTGCGACTGGAGCCTCGGTGTGGTCCCCGATCAGAGACAACCATCGGTTTGTCCCAGGAAGGATGGACGGGGGGTTTCAGAGCTGGCATCGGGCAGGGATTAGAAGAATGGGGGACCTGTTCATTGACGGGACGATTGTGAGCTTAGGGGCGCTGGAGAAGTTTGGGCTACCCCCGGGAAACGCTTTCAGGTACATGCAAGTGAGGGTGTTTGTGAGGCGGCAGGTGAGGGAATTTCCGCTACTCCCGGCACAAGGGATTCAAGATAGGGTGATTTCGGGCGTATGGGTCGGAGAGGGCAAGGTGTCGGCGATATACCAGGAGATGAAAGAAGAGGGGGAGGCTTTGGTAGAGGAGCTGAAGGGTAAATGGGAAGAGGAGTTGGGGGAGGAGATTGAGGAGGGGCTATGGGCTGATGCCCTAAGTAGGGTTAATTCCTCTTCCTCGTGTGCCAGGCTTAGCCTGATACAATTTAAGGTGGTTCATAGAGCGCTTATGACGGGGGCGAGGCTGAGTAGGTTCTTTGGGGTGGAGGATAGATGTGGGAGGTGTTCAGGAAGTCCGGCGAACCATGTCCATATGTTTTGGTCATGCCCGGCACTGGAGGGGTTCTGGAGGGGAGTTGCGGGAACAGTATCTAAGGTGGTGAAAGTCCGAGTCAAGCCAAGCTGGGGGCTAGCACTATTTGGAGTAGAGGACGAGCCGGGAGTGCGGGAGGCGAAAGAGGCCGGCATTCTGGCCTTTGCGTCCCTAGTAGCCCGGCGAAGGATCTTGCTAATGTGGAAGGAGGCGAAGCCCCCCAGCATGGAGGCCTGGATAAATGATATGGCAGGGTTTATCTAGTTGGAGAGGATAAAGTTTGCCTTGAGAGGGTCTGCTCAGGGGCTCTACAGGCGGTGGCAACCGTTCCTAGACCATCTCGCGGAGCGTTAGATGAAGGTCGGACAGCAGCAACAGCAACCCAGGGGAGGGAGGGGGAAGGGGGGTTTCTCTGGGGGGCATTTGAGCAAGAAAACACATGAATGATCCGGAAACTGACATGTACGGGAAGAATCCAATGTACAAAGTTCTGTATCTTATTGACTTGCCATGTTCATGTCTTGCCACGTGAGCTTTCTTTCTTTTGTGTGTTACGGGAGGCGGGGGGGGGGGGGGGGGGGGTTGTTTGTATGGTGGAAAATCTTGTTGAAAAATTCTTAATAAAAACATTTTTTTTTTTTTAAAGTGGCAAAGGGTTGGGAAGAGTATTTGAACGGATGCACACAACTTAATATTCATTAATGGAGAGAGCAGTGGACGAAACTACTTCATTCCGGCATTAAAAGTATACCATATGATGCTCTAAACGTTACCAGGAACTACCGTAGCCTGCCTATGTACTGTTCAACATTGGATTTCCAGGGTAGTGCAGTGGTTAGCTCTGCAGCCTCACGGCGCTGAGGACTCAGGTTCGATCCCGGCCCTGAGTCACTGTCAGTGTGGAGTTTACACATTCTCCCCATGTTCGCGTGTCTCACCCCTTCAACCCAAAGATGTGCAGACTAGGTGGATTTGGCCACGCTAAATTGTCCCTTAATTGGAAAAAAAAGAATTGGGTACTCTACATTTATTTTTTTTTAATATTGGATTTCACTGGACTGGATTTATGTTGTAGCTATTGAGAACCTGAAACAAGGACGAGATGGTTTCTAACATCACTTTGCTTCAGTTCATTTGGGTATTAAATCAGGACGTGTCATCTGAATTGTGTCATCACTATTCTCATCGATGCTCTGAATACACTCCAAAATGATAATCTTTCCTTAAATAATGTTTGTAAAATCCTTGCCATTCGTATAAAAAAAAAATTTACTGCAAAAATTTGACAATCTATATGTGGTACATATTGTGCAAATACACTGAAAGCTGAGCTGCCATACAAAAATGTCAAATTTAATTGGATATTTTAAAAGATATTTACAACAGTTTGTTTTTGTCCACGTAATTGACTAAATTGAATTTTATCTGTGACAGACGTCACAAACTTTATAGATCGACTTTTCACGATGTGCTAGATTATATTATACTGTATGGGTCCATAAAGATTTTCTGCTCACATTTGGCTGCTGTCGGAGACATGTACATGAAGCGGCAATATGATTGAAACAGAAATGAATGATACACACAGGAGCAGAAACAGGATTGCAATCTTCGGACTATGATCATTTCTCCAAAATTTCTGTCAACAGGGGTAGTAGATGCAAGTAATACAGAAGCAAAACATGATGCTGCCTTCCAAAAACCTAGGTTGCAAACTTGAATCCCAGACATGGAACTGAGAAATAAGCAGCTATGTTTGCAGTTTAACTGCACGCTCACTCAGTATAACAAAATCATCCAACATTGGTGGTGGAGCCAGAGTCTTCTCAAAAATGCAACATTACAAGGCACAGAGGAGAAGTTACAATAACATCCAGCTATACGATTAAGCAAAATCACAGGCTCTAAAAAATATATGTGCTTGACTTAGCTGTGATGGGAGAGAATTTGAAAAAGGTAGCTAGGTCCATGGGAAAAGGATCTTGGCAATATTAACTAGGAAAGCCATACTTAAAAATAAAACCACTTTTGAAAATTAAATATACTTTGGGCTATTGTACAGGATGAAGAAAATATATATTCCATTTAACAAAGCTTATGAAGACCTGCATCATAGTCGTTTAACAAGGGGGTTAGTTAAAAAAAAACACTTTAAAAAAGAGAGGGGGGAAATCAAGAGTCCAATAAAAGGCAACTGAAAAAAAACTAAAGAACAAATCTTCATTACAAAATCTGAAAATTCCACTCTTAAAAAAATGCATCTCATCAAGAATCAGTCAGAAGTGGAAAACAAGTCTAATGATATGGGGCAAGACTGTCATTTCTGCGTTATTTTCCTGAAACTTCCTCCATTATACATATTTGCAGTAGAGCAGAACTGCAATGGGGCAGGGGGGATGGGACAGTGAGGTGGATGGATCACTTCCTAAATAAATAAATCCTTCACTAATCTGCTAAGAAACAGGAACTGAAATGAAGGGGAGGATGTTTAGGGGGTCTGTTGGCTGAGACTCTCTGAAGAATACATTTCCGCCGCTCTTGCTGCAGCCAGTAGAGCATCTCCACCTTGTCCCGCTGCATTTTCTCTATATATGGCCGGCCCTGTAATCAAAAGTTTGAGAAAACATAATTTCAAGGCAAACAGCAGACAGGTATGTGACATTATACAAATGTACAGCATGTGAAGAGTTAATGTTATGTTAAGCCTAGCCACTAGAGGGAGCTAAGGGACAGTACTATAAATTGCATTGGCTCTTGGGCTCGGGGAGGAGACTAGATCTGGAGCTGACAACGATAAGATTCATAGTGTATTGCAGAGTTAGTTAAGATATAATTGTTGTCGTTAGTGGATAGAGATAGTATTAGTGAGTGCAGTTTAATTCTTACATGTATGTTTGCTCTTCAGAATAAGTGTCAAACTCAAATTTAGTAGTGTTAATAAAATTAGTTTAGTTCTTCAAAAAAGCTTTGCATATTTTTGTGATCACTACGCCTTCCATCCTGGAAACACCTCACAAAGATCACCACATGGTACCAGGTCATGTATTCCCGAAAAGCAAGCAGTAAGAAAGAAATAAAGTAAATTAGCACATTGCTACACATCAAAATCTGCAAAGAAAAAAAAACAAGAAACCAACATGGATGCTGTGCAAAAACCAGATAACCTCAAGATGTCCGGTAAACTGAGTTTAAATTGGAAAAACATCAAGCAGCAGTTTGAAGTCTTTCTCTCTGCCTCTGCGCTTGAATCAGCTCCTGACACTAGAAAAATATCTCTTCTACTAAATTTGGCAGGTTCGCAGGCATTGAACTCTTTAACTCATTTGATTTCTCAGAAAATGAAGTAAAAATAAGTATGAGAAAGTAATGGAAAAATTTGACTCATTGCAAAAAACAGGTCCATGAGGTGTATGAAAGACACGTGTTTAAAGAATGGGTGCAGCTAAAAGGGGAATCTTTTGACTTTTCTAACTGACTTGAGGCTCCGAGCGCAATCCTCCAATTTTTCCTCAAATTACTGAATCAATCCTGCATGACCAAATTGTGTTTAGCCTATTTGAAGAGCAAATGCGGGAACGTTTACTAAGAAAATCAAACTTAACTTTAGAATAAGCCATCAACCTTTGTAAAGCAAGTGAGCAAGCCACCAATGAATATGCTGAATTCAGATCCCGCGAAAAAGGCACGAACTTCAACAACATGGTCGGCGCTATTGCCTCTGTGGCACAGCTTAAAACAAAACACGCTGCAACAGGTTGCCGTTTTGTACAGGCATGGGTAAGAAAAAAACGCGAAACGGACATTCGAAGTTCTGCGCATGTGCAGATCAGTTCACAAATGCGCACTTTGAAAAAGGACGCGAACTAGAAGTTGACTGATTTGTGCATGTGCATGAGAGATTTACGCATGATGTCTCCAACGTGATGATATGTACACACTGTGGACACACCCACTTAAAGCAACACTCCTGCATTTGGTAAAAGATGAACAACAGGTAACAAACTCAATCATTTTGCTACACAATGCAGTTTCAACACACGAGAACCAATTTAAAAAGGCATTTCAACAGCATAAAATAGTCAACACTATACAAAAAGATGAAAACATTTTAAAATCAAAGATGATCAATATGCCTATGCCTACCTCACTAGACAACTTCATAATAGAAGCAATCACTAAAACAAATGAAGACGATACTGCTGAAAGGCCAATTGTGCAACTATCCGATAGGAATAAAGATTAGATAGAAACATTGATAATAAATGGATCAGAGGTACAATTCAAATTGGACACTGGCACACACGCTAATCTGATAACAGAATCGGATTTGGGCAAAATAGAAACCCTTCCAAAATATAAAAAAAACACATTGTAGATTAACAGACTACAATGGAAATTAAATAGCAACAAAAGGTTCGTGCTACCTCATAGTTCAGAGTGATGACATTAAAATTACACTTGATTTTTGAAATTGTGGATGACACAAAATCCTCACTTATTGGAATAGATGCATGTATCCAGCTAAACCTGATTCAAAGAATTCATACATCCAAATTTTTCTCCAATTCGCTAAACAACAACATTCGATCCATTTTGAGCAACTTCATGCATGTGTTTAATGGAATGGGGACATTACCATTTACCTACAGCATTAAGCTAAAAGAGAATGCTAAACCTGTCATTCATGCTCCCAGACGAGTACCAGCAACTCTGAGAAAATGACTAAAGGAAGAGCTAGATAGGATGCAGCAGAATGGCATCATATCAAAAGTTACCGATCCAACGGACTGGGCAAGCTCAATGGTCTGTGTTAAAAAACCAAATGGCGACCTCAGAATCTGTATAGACCCCAAGGACTTAAATGATAATATAAAAAGGGAACATCAGATTCCAAAGCGTGAAGAAATTACAACGGAAATGGCGCATGCCAAGTTCTTCAAGCTTGACACGTCTAAAGGATTTTGGCAACTATGGCTGAATGAGAAGAGTAAACGACCCTGCACTTTCAACACTCCTTATGGTCGATATTGTTTTAATAGACTGCCCTTTAGCATCATTTCAGCTTCTGAAATATTTCACCCGTGCCCTGAAAACAATCATCGAAGGCATTCCAGGTGTACGTGTGTATGTGGACGATGTCATCATATAGTCCAATACACAGGAAGAATACTGTGACAGACTACTTAAAGTTCTCAACAGAATTGACTCCTAAGGACTCAAACTAAACAAAGAAAAATGCCAATTTGCCATTCAGAACTAAAATTTTGGGAAGATGGCATCTCAAAAGATGGAGTGCAACCTGACCAATCAAAAGTCGAAGCTGTTGAACAAATGCAAACTATGTCTACGGACTGCCACACGTCTTCGTTGAGACAGATCACCATCCGCTAGTAAATATAATCAAGAAAGACTTAAATGACACGTCGCCGAGACTTCAACACATGATGCTGAAGCTGCGTTGATATAACTTTGAATTAACTTATACACCAGGAAAAGATTTAGTACTTGCAGATACGTTATCCAAAACCACAATGCACGAGGATAACAAAGTTGTTGACGTAGTACTCAGTATTGAAGTACAAGCCAACTTCATCGCAGCAATGGTCCCTGTCACAGATGCTAAACTACAAATATTCAAGGCAGAAGCTCTATGAGATACAACACAAACAAACAAAGAACAAAAAGGTACAGCACAGGAACAGGCCCTTCGGCCCTCCAAGCCTACGCCGACTATGCCGCCTGTCTAAACTAAAATCTTCTACACTTCTGGAGTCCGTATCCCTCTATTAGTGGGTTTCCTCCGGGTGCTCCGGTTTCCTCCCACAGTCCAAAGACGTGCAGGTTAGGTGGATTGGCCATGCTAAATTACCCGTAGTGTCCATAAGGGTTGGGAGGGGTTATTGGGTTGCGGGGATAAGGTGGAAGTGAGGGATTAATGTGGGTCGGTGCAGACTCGATGGGCCGAATGGCCTCCTTCTGCACTGTATGTTCTATGTAATCTATGTAATCTATGTAATCTATTCCCATCCTATTCATGTATTTGTCAAGATGCCCCTTAAACGTCACTATCGTCCCTGCTTCCACCACCTCCTCCAGCAGCGAGTTCCAGGCACCCACACCCTCTGTGTAAAAAGACTTGCCTCGTACATCTCTAAACCTTGCCCCTCGCACCTTAAACCTATGCCCCTTAGTAATTGACCCCTCTACCCTGGGAAAAAGTCTCTGACTATCGACTCTGTCTATGCCCCCCATAATTTTGTAGACCTCTATCAGGTCGCTCCTCAATCTCCTTCGTTCCAGTGAGAACAAACCAAGTTTATTCAACCTCTCATCATAGCTACTGCCCTCCATACCAGACAACATCCTGATAAATCTCTTCTAAAGCCTCCACATCCTTCTGGTAGTGTGGCGACCAGAATTGAACACCATACTCCAAGTGTGGCCTAACTAAGGTTCGATACAGCTGCAACATGACTTGACAATTTTTATACTCAATGCCCCAGCCAATGAAGACAAGCATGCCGTATGCCTTCTTGACTACCTTCTCCACCTGTCTTGCCCCTTTCAGTGACCTGTGGACCTGTACACCTAGATCTCTCTGACTGTCAATTCTCTTGAGGGTTCTATCATTCACTGTATATTCCCTACCTGCATTAGACCTTCCAAAATGCATTACTTCACATTTGGCCGGATTAAACTCCATCTGCCATCTCTCCGCCCAAGTCTTCAAACGATCTAAATTGTGCTGTATCCTCTGACAGTCCTCATCGCTATCCGCAATTCCACCAACCTTGTGTCGTCCGCAAACTTATTAATCAGACCAGTTACATTTTCCTCCAAATCATTTATATGTAATACGAACAGCAAAGGTCCCAGCACTGAACCCTGCGGAACGCCACTAGTCACAGCCCTCCAATCAGAAAAGCGCCCTTCCATTGCTACTCTCTGCCTTCTATGACCTAGCCAGTTCTGTATCCATCTTGCCAGCTCACGTCTGATCCTGTGTGACTTCCGCAAGTGATACAATATCTTCGTACTGACTGGCCTAAAGGGAAATGTGCAAATCTTCGCAACATCAGAGAAGACCTGACAATTATCGCCAACTTTCTATTGAAAGGGGACCGCATTGTAATTCCATCATGTCTTAGACAAGACATTCTCGCACAAATCCACGAAGGACATCAAGCCATTGAGAAATGTTGAAGAAGAGCACGGCAATCGGTGTATTGGCCAGGAATCAACAAGGATATAGACAACTACATTCAACAGTGTTGGATATGCCAAATGGACCAACCGGCACAATGCAAGCAAACCTTGGTGGTCTCATGGGAATGTCCCTTTAAGAAATATGTGTTTATCAAATAGCTTCAGTGATGTCATTGTGGGCTGAGGTTGTGGCTTTTACTTTCGTTTTGAGGTGGGAGCTGTTTGTGACTCTGTGTTTTACTTTCGTTTTAGACAGTTGAGAGATGCATTCAGACAAAGAAGGTTTATTTTGGTCTTTCTCTCTCTATATGTTAAAAGTTGTCCAGATAACTTGATAATTTAAAAGTGATACCTGTTTTCGGTAAAGAATTCAAACCTACTGTTTTGTGGGAAAAGGGTGTTTGTGTTTATGGATGTTGTTACGTGAGTAAAAACAGTAAAAGGAAGTCATTGAAGGGTATATTCTTCTAGAGAACTGTAGCTGTGTGTGTGTGGGGGGGGGGGGGGGGGGATGTTTGTAGTTGATAAAAATGCTTATTGTGGGTGTTTATAAAATGTTAACTTAAATTGTAGATTAAACTTTGTTTTTGATTTAAAGTGCTTAAGGCCTCTATTGCACAACATCTGGGCCGAAATTCTCCGGTATCGGCGCGTTGTCCGCCGACCGGCGCCACAAACGGCGCAAATCAGTCGGACATCGCGCCGCCCCAAAGGTGCGGAATCCTCCGCATCTTGGGGGGCCCAGCCCTAACCTTGAGGGGCTAGGCCCGCGCCGGACTGATTTCCGCCCCGCCAGCTGGCGGAAAAGGCCTTTGGTGCCCCGCCAGCTGGCGCGGAAATAACATTGCCGGGCAGCGCATGCGCGGGAGGGTTAGCGGCCACTCACGGCATCCCCGCGCATGCACAGTGGAGGGAGTCTCTTCCGCCTCCGCCATGGTGGAGACCGTGGCGAAGGCGGAAGGAAAAGAGTGCCCCCACGGCACAGGCCCGCCCGCGGATCGGTGGGCCCCAATCACGGGCCAGGCCACCGTGGGGGCACCCCCCGGGGCCAGATCGCCCCGCGCGCCCCCCCCCCAGGACCCCGGAGCCCGCCCGCGCCGCCTTGTCCCACCGGTAAGAGAGGTGGTTTAATCCACGCCGGCGGGACAGGCATCCTAGCAGCGGGACTTTGGCCCATCCGGGCCGGAGAATCGCGGGGGGGGGCCCGCCAACCAGCGCGGCGCGATTCCCGCCCCCGCCGAATCTCCGGTGCCGGAAAATTCGGGCAACCGGCGGGGGCGGGATTCACGCCAGCCCCCGGCGATTCTCCGACCCGGCGGGCGGTCGGAGAATCTCGCCCCTGGTACCTGTAGGCCCTTGTGCTCCACATAACCAAAATTTATAAACAGTTGTAGGTCAGGTGAACTCCATGATATACTTTGGTGTTCTCTAAACCCTGCCCCATAACAATGGAAAGTAAACTAGTTACTCAACCATGGACAAAAGTGGACATATTTTACTTTCAAGGCTATGATTATTTGATAGTCATTGGCTATTACTCAAATTTTCCGGAGGTTATCAAATTATCCGACTCAACAACGCTTTCAGGTGTCAGGGCAATAAAAGATATATTTGCCAGATATGGCATCCCAGTTACTGTTGTCACAGACAATGGACCGTGTTTTAGCAGCCCACTGTCATCGGGGCTCTCTCCAGCACAACTCTCGATCGGACGAAAAATATGTACGACGCTACCTACTATAATTGTTCCAAACAGAGATGAACAAGTGGTGCATGAAAAAATGCAGCAATTGAAGAATAAGCAAAATATGTATTATGACAAAAATTCCAAACCACTATCTACACTCTGATAGTGAAGCTGATGTTGTACGCATTCATAATCCTGAAGGTGGATGGATGGACATTGCAAAAGTACTCAATGAACTCACACCAAGATCACGTGATCAGAACAGAATCTGGAAAGATTTTTCGGAGAAACGAGATCGCTTGAAACTTAAACAACCTGTTACATTCACAGAATTAGCCACAACGAGTCAACAACTCATATTTCCGAGAAATGACTTTCCAAACCTATATTGTGACATGTACCAGACAATTCAGATGACAATGTCATAACAGTAAGAAGGTCTACAAGACATAGGAAACATCCAAATAGATTAAATCTGTAAATCTAACATTGGTTCTATCATGTTGACATGCTGTATAATACTGTAAACATGAAAATGTATAGCCATTCAACCTGGTATGAAAAAAAATGGAACATTTTTTAATCAAAGAAAGGGGGATTATACAAATGTATAGCATGTGAAGAATTAATGTTATGTTAAGCCTAGCTACTAGAGGGAGCTAAGGGACAGTACAATAAATTTCATTGGCTCTAGGGCTTGGGGAGAAGACTAGATCTGGAGCTGACAATGATCAGATTATAGTATATTTCAGAGTTAGTTAAGATATAATTGTTATAGTTAGTAGATAGAGATAGTGTTAGTGAGTGTAGTTTAATTCTTACATGTATGTTTGGTCTTCAGAATAAGTGTTCTTATGCTAGCTTATGCCCGTGTGTGCGTGGGTTTCCTCCGGGTGCTCCGGTTTCCTCCCACAGTCCAAAGATGTGCATGTTAGGTGGATTGGCCATGGTAAATTGCCCTTAGTGTCCAAAATTGCCCTTAGTGTTGGGTGGGGTTTACTGGGTTATGGGGATAGGGTGGAGGTGTTGACCTTGGGTTGGGCGCTCTTTCCAAGAGCCGGTGCAGACTCGATGGGCCGAATGGCCTCCTTCTGCACTGTAAATTCTATGAAATCTATGTTGAACTCAAATTTAGTTGTGTTAATAAAATTAGTTTAGTTCTTCAAAATAGCTTTGTGATCACTACGCTTTCCATCCTGGAACCCCCCTACAAAGATCACCACGGTACACTGCGTTTGGGAAATAGCTACAAAATTGATGGAAAACTAAGTGAAAATAATTTGCTCGTCTATTTTTTTAAAATAGTCAGAATAAACTAGCTTAATCTAACTGTTAATCAGAACGACTTCCGGTGGCGCCCTCGAGGAAGCAGGTCGCAGGTCGGATCGCTCTCGCCCGCGATGGGCAAACGGACCTGTTGCACAGGATTTTTTCGGGACCTGGCAACCTGAATCAGTGGAGGGGACGAAAGGAAGAGGTTTTCCCCCCCCGGGGTATGGACAGTTGGACCAGAAGAGGTCGAGTGGAGCGGCGAAGTTCGAAGCAGGAGCAGCGGGGACCCCAGACCGGGCGGCGAAGCATGGCGGACGGCAGGGACCAGGGAGCGGAGGCTCACTGGCCAGGAGAGCAGCAGATGGAGTTTTTTAGGAGCTGCTTCACCGAACTGAGGAGGAACACGTTGGACCCGATGAGGGCGGTGATGGATCGAATGGTCGAGGCACAGGCGGTCCAAGAGAAGGCGCTAAGGGAGGTCGAAGTGAAGCTCTCCACCCAGGCAGACACGGTAACGGAGCTGGAGCACGAGGTGGAGGAGCTGAACTCTCGCCAGAAGAGGATGCAGGAGCAGCTTGAAGAGCTGGGGAATAGAGCCAGGAGGCAGAACCTGTGGATCGTGGGCCTCTCCGAGGGCTGTGAGGGATCGGATGCGGGCGCATACGTGATGGGTATGCTCGGGGCGCTGATGGGACCGGAGGCCTTCCCTCGACCCCTGGTGCTGGATGGGGCGCATAGAGCCTCCGCAAGGAAGCCCAGGACGGGCGACCGACCGAGGGCCTTGGTGGTTCGCTTTCACTGGCTTGCTGACAGGGATCGTGTGCTGCGATGGGCCAAGGCGGAGAGGAGCAGCAGATGGGAGAACTGCGAGGGGCGCATCTACCAGGACTTGGGAACCGAGCTGGCCAAGAGGCGTGCAGGATTCATCAAGGTAAAGGCAACCCTCTTCAAAAAGCAGGTGAGATTTGGAATGCTGTATCCTGTGAAGCTTTGGGTTACATTTGAGGAACTCCATCACTACTTCGAGACACCAGAACAGGTTTGGGCCTTTATTAAAGAGAAGAAACTGGACTTGAACTAACGGGCACTTAGTTTTTTCAGTGTTCTAACTTGCTTTGACTAGGAACGGACTTTTATTAGAAGAAGCTGGACTTTAACTAATGGACTCTGGGCTCACAGAGCTTTTGTGTGGCGGCGGTCTGTTAAAGTATCCTGTACTGTAATGTTTTATCTAAGATTGTTTTCAGCCTGGACAGAGAGCGGGGGCTGGAGGGCGCACTGCTTAGGGTGATTTTGGGAGATTGCAACGAGGGGGGGGCCTGCAGGGGGGGCCCTGCACTTGGTATCTTTTGGCGGGAGATCGGGGCCTCTGATGGGGGGATGGGCTCGGGCTGGTTAAGGGACTTGAAAGGGCACGGGGAGATACAATCAGGTTAATGGGTCCTTAGTGTGTGGGGGAAGGGCCTGAGCATTTGGGCGGGAGACAGTCGGGCGCCAAGGGCAGGGGTCAGCGTAGCTAGCATAGGTCAGGGGGCACCAGGGAGAGTAGGAGAAGGGGCGGGCTAGGGCCAAGCACAGGGCGGACCTGGCAGGTCAAGCCTCGGGGGGCGGAGGGGGGGGGGGGCCGCTGAGGGGGGGGGGGGGGGGGGGGGGGGGGGGCGCCGCTGAGGGGGGAGGCAGCCGGGAAGGAGAGCAGAGGAGACTTGAGGGCGGGGGGGGGGATGATCAGAGATCCCCCGGGGGAGAAAGTCGCTTGCAGGGAACAGCGTAGGAAACCGACAGCTGCAGCACCGGGGGGGGGGGGTAGAGCCGCATTAGTCTAGTTTAGTTGAACGTGTGGGGCATGGGCAAACAGAGCTGATAGGGGAAGTGCCTTACTAATATGTTTATTATTTCCCACTGTTCATTTTCAATATGTTACGGCCTTTTTTCTCTGTAAACGTTACAAATCTGTTATAAATTAAAAGAAATTAAAAAAAAAAAATCTGTTAATCAGAACAAGCCTGAAGTAAAAGGTTCTTGAATTGAAGTCCCAAGTTCTCGAACAAACAGAATTACTACGCAAAAGCTTATTTACAGCTTAAACAATATATTAATTGAAATAAAGATGTAAAGATGCCAAATAATACTGACTGAATTTCTTATTTACAATCATGCCCGACCGACGCCACGGCGACCGCGCGTGCATGATTGGAGCCAATTCTCCGGTCGATTGAGAATCGCATCCCGGCGTCGGAGCAGAGTGGCAGGCGCCCCCGGCGATCCTCCGACCCGGCGCGGGCTCAGAGAATCCCGCCCCCTAGCACAAAAACACATCTATTCTTACACAGAAAGCAAAGATGTTATTTCAATCACAAACTCGCATTTCTACCTTGAAGGTAACCACATCCTCATAAACGCTTTTGATTTTCTTTAAAATTGGTGCCAATTGACTTTCAATTTGTGACATATCAGAATAAAACTTATCCCTCTCTGTGGACTCCTTTAATCTTGCAATTGAAGTACCCCAGTAACCTGTAACACACAAAACACAAATAGTTCAATGTTATCACTAATCTCGAGAAGAGTAGAATTCAATCAGCTTTTTCCAAGACTGGTGCGATTCAATATTGCATAATGAGTTTTTGCATTGATTACTCCACTGAAACAGAGCAAATTCTGGGTCTGCACATGTGCAGAGTGATGTGGAAACCCAGAAATTCTGTCAGTGTTTCTAAGCCCCTCCACAGGGTACAATGTTGAGATTACCTGTTATAACCCTCACGAAGACCACAGGTGTTCGTTGATTGTTCTC
Source organism: Scyliorhinus torazame (assembly GCF_047496885.1). NCBI lineage: Eukaryota > Metazoa > Chordata > Chondrichthyes > Carcharhiniformes > Scyliorhinidae > Scyliorhinus > Scyliorhinus torazame. The sequence goes on from NC_092719.1 coordinate 56,979,042, forward strand.
TCTGTGAGATTCGTAGAATATGAGTTCCTGTGTTGAGCAGGCAGATGTTAATCCCCAGACCCGGCCCGGCAGTTCCCGATAGTCCCAGGCTAGGACATTTGTTTTGTACGCTGCAGCTGCGGCCTTATTTGTGTTGGACAATAAATTTGCTTTGTCTTTTACCCTGTTCCTCCTGGAATTATTACATCATCTGAAGGCGCAATCACTAAGAAAACACTGATTTGATGCAAACTTCCATTTCTATGCTATTAGTCTCACTATAAAAAACTTGAAAAGTTACACCTTGCTGAACACAGTGTAAGTGGATTTTTAACAGCATGCCAAGTTTACTGCTGAACAATCTAAGTAGCCTTGAAAAACTAACTAACATGTTCATGCTGGTGAGAGCTTCCAGTCTCGCCAACAGCATACCATCAAAGAACAAAGAAAAGTACAGCACAGGGACAGGCCCTTCAGCCCGCCAAGCCTGCGCCGACCATGTTGCCCGTTTAAACTAAAATCTACACTTCCGGGGTCCGTATCCCTCTATTCCCATCCTATTCATGTATTTGTCAAGATGCCCCTTAAACGTCACTATCGTCCCTGCTTCCACTACCTCCTCCAGCAGCGAGTTCCAGGCACATACTACTCTCTGTGTAAAAAACTTGCCTCGTACATCTCCTCTAAACCTTGCCCCTCGCACCTTAAACCTATGCCCCCTAGTAATTGACCCCACTACCCTGGGAGAAAGTCTCTGACTATCCACTCTGTCTATGCACCTCATAATTTTGTAGACCTCTATCAGGTCGCCCCTCAACCTCCTTCGTTCCAGTGAGAACAAACCACGTTTATTCAACTTCTCCTCATAGCTAATGCCCTCCATACCAGGCAACATCCCGGTAAATCTCTTCTGCACTCTCTAAAGCCTCCACATCATTCTGATAGGATGGCGACCAGAATTGAACACTAAACTCCAAGTGTGGCCTAACTAAGGTTCTATACAGCTGCAACATGACTTGCCAATTTTTATACTCAATGCCCCAGCCAATGAAGGCAATGAAGCAAGTACGCCTTCTTGACTACCTTCTCCACCTGTCTTGCCCCTTTCAGTGACCTGTGGACCTGTACACCTAGATCTCTCTGACTGTCAATATTCTTGAGGGTTCTACCATTCACTGTGTATTCCCTACCTGCATTAGACCTTCCAAAATGCATTACCTCACATTTGTCCGGATTAAACACCATCTGCTATCTCGCCGCCAAAGTCTCCAAACAATCTAAATCCTGATGTATCCTCTGACAATCCCTCGCCACACATTTCCTGGGGCAGATTCAATGGGAATCCCATGGACAGCAGCGGGACCAGAAAGATCCGCCGGCAGCCACTGGTGGGCCACCAACGCCGCCAAGAATCATGTCCGGGTGGCCAGAGAATCTCACCCCATATTTCTGCAATGTCAAATTTCTTGATGGCGATAAAATACATTTTACATATTTTTAAAACATAAATTTGAGAACTTTTTTTATGATGTTTAATTTCTATCTTAATCTAATTGTTATCATATAGTTTGCTATCTGAAAACTTACATCCAATCTTAAGATTATCAGAGTTGTGAGCTTCCTGGTTTTATATTTGTGAAAATACTTCAACTGGTCCCTCACCCTGCTTTCTGACATCCCTGCTGCTGGATGCCTGTACCTTCCACAAAGGTCAGATTTCTCCCGTCGGATCCCGGTACCATCCAGAAGCAGCCGCCGACTGAGGAAGCAAGGGAAATGTGGCGGGTCTGCAGGTGAGTTTGAAACAACGCCAATTCAAGTCTCCTCTCCCCAGCATACTCCTGGCAAACGTCCAAGCGACGAAATCAAGCTGGACAAGCTTAACACTAGACTTACCTCTTAGAGGGAAGTAAGAGACTGCTGTGTGTTCCGTCCCACAGAGACATGGCTTACCCCTGCCTCACCGGACTGTGTCATACAACCGGACAGCTTCTCCATACACCGGATGGACCGCACAGCATCATCAGGCAAAGCGAAAGGTGGAGGGGTTTGCCTCCTCATCAACTCCTCCTGGTGCTCGGACATGGCAACCCTGGCGAACAATTGCTCCCCGGACTTGGAATACCTGACTGTGAAGTGCCGTCCATGGGAATGCACTTCTGCCATCAAAACAGCACATCCCATCTCAGATGGAAGTTAAGAAGGCGCTTGATGAATTGTACACCGCTATAAATAAGAATGAAACAGAATAGCTGGAGGCCTTGTTCACCATGGCCGGGGACTTCAACCAGGCAAACCTCAAGAGTGTACTGCCAAAATTCCACCAACAAATCTCTTGTCCCAGCAGGGGCGCCAACATCCCTGAACACTGCTACAGAAACATCAAGGGTGCTTACCGATCAATCCCCCGACCGCAGTTCAGAAAATCAGACCAAAAGACTGTGCTCCTTCTCACGGCATACAAGCAGAAACTTAATAAAGTCGTGCAATGCTGGTCCGAGGCAACAGAAGAGCTTCTACCCGACTGCTTGGAGTCAATGGGCTGGTCCATATTCAAGAACTCAGTGGCTAACCTAGACGAGTATGTCACTACCATCACAGACTTCATCAGCAAGTGTGTAGAAGATTACGTACCAAAGAAGGTAGTACATACATTCGCCAACCGGAAACCCTGGTTTAATCGGGAGATTCACTCCCTACTGAAGGCCAGGTCTGAGGCGTTCAAGACAGGCATTCCTGACCTATACAGGAAATCCAGGTACAACCTTCGCAAATCCATCAGGAATGCCAAGAGACAATATCAGACAAAGCTAGAGTCACAGACTAACGTCACAGGCTCTCATCGGGTGTGGCAAGGCTTTAAAAACATAACGAGCAACAAAGGAAAGCCGAGTAGAATCTCTGGCAGCAGCGCACCCTTCCCCGATGAAGTCAATGCATTCTATGTTCATTTCGAGCAGGAAACCAGCAAACCATTGTCAACTGCCCCAGCAACCTCGGACACACCCATACCCACCGTCACAGCTTCCGAAGTCAGATCGGCCTTCTTGAAAGTGAACACTCGGAAAACTAGGGGCCTGACGGAGTCCCTAGTCATGCACTCAGATCCTGCGCAGACCAAGTGGCGTTTGTTTGCAGATGTCTTCAATCTCTCCCTACTCCACTCTGAAGTTCTTACCTGCTTCAAGAAGAACACCATTATACCGGTGCCAAAGAAGAGCCAGGAGCTACTTCTAATGTGACTGACCTCTAGTACGACTTACTACCAACAGCTGGATCTCTGGAATCACTTGGTGGATCTCTAGCGCCACCTACTGGTTGGTGGTCATGTAGATAACTATATATATTAATATATAACTATATACATTACTGTACACACGGGATGCTCCGATCGCCTCCAGGTTCACCAACTGGGAGGAGAAACTGGCCAGGGGCACAGACACTGCATCCCACCCCCACAGCAACCCCACCCCCTTCCTGCAACCCCGTCTGTGATACATACCTGTCGCACTACAGCGGCAGTAACTACTGACTTGGCAGTAACCAGATCTGGTCAATGGGATGGAGGATGATGACAACTGCTCTGCGATGAGCACTGGTGCTCTGCATCGCTCGACAGCATCTGACTCCTGCCCACAGTAGCACTTTCCATCATTCACCTGGGTGATCCCTGCAAGCGAGCTGGCCATTCCATCGGATCCCTGGGGTGACAGTGGTGGAGACAGTGGGGGGGGGGGGGGAAGAGCCCAGGCCACCCACAACATCCACCCATTCCCCCCTGCAATCCCCTCTTTGACCAACCCAGACCAGCCCACCCCTCACACCTATCTGACACAAGCACCGAGGCAGGATGTAACAGTGTGAACAGGTGTTTAATGTGACAACATTTATACAGATTTGGGCCCTAGCCACTATAACTAAATTGTGCCCTGCTCTTATGCCAACTTAACTAGTGTCTAGCTTTCTGGCCTTACGGTCCCTAACGCTACGTCTTGGTGGTTCCCTAGATGGTACAGCAGGAGTGGAGGCAGCCTGCTGTGATTCCCGCCCTGCGTCCTGGGTCCCCGTTGCCGGCTGTCTCTGAGGTGCCCGGGCCAGGATGGGCCTAGCTGCTTCTTGGGTGTCCCAGGTGATGTGGTGCCACCCTGTTCTGCCTGCTGCCCAACAGATGCATCAGGGACAAGGGGGGGTGGGCGAAAGAGTCCGAGGTGCTGCGGTGTTCCAGCATCACGTCGTCCAGCGCCTGGGCAAGGTCGCTGACATTCCCAGTCATGGCCTACTGTGAACGGGCCACGCTCAGGAGTGTCACATGATTTCCAGGTGGCTCTGGCACATGGTTGCCTGTGAGGCGGCAACCCTATCCTGGGCCTCGCCCACTGCCTGCACAGAGTGCCCCAGACCTTGGACATGCTGATCCATAGCCCAAACCGTCGGCCCCAATGCCTCCACCGCGGACGCCACCTGTGCGGTGTTGGCTTGGGTGACACACATGGTAGTCATCATCTCCTGTTGCTGCACGTGGTTGGACTCCTCCACCTGCATCTGCAGATGCTGTATAGTCGCCGACAACATCTCATGTAGTCCCTGGCTCTGTGACTGCCTCTCCACAATTGATGGGACTGTCCATCCTGAAGCCCGAAACCCGTCTGGACGGCAGCAAGTTCCTGGGCTGGCCTGCCCTCCAACCTTCCATCCCCGCAGGTGTTCCTGCTCCACCTGCTGTAAGATCTGCTGAGTGGTGCGCACCAGATAGTGTCCCTGGAGCCTCTTCACTAAAGTGCCCAACCGAGGTGAGTGTCTCTGGGATGGTGGAGGGTGTTGGAGACAGCTGTGACGGGACATTAGTGTCGTCCTCAGACTCGAGCTCCCGGGTGCTCTCCGCCTTGGGTTGAGGGCTGGCGTCCGAGCAGCTCTCCGCATCGGTGCTCAGCTCACGGGTTGGGGGGTCTCCGGCTGTGGCACTGGCTGGGGGGTGGGGGACGCCAAATGGACCCACCCATCTCCACCAGGTTCTGCAAAACATATGATTAGACCCCCTGGGGGGGGGGGGGGGGGGTGAGGGTGATGTGGGAGTGAGGGTGGTATGTGGGTGGTGTTGGGGGGGGGGGGGGGGGGCGGGAGGGGTTGGCACATGGGTCACGGGGAACCACAACTCAGCAGGGTCTCATTCCTCGCCTGAAATTCACCCCGACGACCTCCCTTTCCTCTGGGCCGCTGACCATGTTCAGGGCCCTCTGCTCTGCCATGGTGATGGAATGCCCCTCCAGTCTTCTCCCGCTCATGGCGGTTATGGGCAGCCATCTCCTGGGTGCAGAGGGCAAACAGAAAGTGACCGTGTTAGACAGTCTAACGCATGCAGCCCAGGGGGTAGGTAGCTGGCGGGCGGGGCACCTGGCCATGGCGGCCGGTATGGGAGCCGGCATGTGGTGCAGGGTGGGGGTTCTGCTGCCCTCCGGGTTGTGGGGGGATAGGATCACGTGTGTGTGGGACGGGGGTTACTGCCAGGAGCCCTCCCTGGCCACTGAGGAGGTTATGCAGTTTGTTCCGGCACTGCTGTCCGGCCCGGACGGTGTTACCCATGGCGCTGACCGCCTCTGCCATCTGCACCCAGGCACAGCGAATGGCAGTGGCTGGCAGCCTCTTTCCCGGGCCAGGTTACAGGGTCATCCACCTCTCGTCCACCACGTCCAGGAGGGTTTCCAGCTCTGCATCCGTAAGCATGGGGTTGTGTCTTGCTGCCATCTTGTTGGCTGGAATGGTATGTGGGGGAAGTGAAGTGTGTATATGCGGCTGCAGTTTGTCAGCCTCCTGAGTGTCAATCACGAAACTGGCGAATCCCGCACTGTTTCTCATTGGAATCGATTGTGTTTCACGTGTTGCTGGTGCTAGCCCTTCATCAGTAGCTGAATCAGTCCAGGTGTGGTGCCAGTTTTGCGGTCGTGCAACTCCACGAATTCTGCGATGGCGTCTCAGAAATGGAGAATCCTGTCCATCAACTCCTTGATTGTCCCAGAATGCCTTGATCCACTGCAATTCGCTTGGCGTGGAACCGGTCCACAGCAGACGTGATCTCCGTGGCCTACACTCACCCCTGGAGCATCTTGACAACAAGGACTCCTACATCAGACTCCTATTCATTGACTACAGTTCCACCGTCAACACCATAATCCCAGCTGAGCTCATATCAAAACTCCGAAACCTAGGACTTGGCTCCTCCCTCTGCAACTGAATCCTCGACTTCCTGACCCAGACCACAATAAATAAGAATAAATAACACGCCTCCACGATAGTTCTCAATACCGGGCCATGCATACTTAGCCCTATACACACAGGAATGTGTGGCAAAATACCAAAATATTTTGGCTGTAAGATACTTTGTTGAGCAATGGATGATATGATTGCATGAATTTCTGAAAGTATAGTTAAGAACAATTGAGTTAATTAGTGAGGTTATGGAAATACTAGAATTTTTGTTAAATATATATGGCTAGATTTTAAACTTGCTCCGGCTAAAAAACTGCTGTCACACTGCCTGAGTGTAAATCTGGTGTTACACTGCCCGAGTGTAAATCTGGTGTTACACTGCCCGGGTGTAAATCTGGTGTTACACTGCCCGAGTGTAAATTTGCTGTTACACTGCCCGAGTGTAAAGCTGCTGTTACACTGCCCGAGTGTAAATCTGGTGTTACACTGCCCGAGTGTAAATCTGGTGTTACACTGCCCGAGTGTAAATCTGGTGTTACACTGCCCGAGTGTAAATCTGGTGTTACACTGTCCCAGTGTAAATCTGGTGTACACTGTCCTAGTGTAAATCTGGTGTTACACTGTCCTAGTGTAAATCTGGTGTTACACTGCCCGAGTGTAAAGCTGCTGTTACACTGCCCGAGTGTAAATCTGGTGTTACACTGCCCCAGTGTAAATCTGGTGTTCCACTGCCCGGGTGTAAATCTGGCGTTACACTGCCCGAGTGTAAATTTGCTGTTACATTGCCCGAGTGTAAAGCTGCTGTTACATTGCCCGAGTGTAAATCTGGTGTTACACTGCCCGAGTGTAAATCTGGTGTTACACTGCCCGAGTGTAAATCTGGTGTTACACTGTCCCAGTGTAAATCTGGTGTACACTGTCCTAGTGTAAATCTGGTGTTACACTGTCCTAGTGTAAATCTGGTGTTACACTGTCCTAATGTAAATCTGGTGTTACACTGCCCGAGTGTAAGTCTGCTGTTACACTGACCGAGTGTAAATCTGATGTTACACTGCCAGAGTGTAAATCTGGTGTTACACTGCCCCAGTGTAAATTAGGGTGTTACACTGCCCCAGTGTAAACTGGTGTTACACTGCCCGAGTGTAAATCTGGTGTTACACTGCCCAAATGTAAATTTGCTGTTACACTGCCCGAGTGTAAATCTGCTGTTATACTGCCCGAGTGTAAATTTGCTGTTACACTGCCCGAGTGTAAATCTGGTGTTACACTGCCCAAGTGTAAATTTGCTGTTACACTGCCCGAGCGTAAATCTGGTGTTACATTGCCCGAGTGTAAATCTGGTGTTACACTGCCCGAGTGTAAATCTGCTGTTACACTGCCCGAGTGTAAATTTGCTGTTACACTGCCCGAGTGTAAATCTGGTGTTACACTGCCCGAGTGTAAATCTGGCGTTACACTGCCCGAGTGTAAATTTGCTGTTACACTGCCCGAGTGTAAATCTGGTGTTACATTGCCCAAGTGTAAATCTGGTGTTACACTGCCCAAGTGTAAATTTGCTGTTACACTGCCCGAGTGTAAATCTGGTGTTACACTGCCCAAGTGTAAATCTGGTGTTACACTGCTCGAGTATAAATCTGGTGTTACACTGTCCTAGTGTAAATCTGGTGTACACAGTCCTAGTGTAAATCTGGTGTTACACTGTCCTAGTGTAAATCTGGTGTTACACTGCCCGAGTGTAAATCTGCTGTTACACTGACCGAGTGTAAATCTGATGTTACACTGCCAGAGTGTAAATCTGCTGTTACACTGCCCGAGTGTAAATCTGGTGTTACACTGCCCAAGTGTAAATCTGCAGCGCCAGTCCCCCTCTGTCTCTACTACGTTGTAAGAACCCCCTCCTTACCCTCGGAACTTTTCCTGCCCACACGAAGCTCGTGATGCTCCGGTCTATTTTTTTTAAAGAAGGCCTTAGTGACCAGTATAGGGAGACATTGGAATACAAATAGGAACCTCGGGAGGACCATCATCTTAATTGCCTGCACTCTACCCGCCAATGACAGTGGCTGCATGTCCTACCTCTTGAAGTCCTCTTCCATTTGTTCCACCAGTCGTGTCAGATTAAGTCTGTGCAAGGTTCCCCAGCTCCTGGCTATCTGAATCCCCAGGTATTGGAAGTTTCTTTCCACTCTCCTTAGCGGTAGGCCCTCTACTCTGGTCCCCAGGGTGTATCACAAAAAGTTCACTCTTTCCCATGTTAAGCCTATATCCCGAGAAATCTCCGAACTCCCTCAATATCTTCATGACCTCTGTCATCCCCCCCACTGGGTCTGTCACATACAACAGTAGGTCATCCGCGTAGAGTGACACTCGGTGTTCTTCTCCCCCTCTAATCACCCCTCTCCATTTTCTGGAGTCTCTCAGCGCCATGGCCAGTGGTTCAATTGCCAACGCGAACAGTAATGGAGATAGCGGGCATCCCTGTCTTGTTCCCCTGTTTAGTCGGAAATACTCCGATCTTTGCCGACCCGTGACCACACTTGCCGTTGGGGCCCCATAGAGGAGTTTGACCCAGCTAACAAACCCGTCCCCGAACCTCCTCAGCACCTCCCATAGATACTCCCACTCCACCCTATCAAATGCCTTCTCTGCATCCATTGCCGCCACTATCTCTGCCTCCCCCTCTGCTGGGGGCATCATTATCACCCCTAATAGCCGTCGCACGTTGACATTTAGTTGTCTCCCCTTTACGAATCCTGTCTGGTCTTCGTGCACCACCCCTGGGACACAGTCCTCTATCCTTGATGCCAGCACCTTTGCTAGCAATTTGGCGTCCACATTTAGTAGTGAAATAGGTCTATAGGACCCGCACTGCAGCGGATCTTTATCCCGCTTCAAAATTAGCGATATCGTCACCTCCGACATTGTCGGGGGTAGAGTCCCCCCTTCCCTGGCCTCATTAAACGTCCTCGCCAACAGCGGGGCCAGCAAGTCCACATATTTTCTATAAAATTCCACCGGGAACCCATCTGGTCCCGGGGCCTTCCCTGCCTGCATGTTCCCCAGCCCCTTGGTAACCTCGTCCACCCCAATTGGTGCCCCCAGGCCTTCCACCTCCTGCTCCTCCACCCTCGGGAACCTTAATTGGTCCAAAAACTGCCGCATCTCCTCTTTTCCCTCCGGGGGTTGGGACCTATAAAGTCTTTCGTAAAAGGTCTTAAACACCTCGTTTATCTTCCCTGCTCTTCGCACCGTAGCTCCCTTTTCGTCTCTAATTCCCCCTATCTCCCTCGCCGCTGTCCTCTTTCGCAGCTGATGGGCCAACAGGCGACTAGCCTTTTCCCCATATTCATATCTCATCCCCTGTGCCTTCCTCCACAGCACCTCCGCCCTCCTGGTGGTCAGAAGGTCGAACTCCGTCTGGAGTCGTCGTCTCTCCCTGTACAGTCCCTCCTCCGGGGTCTCCGCATATTCTTTGTCCACCCTTAAAATCTCCCCCAGTAATCTTTCCCTCTCCTTGGCCTCTGTTTTCCCTTTGTGGGCCCTGATGGAGATCATCTCTCCTCTGACCACCGCCTTTAGTGCTTCCCATACCACTCCCACTCGGACCTCCCCGTCGTCATTGGCCTCCAGGTATCTCTCGATGCATCCCCTCACCCTTCCACAGACTCCCTCTTCCGCCAACAATCCCACCTCTAATCGCCAGAGTGCACGCTGCTCCCTCTCCTCTCCTAGTTCCAGGTACACCCAATGTGGTGTACGACCTTCCCAAAACAAAAAAATCTATCCGGGAGTACACCTTGTGAACATGGGAGAAGAAGGAGAACTCCTTGGCCTTCGGTCTAACAAATCGCCATGGATCCACTCCCCCCATTTGGTCCATAAACCCCTTAAGCACCTTGGCCGCTGCCGACCTTCTTCCGGTCTTAGATCTGGATCTATCTAACCCTGGGTCCAGCACGGTGTTGAAGTCTCCCCCCATTATCAAGTTTCCTACCTCCAGGTCCGGTATACGTCCCAGCATCCGCTTCATGAATCCCGCATCATCCCAATTCGGGGCATATACGTTAACCAACACGACCTCCATTCCCTCCAGCCTGCCACTCACCATCACATATCTGCCTCCACTATCTGCTACAATGCTCCTAGCTTCGAATGATACCCGTTTCCCCACCAGTATGGCCACCCCTCTATTCTTTGCATCCAGCCCTGAATGGAACACCTGTCCCACCCATCCTTTCCTTAACCTAACTTGGTCCGCCACCTTCAGGTGCGTCTCCTGAAGCATAGCCACGTCTGCCCTCAGTCCTTTCAAGTGCGCGAACACTCGGGCCCTTTTAATCGGTCCATTTAGGCCTCTCACGTTCCACGTGATCAGCCGCACTGGTGGGCTACCTGCCCCCTTCCCGCGTCGACTAGCCATCCCCCTCTCTAGGCCAGTCCCACGTCCCGATTCCGCGCTCCCACTCGTTCCCCAGGTGGTGCATTCCAGCCCCGACCACCCTTTCTTTAGCCAGTTCCCCTTTGATTTCTGCAGCAGCAACCCAGTTATCCTCTCCACCCCCCCCCCGGCCAGATCCCCATCTAGCGTGATTGCTCCCCCCATGTTACTTCCGAAAGTCAGCTGACTTCAACTGACCCCGGCTTCTCCCGCTCACTCCTTGACCCCCCCGTCTAACTCCCATCTACCTTGCGCCTATCTTCCCGCCATCACCTTTCTGGCGCGGCTCCATATTCTCTGTAGCTGTCCCGCCCCTTATGGCGCAGCTCCCTTTCCATTCTCCGCCTATGTCTCTTCTTTCCCCCCACCGGCGCCCACATTTCTTAGTGTCCCCCCCCCCCTTCCCAATTTACATCTCTATATACATCGACAGTAACATTTCTCTCTAATATCAGTCCCTCAGTTCCGATCCAGTTTCTCGTCTTTAATAAAGGTCCACGCTTCTTCCGCCGTTTCGAAGTAGTGATGTCTCTCCTGGTACGTGACCCATAGTCGCGCCGGCTGCAGCATCCCAAACTTCACCTTCTTCTTGTGTAGCACCTCCTTGGCTCGATTAAAACTCGCCCTCCTTCTCGCCACCTCCGAACTCCAATCCGGGTACACCCGTACCACCGCGTTCTCCCATCTACTACTCCGTACCTTTTTGGCCCATCTCAGAACCACTTCTCTATCATTAAAGCGGTGAAATCGCACGATTGTCGCCCTAGGTGGTTCTCCCGCCTTTGGTCTCCTCGTAGGGACCCGATGGGCCCCCTCCACTTCTAAGGGGCCCGAAGGGGCCTCAGCTCCCATCAGCGAGCTTAGCATCGTGCTCACGTAAGCCCCACAGTCCGCTCCTTCCACTCCCTCGGGGAGACCCAGGATCCGAAGGTTCTTCCTTCGTGCTCTGTTTTCTAGGGCCTCAATCCTTTCAATGCACTTTTTGTGGAGCGCCTCGTGCGTCTGTGTTTTGACCGCCAGGCCCAGGATCTCGTCTTCATTATCCGTCACCTTCTGCTCCACCACGCGGAGCTCTGTCTCCTGGGTCCTTTGTGCCTCCTTAAGCCCCTCAATTGCCTGTAGCATCAGGGTCAGCACCTCCTTCTTAAGTAGCTCCACACACCGTCTTAAGAATTCGTCTTGATCGGGCCCCCACGTCGCCTGGGCTTTCTCCGCCGCCATCTTGCTTCTTTTTTCCTCCTGTCCCTATCGTCGAGGATTCCTCGCGATGTAGCCGCCACCGCCGATATTTTTCTCTTTCGTTGGGGGGGACTCCCTGTTAACTCACCCCACACCGGGTTTCGTCCTGGAAAAATTCCCCGTTGGGGCTCTTAAAAGAGCCCGAAGGTCCGTTTGAGCTGGCGCCGCCGAAACGTGCGGCTTAGCTGGGCATCGCCGCAACCGGAAGTCCGTTCACCCCCTTTTTAAAGAAAGCAGCCTTGACCCGGTTAAAGCCAGCCCTCCCCTTCGCCAGTTCAGCTCCCATGTCCTGGTACACCCGCAGCTGATCCCTTCCCAGGTGCATTTCCTCGACTGCTTCGCCCATCGGAAAATCTTCTCCTTATCCAGAAAGCGGTGCAACCACATCACCATTGCCCACTGCGGCACACCCGCCTGCGGACTACTCATCAGCGCCGGTCAAAGGCCCCATCCCCCATCAACTTCTCCAGCATCTTGGCCACGTATGTGCCAGCCTCCGCACCTTTCAGTGCCTTCAGGCATCCCCACGATCCTCAGATATTGTCTTCTGGAGCAATTCTCCAGATTCTCCACCAGCCTCTTTTGGGCCCCCCGCAACACTCCCATCTCAGCCACCAAGGCCAGCTGCACCTCGAGCTCCCCCATCGCTTCCTCCACCTTCTGAATCGCCTGGCCCTGGGACTCCAGCCTCTGCTCCACTCTCTCGATCTCCGACTTAATCGGTTCTACCACCACCTTGGCCAAGTCTTCCAGGGACTCTTTCCAACGCTGACAGAACTTTCCATTGAGGAACTCTATTAGCTGTTGACCACTGGATGGCAGAGAAACCCCCTTGCCTCCGCCATCTTATTCTGTGGCGCACCACGAAGGCTCTCCTGCTCCAGCAGCTCTTTTCTTCTTGCCCCACTCCTAGTCCGTGGATCCATCCACCAGCCACACCAGAGGAGTAAAACCTTCCCCAGGCACTCCTGCACTTGTTGCGCTCAAACACTTCACCCTTCGGGCAGGGAAAAGACCAAAAAAAATCTGACTTGAGCGGGGGCCACTAAATGTGCGCCCGCACACTCCATGGCCGCCACCAGACGTCGGGGGACAAAATGTTACCTTGGAAAATTCAGTTCTAACTTCAAGGTCACAGAAGAGGAAACACAGAAAGCTGACTGAAATGTTAGAATACAGCAATCGGGGATCAGAAAAGTCAGCTATGGGGCTGACTGCCCATTCTGTTTACCATTATTTCCGCATCAGATTTGTCATTCAAACTATTCTCCCAGCATCCAAATAGAACTGTGTTTTCTTTCCAGTGAAAGGCCAGTGAACATTATACACGTGGACCCTCATCTCCCAAACAATCAGAGAATACGACGTAAAGAAACAAGCCATTCAGTCCTGGAGTCTGCATCATCTGGACACAAAGAAGAATGCAGCCAGTCTTGCTGCGTACAGACTCACAGACTCTCAGAGTCAGTTAGTCGGAAAGATTTGTGGAAGACGACTCAAATCAGGTGCTGTATGGATAATAGAAGAAAATGACTGTTTTGGGTTAATCACGAAGCAGAAATCTGGTGATGACAGATCCCTTTTTTAAAAAAAATTTATAGTCCCCAATTCATTTTTTTCCAATTAAGGGGCAATTTAGCATGGCCAATCCACCTAGCTTGTACATTTTTAGGTTGTGGGGGCGAAACCCACGCAAACACGGGGAGAATGTGCAAACTCCACACGAACAGTGACCCAGCGCCAGGATCGAACCTGGGACCTTGGCGCCGTGAGACAGCCATGCTAACCACTTGCGCCACCAGATCCCCTATTTCAAGAAACAATGCTTATGGATTGTGAAAGCCCACAAAGTTATCAGTGTGTGCCTTGCTTTGGAAGTCATAGAGTTTCATAGAATTTACAGTGCGGAAGGAGGCCATTCGGCCCATCGAATCTGCACCTGCCCTTGGAAAAAGCACCCCACCTAAGGCCACGCCTCCGCCCTATCCCCATAACCCCACCTAACTTTTTGGACACCAAGGTGCAAATTAGCATGGCTGTGGTGATCCACTGTAATTGGAGATGTAAGGTAGGACCTGCACTACAGGTTCGCCAGTAGCTCCTGCTGGCTGGCTGCGCCCAGGGAGAACTGTATAAATATGCATGACCTCCAGTGCCCTGCCATTTCGCCAGCTGCAGCAGAAGGCCTCGCACCTGACTGTAATAAAGCCACAGTTGTACCTCAAATTCACCCTCAAATTCGGCGGGCCTTTTGCGGCCTCGTGACCCTCAAAGGTCGATCCCCCCTCCCTTTTTGCAAACCTAACTGCGGATTGCAAGCCCGTTGCCACTAGGAGCAGACGGTACAGCACCCAGGACACGACCTTCATCAGGTCCGAAGTCCAGCGGCTGCTTAAGGAGGGTATTATCGAGGTGTGCAACAGCACCTGGAGAGCCTAAGTGGTAGTGGTTAAAACTGGGGAGAAACACAGGATGGTCGTGGACTACAGCCAGACCATCAATCGATACACGCAGCTCGACGCCTACCCCCTTCCACACATATCTGATATGGTCAATCAGATTGCGCAGTACCGGGTCTTCTCAACAATTGACCTGAAATCCAGTCGCCTCTACCACTTCCTTAGGGTCCCTTTCGGTGTCACAAATGGGGCCTCGGTCTTCCAAAGAGAGATGGACTGAATGGTCGACCAGTACGGTTTGCGGGCCACCTTTCCGTACTTAGATAATGTCAACATCTGCGGCCAAGACCAGCAGGACCACGATGCCAACCTCGATAAATTCCTCCGCACTACCACCCTTCTCAACCTGACCTGCAACAAAGGGAAGTGTGTGTTCAGCACAACCCGGTTAGCCATTCTCAGCACAACCCGGTTAGCCATGTAGTCGAACATGGCCTTCTCGGGCCCGTCCCCGACTGCATGCGCCCCCTCGTGGAACTTCCTCTCTCCCACTGCCCCAAGGCCCTCAAACGCTGCCTGGGGGTCTTTTCCTACTACGCTCAGTGGGTCCCAAACTATGCGGACAAGGCCCGCCCACTCATTCAGTCCACCCAATTTCCCCTTGCGGCCGAGGCACAACATGCATCCGCCCGCATCAGAGCAGACATCGCCAAGGCCGGGATGTGCGCAGTGGACGAGTCACTGTCTTTCCAAGGCGAAAGCAATGCTTCAGATATCGCCCTTGCCGCCACCCTAAACCAAGCAGGCAGATCCCTGGCATTCTTTTCCCGCACCCTTCATGCCTCTGAAATTCAACACTCAGCCGTCGAGAAGGAGGCTCAAGCTATCGTTGAAGCTGTGCGGCATTGGAGGCATTACCTGGCCGGTAAGAGATTCACTCTCCTTACGGACCAACGGTCGGTAGCCATCATGTTCAATAACACACAGTGGGGCAAGATCAAAAATGATAAAATCTTGCGGTGGAGAATCGAGCTCTCCACCTATAATTAAGAGATCTTGTATCGCCCCGGTAAACTCAACGAGCCCCCAGACGCCCTCTCCCGAGGTACATGTGCCAGCGCACAAGTGGACCAACTCCGGGCCCTACACGACAGCCTTTGTCACGCGGGGGTCACTCGATTGTACCATCTGGTCAAAGCTCGCAATCTCCCCTACTCCGTCGAGGAAGTAAGGAGAGTCACCAGGGAGTGCCAGGTCTGTGCGGAGTGCAAGCCGCACTTCTACAGGGTGCCAGACCGTGCGCGCCTGGTGAAGGCTTCCCACCCCTTTGAATGCCTCAGCGTGGATTTCAAAGGGCCCCTGCTCTCCACCGACCGTAACACGTATATTCTCAGTGTGGTCGATGAGTACTCCAGATTCCCCTTCGCCATCCCATGCCCCGATCTGACATCTGCCACCGTCATCAAGGCCCTCAGCACCATCTTCGCTCTGTTTGGTTTCCCCGCCTACATCCACAGTGACAGGGGATCCTCATCCATGAGCGATGAGCTGCGTCAGTTCCTGCTCAGCAGGGGTATAGCCACCAGCAGGACGACCAGCTACAACCCCCGGGGAAACGGGCAAGTAGAACGGGAGAATGGGACGGTTTGGAGGGCCGTCCAGCTGGCCCTACGGTCCAGGAACCTCCCAGCCTCTCGCTGTCAGGAGGTCCTCCCTGACGCTCTGCACGCCATCCGGTCACTATTGTGCACCGCCACTAATGACACACCCCATGAATGTGTTTTTACCTTCCCCAGGAAGTCCACATCCGGCGTGTCGCTCACGACTTGGCTCGCTGCTCCAGGACCGGTCCTTCTCCGTAGGCACGTCCGACTCCACAAGGCGGACCCCTTGGTGGACAGGATTCACCTGCTCCACGCCAACCCTCAATATGCCTACGTTGAGATCCCTGACGGCCGCCAAGATACTGTCTCACTCACACCCCCCCACCAATGCGCCCCCCCCCCCCCCCCCCACCGCGCCGCCAATATTGACCCCACCAGACCACCCCCCCCTCCCCTTTTCCGCACAAGAGGACGAAGAGGACTTCTGCACGCTCCCGGAGTTCCCAGATGACTGGCCAGCATCAGAACCGCCACCACCGCCAGCACCGACTTCACCGCCACTGTTACGCCGATCCCAACGAAGCACCAAAGCACCGAACCGGCTGAACCTTTGACGGACTCCGGACCGTCAACATGGACTTTTCTTTCCCTACCACTGTACATAATTGCACTAATTGTATATAGATTCACGTCACCCCCGCCGGACTCATTTTTAACAGGGGGTGAATGTGATGATTCACTGTAATTGGAGATGTAAAGTCGGACCTGCACTACAGGTTCGCCGGTAGCTCCTGCCAGCTGGCTCCGCCCAGGGAGAACTGTATAAATATGTATGACCTCCAGTACCCTGCCATTTTGCCAGTTGCAGCAGGAGGTCTCGCATCTGACTGTAATAAAGCCACAGTTGTACCCAACTTTAGTCTTTGTGCAATTGATCATGCATCAATGACCAATCACCTAAACTGCACATCTTTGGACTGTGGGAGGAAACCGGAGCGCCCAGAGTGTGGTGTAGCACGTAAAAATAGCATATAGTTTATAGAGTACCGAATTCAATTATTTTTCCAATTAAGGGGCAATTTAGTGTGGCCAATCGACTTACCCTACACATGTTTGGGTTGTGGGGGCGAGACCCACGCAGACATGGGCAGAATGTGCAAACTCAACCCGGCAGTGGCTCAGGACCGGGAGCAGACCCGGGAATGTCCAGCCCATCTGACAACCCTCTCCCTGTGAGCAACACACCTCCTGCCCCACACAGAGGAGGGCAGTGCTGCACCCTCAAGGTCCAGGCCCTCAGGGGGACACCCTCCAAGGGAATCTCAGGCAACAGGGTATGGAAGTCAGCAAGCTGCATTAACCTCAGCTGTGGATCCGGGGGACACGCCTCAACGCAGCGGGAGTGTAAGGAAGAGTAAAAAACGATAGGCACCTAGTGGACATGGGTGCACCTAGGCACTGGTAGAGATAAGTCACATTTGTAGTATTACACTTGTATTAGAAATCACTTTGTTCATCCTTACAGATCCTCCACGCGCCATGCTCCGCAAACCCTCATGCACACTCAACGCTTCATCCCTGTGGAGTGCGGGAATGGCAGTTAAGTCTTTCCAACCTCCCACACTGACAATGCAAAGATGCACCTCTACTGGTAAGGGCATGCCCCTCCCCCCTTTTAAACCCCCATCCATGGAAGGTTAAACCCCCCCACGAGCATCAATGCTCAGGTCTCTCTTGTTTTTTTTAATAAATGTTTTTTATTAGGGTTTTGAACAAAGTATATTTACCATTATGTACACAGAATAAAATATCTCATATAGAAGTGAAGAGCACACACAAAAAAAAAAAATATAAAATAACTGGTAGGGTATTATGCACTAGCTCAACAACAGCAACTCTTTTAACACATAAGTAAGCATCATGTGGGGGGGGGGGGGGGGGGGGGGGGGGAAGGGGTGGGGGGGGAAGAGGGGGGGAACTGGGGAGCTACATATACATTTGGGTGGCGGAGGAACAATTACAGAGGGCAATACTCAAATGGATCTGGTGTTGGTGTTGTCACTTGCTTCTCCCGGACGGATTTTGCTGCCGTTGTCGTCTCGCTTTCACTTCCGCTTCAGCTGTTCGTCCCGTCTTTCGCCCATATTTTCCTTGCTCTCTGTTCCTGTAGATGCCAAGTTTGTTATTGTTTCCCGTGCCCTCCTTCCGGCTATCATTCCCTTGCCTCCCCCCCCACCTCTCTGGTTCCCCTCTAGTTGTTCCCTGTCCCACCCTCACCCCCCCCCCCCCCCCCCCCCCCCCCACCCCCCTCCTGTGGTTCACCTTCCTTTTCTCATAGGTTTAGCTGTTTCCGCCCCACGGTCTATCCCTCCTTCTCACGCCCTGGCTACTTTCCCCTGATTCTTGGCTACCTGGCTATTCTTCTGCTTGTTCGTTGGCCACAAACAGGTCCCGGAACAATTGGGTGAATGGCTCCCACGTTCTGTGGAAGCCGTCGTCTGACCCTCGGATGGTGAATTTGATTTTCTCCATTTGGAGAGATTCTAAGAGGTCGGACAGCCAGTCTGCAGCTTTGGATGGTGCTGCTGACCGCCAGCCGAACAGGATTTTACAGCGGGCGATCAGGAAGGCAAAGGCATCCGCCCTCCTCCCCAGGAATAGATCTGGCTGATCTGATACCCCGAAGACCGCCACTTTCGGACATGGCTCCACCCTCAATCCCACCACTTTGGACATTGCCTCGAAGAAGGCTGGGGTCTCTCATGTTTGACAGTTTGTCTCATGATGAGGATGCAAGGGCTGAAAATGTGTTGGGAGCCTGTCCACCTTATATGAAAGGTGGAGAAAAACACCAAGACACCTGACCTCAAAGGAGGCAGTAGCAGCTGAGATTTGTCATCCAGCGTCTCTGGGCTACATGATAAGCCTGTTCATTGGCAGGTCGCGTTCAGTTCTCGGTCAGGCAGGAGTCAGACATTTCGCAGAGGATGAGATGAGCATCACTGTGCCCTCAGTGCAAGTCATCATCATTCTCCTGCAGTGTCCAGCCAATTACTTTATCACCCTGCCCATGAATGTAGCCAACATCACAATGACCTCCCACAGGCACCTCAGTTGTTAGTGGATGTCAGACCCCATGTTGGGAGATGGCTTCACAACCTAGTCCTGAGAGTCAATGAGGGCCTCCCAATCCATGCACTCCATGCCAGCATTGTCCGAGGTCCTTCCTCCTCCTCCTCCATGGATTGCTCCTCGTCACCCTCCTCAACATCCTCCTCATCTGGGAGACATGGCGCTCCTGCAATTCCTCCTGGTCCAGCTGCTCTCCCTGCTGCAGTGCCAGATTGTGCAGAGCGCAGCAGCAGACCACTATGATCAGGACACTCTCTGGAGGCTGCATCAGAGAGATCCCCCCCCCCCCCACTGGTCCAGGCAGCAGAACTGCCAATAGCCTGTTCAACCAGGGCATGCATTGAAGAATGAGCCTTGTTACAGCGAGTCTCAACAGGTGCTTGTTGCCTACACCGTGGGTGCATTTGTCCTCGAGGAGCCATCCCTCCAGCCGCTGCTCAAAAATGGCTGGGATCTGCGTGCGCCCCACGATGCAACTGTCATGGATGCTCCCTAGGAAATGGGCACACACCTGCATGATACGCATTGCATGGTCATAGATGATCTGGACATTGAGTGAGTGGAATCACTTGTCGGTCAAAAATGGCCTCCATGCCTCCTTGAGGAGGGAAGAACCAGGTGGATGCAGTCGATGACACCCTGCACCTGGGACATCCCTGCTATGTGGGTGAAGTCCAGGCCCTGGCTCACCTGGTTCCGTCGAATTTGATGTACATGTGGGCCTTCACAAATAGTGCATCTGTGATCTCCCTCATGCACTTGTGCGCTGCTGACTAGGAGGTGTCACCCGTGCAGCCCTGAAACGAGCTGCTGACGTAGAAGTTCAGAACAGCAGTAACTTTAGAGCCAGAGGCAGTGGGTGACCTCCCACTCCATGTAGAGCAAATTCTTGCATTGTTCAAGGTAAATGCTTGAAGGTGGACCACTCTTCCTTGGGACAGATGTAGCCTTCTCCAGTCCCTGAACCTCTGACATCTGGAGGTAGAAGGTTCTACACTGGGATACCCACAGCCAGTACTGTCTCCTCCAAGGCTCTGCCATCTGTGACCCTGCTCTTGAAGCTCAACAGGCCCTGCCTCCCCCACCTCTGCAGGGCACTGTTCCTGGCCATGTGCAGTGGCATGTCAATGTCGCTACTGATGGTTGATTGCAATCAAAAGAATTGCCAGCTCGACTAGCTCCATGATTCTCCAGAATGGAAAACTGAAAGGAGGAAAACTTCAAAGTGAGCGATGAGGAGTCCTGACAATGTGCTGACCACAACCCTCTCAGGACCTGGGACGTCCACCCATGTGCATCACCCGATGTGAGCGCCTTTCCACTAAGTTTCATGCCCGTCACACAATAGCCACTTCCTCACAATTGCCCCTCTCAACTCCACCTGAATGAAGCGCTTTGAACCTTGAGAACCTCTGCAGGCCATGATATTCCCCCAAGGGTGAGGAGTTGGAGAAGCTGATTGTATTTTCACAGTAATTTCATTGCAGTGTCAATGTAAGCCTACTTGTGACAATAAAAGATTATTATTTAATGGACATGTGTTCTGACCTCAAGGGGAACACGACACTGCTGCCTGTCATCCCTTGAACGGGGTGACTGATGTGTGAATTTGCCATAACACTTTGCATCGGATGCCACATCTGTGACACCTGTCTGTTACGTAGATGTGAGTATGAGTCTGGAGTGCAATGCATGGGGGCTAGCTAGGCTTCTAACTATAGCATTAGAAATTGGGCGCCAATCAGCGGCACACTGATACATTGCAATGCTGACTAAATTGGTACAATTAGCTTGTCAATGAAGTTGTCAGGGAGCTAATTAGGCAACTGTTTACCCTTGTGGCAGGCGAGACATATGCATGAGAAGACTGCAATTAGCATGCCAACATCTTCCTTAGAGGGCACCCTCATTCCCCAACTCAAACGAGTTGCAGGTTAAACGAGCCTTCCAATTTGAACAGCCAACCACCCAGACACCATGACCAGTGGCCTTGAACTTCCATACAGCTCTTCTCCTCTGGCTTTACAGTGCTGCCCGAGTGTGGGCGTTCATTCTGACAGCAGCTGTCCTCCGCACTGTGGGGGAATCTTTAAGCCTCATGAGGCTGGAAAACATCCCTTCTCAGAGTCCCCCATTCAGTCCATACAGCCTGGCCCCTCAGGTGACCCCATCCAAGAGTGTCACAGTGGACCCCAGTGCTGACCCTATGGATTCCCCTGCTCCCACCCACTTTCCAGCTGCCACTGTGCAAGGGCAATCCCTCAGCGGTTCTATTCACAAGCCCAGAAAGCAGGACACAAGAAGCACTGCCTGCGTATCAGCCGCCAGAATCCTTTGAAGATAAGAGGCTCACAGACATGAAGGTCCTCTAAGGTATGCGAATAGTCCCACCCCTCGAAATGCTGATAATGAACTTATCAGGGTCCCCCGTGTCCAACCCGTTGCCCCCTCTGCAACAGCGACCTGAGCTTTCATCTCTGCTATCCCCTTTGGAGCTGGGGTCGCCAGGTTTTCGTTTTCTGGCCGGTACAGTGACATAATGGTTAGGGAAGGCAGTGGCGCACTGGTGTTGTCACTGGACTAGTAATCCAGAGACCCGGGGTAATAAATCTCTGGGGACCAGGGTTCAAATCCCACCATGGCCGATGGTAACATTTAAATTGAATAAAAATCTGGAATTAGAAATCTATTGATGACCATGAAACCATTGCCGATTGTTGTAAAAACCCATCCTGTTCACTAATATCCTTCAGGGGAGGAAATCTGTCATCTTTACCTGGTCTGGCCTATACGTGACTCCAGATTCACAACAATGTGGTTGACTCTTAACCTTCCTCAAGGGTGGGCAATAAATGCTGGCTCAGCCAGCGATATCCACATCGCATGAACATATTTTTAAAAACACGGCTACCTTATAGCGCCAGGCACCTGGGTTCGATTCTGGCCTTGGGTGAATGTCTGTGTGGAGTTTGCACGTTCTCTGTCTGTGTGGGTTTCCTCCAGGTACTCCGGTTTCCTCCCATATTCCAAAGATGTGCAGGTTAGGTGGATTGGCCGTGATCAATGCGCGGGGTTACAACGATAGGGCAGGGGAGTGGGCCTAGGTGGGGTGCTATTTTGGACGGTCGATGCAATCTCAATGGGCCGAATGGCTCCTTCTGCACTGTAGGGATTCTATGATTCACACAGCTATGGGCCGAATGGCCTCCTTCTGCACTGTAAATTCTATGATTCTATGCTGTAAATTGTGACTGATAAATGTTCATTAAGGGGGGGAAATCCTTGCGGGAGGGTTTGCAAATGATATTATAATGTGTTAAGATTAGGGTTCTGACCTTCCATGGCGTTTTCTCGTTATGCCACCGAATCTCAGAAAACGCGATCTTGCTGGTGAGAATCACGTTTTTCGATACTCGCTGAATAATCCGCCCCCATCAGCATTCTCACTGATGGCTAATACAGGCTCAAATTTTCTCCCCTTACCACAACAGTCCTGAGGCTAAAACTGAAGAGGAGTATCCAACTTTACTTTCATTGGAGTAGTCAAAGCAATTGTAGACACATTTGTGACATCGCTAAGCAAAAATGAACAAAATGCTCATCCTTAACTTCATCCAATTTGTTATTAATTTACACTGAATTTAATATTTAAACTGAAATTGTGCACAAAGACAGATGAGCAGAAGATCAGAACTAAATTCCACAATGCATATACATGTTTCTTAGCAAAATCTAAAGTGGTCCAAATAAACAAATGATTCTTGCAAACCATATTTATCTACCCCGCACAAAAACCATTCAACACTTGGAAATTTCAAAAGACCAGAACCAATATGACACCAATGCTGGAATGTCATGAACATAACATACTTTCTCAAAGTTATCCAGCTCCAAAGGGAAAGCTCGTTATCACCAGGTAGAACAAAGTCTGCTTCTGCAGGTGATGATTTTATGAAATGTTTCATCATTTGACTGCTTCAGTAACCTACCTTTTGCAAAGAATCGATTAGGGTTCGATGAAAATCTCTCAAATTCTTCAAGTTTACCCAAAATGTACTCTCGCTCTTTAATCAGTTCCACAGCACTTTCCCAAATCTCCAGAGTCTACAACAAGAAGGAACAGTTTTCAGGTCCGACAGTCATAATATCATGCCAAATAAGCACAGTCTACATATGATTAGCACAATAATGAAAAAGACAAGGTCGGTGATAACAGTTGACTATATATTTCTTTCAGTGTAAAATCTATTTTTGATCACCACCATCCCTGAAGCTGCCTTTCACTATGGCCAATTCTTGCCATTTCCTATCATGAATGTAGTTCTCTATTCACACCGGACATTTAGAGAATGTAGCTGCTGTGGCAGTCTCAGGTTTAATAAGAATTAATTGGGTTGCCTCGTGCTAAACATGCTCTCTCAGCACAGTAGCACGGATTTATTTGCATGAGGTTCCAAGACTATGCAAAAGTTGTTTTAATTAGAGAACTTGGTAGGTGCACTGTGTGGAATTATATTACATTATATGTGGTAGTCACTGTGACAGTTTCCATAGTAATGGGATACATACTAAAAGCATTCTGGGGACAAACTAATTAGCATTGGCAGTCAGCACAATAGGAAGAGCTTTGTCACAGGCATTCAACTTGAAGCTTCGAATGTGCAAAAGTACTTAGAAAATACATTTATGTCTATGTCAAAAGTAAAATCACACCCTTAGGCACACAGCTGTAAATCAGGTCACCATTGGATATTTTCCAGAACTATTTTTTTGCAGGGGTTTGAAAGGCAACTGATAAGAGATTTTGAAGAATGCCTTCAGTCATTGTACAGCATATCCAAGTACAAACTTTAAGTCAAGTGATGTTAGAGTGAGTAAGGGGCGGCACAGTGGTTAGCACTGCTGTCTCACAGTGCCAGGGACCCGGGTTCAATTCCAGCCTGGGTCAATGTGTAGGGTTTGCACATTCTCCCCATGTCTGCTTAGGTTTCCTCCGGTTTCCTTCCACAGTCCATAGATGTGCAGGTTAGGTGGATTGGCCATGACAAAATTATCCCTTAGGTTAGGTGGGATTATGGGGATAGAGTGGGGGAGTGGGTCTGGGTAGGGTGCTCTTTCAGACGGCCAGTGCAGACTCAATGGGCCGAGCAGCTTGCTTCTGCACTGTAATGATTCTATGAGACGAAGAACTAATGAGTCTGGAGGGAGAACGTAAAACAGAGCTCTCGAGCCCAAGGCTGTGGGGGAAGGGGGTGGAGGTAAGTGGAGACGAAGGTTTTAGCAGAAGAGTTAGAGATGTTGATTTGGGGGGAGTAGAGTATGCTGGGGGTTTTGTGAGTGGAGGATCGGGTGAACAGATGCATAGAGTTAGACACTGCAGGAAAGGAGAAGGAAGGTATCGAAAATAGAGGCTGAGGGTGATGGGGGAGAAAAAGGTTGCAAATCAGGAACAGACGAGAAGGATATTGGAACAATTAAAGAGTGGAGAGGAGATACAGCAGTATGGGGCTAACAAGGTTTTGCTCTTTGTGTGCAGGACTACAGTAATGGTAGCACAGTGGTTAGCACTGTTGGTTCACAGCACCAGGGTCCCAGGTTCGATTCCCAGTTTGGGTCACTGTCTGCGTGGAGTCTGCACGTTCTCCCTGTGTCTGCCTGGATTTCCTCCGGATGCTCCGGTTTCCCCCCACAAGTCCCGAAGATGTGCTGTAAGGTAATTTGGACATTCTGAATTCTCCCTCAGTGTACCCGAACAGGCACCGGAATGTGGCGACTAGGGGATTTTCACAGTAACTTCATTGCAGTGTTAATGTAAGCCTACTTGTGACACTAATAAATATTATTATTATTGTGCCAACGCCACCCTCTCATAAATCACAAGCTAAACTCTTATAATTAAGAGATTTTGTATAAAATCATAAATTCCTATTTTTCCACACATAAACCAATTTAGATTAATAATTGTTTTACAAATCTAATTAGTTGCTTACTTAATCTCTAATAGGTCAGAGCTCTTTACAAGAACTACATTACTGCATCTGAAAATGCTTCGCAAATTACTGTAATTAAAAATCTCAGTAGTTAGGTTAACATGTTAAAGAAGGAGCTGCCCAGAAGGCAAGCCGGATGCTAGCGCATCAGCTACGCAAGAGGGAGACGGCGAGGGAAATTGGAGGAATCAGGGACAGAGAGGGGAACACGGTGCGGAGTCCGGCTAAAATAAATGAGGTATTCAGAGATTTCTACGGGAACCTGTATAAGTCAGAATCCCCGGAGGGGGGGGCGGGGGGGGGGGGGGGGGGGGGGGGGGGGGGGATGCGGCGGTTCCTGGACCAATTGAGGTTCCCAAGAGTGGAGGAGGGGCAAGTGGAAGGCCTGGGGGCCCCAATTGGGATCGAGGAGCTGGTTACGGGGTTGGAGAGCATGCAGGCAGGCAAGGCCCCGGGGCCTGATGGGTTCCCGGTCGAATATTACAGGAAGTTTGTGGATCCTTAAACGGGAAAGGACCCGCTACAGTGTGGCTCGTATATGCCGAACTTGCTCCTTAATGTAGAGTTGCTGGCAAAGGTCCAAGCCACAAGGATTGAGGATTGTGTCCCGGGAGTGATACATGAGGACCAGACGGGGTTCGTGAAGGGCAGGCAATTAAATGCAAATGTGCGGAGGCCCCTGAATGTGATTATGATGCCCTCGGAGGGTGGGGAGGCAGAAGTGGTGGCAGAAATAGACGCGGAGTAGGCCTTTGATCGGGTGGAGTGGGAATACTTATGGGAAGTGCTTGGCAGGTTTGGGTTCGGGGAGGGTTTCATTGGGTGGGTCAAATTGTTATACCAGGCCCCGGTGGTGGCGTATCTACGAACCGGCGGAGATCAGAATATTTTTGGTTGTACCGTGGGACGAGACAGGGGTGCCCCCTGTCCCCTCTGTTGTTTGCTTTGTCAATTGAGCCGCTGGCCATGGCATTGAGGGAATCTAGAAACAGGAGGGGGTTGGTCCGGAGAGGGGTGGAACATCGGGTCTCGTTGTATGCTGATGACCTGCTTTTGTACATCGCAGATCCAGTGGCGGGGATGGTGGTCATGCGGATCCTTAGGGAGTTTGCGGACTTCTCAGGCTACAAGCTTAACGTGGGGAAGAGTGCGCTCTTTGTGGTGCATGCGAGGGCCCAGGAGAGGGGGCTGGAGGAGCTGCCGCTTAAGAGGGCGGAGAGGAGTTTCCAATATTTGGGTATCCAGGTGGCCAGGAGTTGGGGGGCCCTGCATAAGCTTAATTTGGCGCGATTGGTAGACCAGATGGAGGAAGACTTTAGGAGATGGGACGTGTTGCTACTCTCGCTGGCGGGCAGGGTGCAGTCCGTTAAGATGACAGTCCTCCCTAGGTTCCTGTTTGTGTTCCGGTGCCTGCCCATCATCATCCCCAAGGCCTTTTTTAAGCGAGTAAGCAAGAGCATTATGGGGTTTGTCTGGGCAAGTAAGACCCCGAGGGTCAAGAGGCTGTTTCTGGAACGTAGTCGAGACAGGGGTGGGCTGGCGCTACCGAACATGTGTAGTTATTACTGGGCAGCCAATGTGGCAATGATTCGGAAATGGGTAATGGAAGGAGAGGGGGTGGCGTGGAAAAGATTAGAGGCGGCGTCATGCGTGGGCACTAGCTTGGGAGAGCTGGTGACGGCACATTTGCCACTACCGCTGACCCGGTACACCACGAGCCCGGTGGTGGGCGGTGACACTGAGGATCTGGGGCAGTGGAGACGGCACAGGGGTGAGTTGGAGGCCTCAATTTGGTCCCCCATACGGAATAATCATAGGTTTGCACCGGGCAGGATAGATGGCGGATTCCTAAGCTGTCATCGGACGGGAATTAAAAGGATGGGGGACCTATTTATCGACGGGGCTTTTGCTAGCCTGGGGGCGCTGGAGGAGAAATTTGGGTTACCCCCCAGAAATGCTTTTAGGTACATGCAGGTGAGGGCGTTTGTGA
This sequence comes from Scyliorhinus torazame, assembly GCF_047496885.1. NCBI lineage: Eukaryota > Metazoa > Chordata > Chondrichthyes > Carcharhiniformes > Scyliorhinidae > Scyliorhinus > Scyliorhinus torazame. Next base: position 57,006,017 of record NC_092719.1, read on the forward strand.
AAAGGCAGGTAAGGGAATTTCCGCTGCTTCCCGCACGGAGGATTCAGGACAGGATGACCTCGGGTGCATGGCTGTGAGAGGGCAAGGTCTCGGCAATCTATCAGGAGTTGCAGGAGGCGGAGGAAGCCTCGGTGGAGGAGCTAAAGGGCAAGTGGGAGGAGGAGCTGGGCGAGGAACTGGATGAGGGCTTGTGGGCAGAGGTCCTGGGCAAGGTTAACTCCTCCTCGTCTTGCGCCAGACTTAGCCTGATCCAGTTCAAAGTGGTTCACAGGGCACATATGACAGGGACGAGGATGTGTAAGTTTTTTGGGGTGGAGGACAGATGCGCGAGGTGCTCGGGGAGCCCAGCAAATCACGCCCATACGTTCTGGGCGTGCCCAGCGCTAGAGGGGTTCTGGAGGGGCTTCGCAAAGGCTATGTCCAAAGTCTTGGACACTCGCGTAAAACCGAGCTGGGGGGTAGCAATATTCGGGGTATCAGATGAGCCGGGAGTACAGGAGCCGAAATAGGCCGGAGTTCTGGCCTTTGCGTCCTTCGTAGCCCGGAGAAGGATTCTACTAATGTGGAGGGATGGGAAATCCCCAAGCGTGGAGGCTTGGATTAATGACATGGCAGGGTTCATCAAGTTGGAGAGGATAAAGTTTGCCTTGCGAGGATCTGTGCAGGGGTTCTCCAGGCGGTGGCAACCGATCCTAGACTTTCTGCGGAATGTTAGGTGGAGGACAAGAGCAGCAGCAACCCAGGAGGGAGGGGGTTTGGCTTGTTTTTATTATTGAAAGGGGCGTTTGCGCCATTTTTGTTCTTAGTTTGTTAGATAGTTTAATGTTTAGTGGTTTAAGTTGTTGGAGGGGATGGCGTAAGGCCCCCATTTTTATTTTTCTTATGTATACTTTATTTCCTTTTTGGAATGTTTTGTAAAAATTTATTGAAAACCTTGAATAAACATATTTTATTTAAAAAAAGGAGCTGCCCAGCACCATTGTCACTTTTGGCTGAAACAGCTGTATTCTTATAGGATGACACATACCTACACTTGGATGCATTACTATATTTCTTATCTTCTTCTTCTTGGCCTTCCTGTCTGAAGAGTCAATGGGTGCTCACCAATGGCTCACTGATTGGTTTGGCAGCATCTGGCTCTCTCTTTGCGGTGTCGTCTCATGTCTTGCCAGTTGCTGCGTCTCTTCTCTTTGCCTCTTTTCACTCCCTCCTTCATTGCTGTCCACCAGCTCTCACAACCGCTGCCAACTTGCTCCCAACATTTATGGTCCATGCAACAGGACTTACAGTCCAAAGATGTGCAGGTTAGGTGATTGGCCATGCTAATTTGCACCTTAGTGTCCAAATGGTTAGGTAGGGTTACGGGGATAGGGCGGAGGCGTGGGCTTAGGTGGGGTGCTCTTTCCAAGGGCAGGTGCAGATTCGATGGGCCGAATGGCCTCCTTCCGCACTGTAAATTCTATGAAACTCTATGACTTCCAAAGCAAGGCACACACTGATAACTTTCTGTACTTTCACAATCCATAAGCATTGTTTCTTGAAATAGGGGATCTGGTGGCAGCACGGTGGCGCAAGTGGTTAGCACGGCGCCGAGGTCCCAGGTTCGATCCCGGCTCTGGGTCACTGTCCTTGTGGAGTTTGCACATTCTCCCGTTTGCGTGGGTTTCGCCCCCACAACCCAAAAATGTGCAAGCTAGGTGGATTGGCCACGCGAAATTGCCCTTTAATTGGAAAACAAGGAATTGGATACTCTAAATTCATTTTTTAAAAAGAAATACGGATCTGTCATCACCAGATTTCTGCTTCGTGATTAACCCAAAACAGTCATTTTCTTCTATTATCCATACAGCACCTGGTTTGAGTCGTCTTCCACAAATCTTTCCGACTGACTGACTCTGAGAGTTTGTGAGTCTGTACGCAGCAAGACTGGCTGCATTCTTCTTTGTGTCCAGATGATGCAGACTCCAGGACTGAATGGCTTGTTTCTTTACAGTCGTATTCTCTGATTGTTTGGGAGATGAGGGTCCACGTGTATAATGTTCACTGGGCTTTCACTGGAAAGAAAACACAGTTCTATTTGGATGCTAGGAGAATAGTTTGAATGACAAATCTGATGCGGAAATAATGGTAAACAGAATGGGCAGTCAGTCCCATAGCTGACTCTTCTGATCCCCAATTGCTGTCTTCTAACATTTCAGTCAGCTTTCAGTGTTTCCTCTTCTGTGACCTTGAAGTTAGAACTGAATTTCCCTAGTTAACATTTTGTCCCCCAACTTCTGGTGGCGGCCATGGAGTGTGCGGGCGCACATTTGGTGGCCCCCGCTCAAGTCGGATTTTTTTGGTCTTTTCCCTGCCCGAAGGGTGAAGTGTTTGAGCGCAACAAGTGCAGGAGTGCCTGGGGAAGGTTTTACTCCTCTGGTGTGGCTGGTGGATGGATCCACGGACTAGGAGTGGGGCAAGAAGAAAAGAGTTGCTGGAGCAGGAGAGCCTTTCGTGGTGCGCCACAGAATAAGATGGCAGAGGCAAGGGAGCTTCTCTGCCCATCCAGTGGTCAACAGAGCAGTCACGTTTGCAGACATCTTTGAGGTTGCTGTGAGGCGACCAGGGAGTGATCTCTCCGTGGCGCATGCTTCGGCCGAATATATGGGGGTTTTCGGCTGTCCGAGTGTCAAAACCCCCCTCTCGGCCTTGTTGGTAGGGTCCGAAGGAGTGTAGACCAGGACGTTTGGCACCAGCTTGACTGGAGGAGCTGCTGTAACATGCCAAAAATAAAGCACGACTGCCTTACAGTTGATTTTCTGTTACAGTTTACTCTCTTAGCCTTGCTCCCTCCCAAGACGCCCACAAGTAGTTGGGCTTGTATCCCTGAGCAGGGGTCTTGACCGGTTGCTGTCAACAGGAGCTAGCTGAGCCCGGGTCTTGGGAAGGCAGGAGGTCGACACTCCCTGAAGTAGCTCCACTTCACAGGCGATACCCGCTACCTCAATATATTAAAATACATTTATCACAGCGGAATAACGACTGTCACCTCTAAATTTGTGGACAGTAGTGGCAGCTAAAACAAACATGGATAATAACTGACAGGCACTCCGTTAATGATGCATAGTCTGCAGTTCAGAGCTGCCCCCTTTTAAGTTTCTGAATGACTTCAAAGATTAAATATATTTCAGAACAGAACAGACTAGAGATCACAGAACAATAGAATATGTGATGGACAATATGCTAAAATTATTGGGCAAAGGAGCGTAGGAAGCAGAAGATTACTCAGATTTATTTAATCAAATCCAGAATTGTTTGATGTCAGTGCTCAAGTAGACATTAGTATATTGAACTGGTACAGTTCCATATTCTGAGTCTGAATTCATAGTAAAAAGAAACAGCAATTATGGTTTCGTTTTCCCTTTTTGTACAAATTGACCCATAAGAAACCTCCAATCAGAATGAAGGAAGTCAGATTTGTAAAGGTGTATAATGTATGTAGGAATATCAGATATATTGTATTCTAGGCATTTGGTGCAGAAAAGGTTAAAACCTGTGTGTGTGTGTGTGTGTGTATGATTGCTGTAGTACTGTTTTAAAGAATTCTGGTTTGAAAGATTTAGGAGCCAGCGGTGCAATTAAGGCATCATAAAAAGCATGAGCTATTGCAGTTTTGTTTGGATTAAGGGGGTTCCCTGTGCTGTTAATTAGATTTCAAGTTGGTAAAATGATGTAAGTAATGGGAGAAGCCAAGGTATCAGGCACTTTGCAGAAAAGCAGTTTAGTTGAGTTTTAGATGGAGCTGTGAACAGAAGTCAAGCATCTGCTCCCACTGCAGTTCAGTTTGTCTGCACACAGATTAGCAGCTTCTTTCCAAGCAGTTCAGAATTGTGTGATTGGAAGGTGAGCTGAAACCAGCTGCTGAAGAAATACAGCCAGAGTGTGTGCATGGTTCTGACAGGATTTAGGCAGTGTCAAAAGATCTCTCTTTCTCAAAGTAGAGTATCCAAACATCTCTGTAAAGCAGGTATTCCTGGAATGCTACTTGTATTTAACAGTGGATTGAGAGCTGGTTTGTTGTTTGAGTAAATTGTTGTTTTAATAAAGTTGGCAGTTAAGGGTTATTGTGACACTGTATTCATTGTATTGATTAGCTTTAAGGGGTAAATTTTAAGCTATTTTTCTTGCGCCATGTTAAAGATATTTTAAAACTGTATTAGTAATAAAGTTTGTTTTAACATACAATATATCCCTATGTTTTTTGTGAAATCACTCCTCACAGTCTTACAAAATTAAAAATATTGGGGATTTTGTCCAGTATCTTGACCAATGTTGGGTCTGGCCCAGGATCGTAATAGATGGAGGATTCACTACACAATGCATGGAGATAATATTATTGTGAAAGCAGAAAACAACAGATACAGGAAATAGAGTTAATCAGGAAGGAGGAGGATGCCCTTTGACAAAATGTATCCAGGTCTTTTATTCAATTTGCTTGGTTTGTATGGGAATCAAGCTAGATGTGGAGTAGAAAATTGCATTTCGGGGATGGGAGGTTTTGGATTAGAAAAGTTATATTTAAATAATACGGAGGAACACATTTATTTCTTCCTCTACTCTGTGTTTCTCCAAAAGTGAACATGCTGAATAAGCAGAGGCGGCTCATGAATCCAGAGAATTGGCAGTAAAATAATTTCTTCAGAATATAGCTGATTCTATAAGAGATCTACGGTTGAAGCAGTTAGAATTCTAATGTAGCAATCCACATCCTATTTACTCACTTGCAGAAACCTTAATCAACAAAGCTTTTGAAAGATGATTAAAATGACCAGTGCAGCCATGACGCAACTGTTTGGTTTACCTACACATTGATTTGTTATGTTGTAGGTGTAACATAAGCGGTTTCCTTGTGGTGCACTTGACAAAGGAAGGTCCAGACGTGGAGACAACTTCAACACGTTTATTAAACTATTACACTTCTATTACTCGGGTTAGACAATACAGCTAATCCTACTATAGCTACCCAGACTGATTAACCAGTTGCTGCAATCCACGTGGTGGGTGTAATATTGAATCAACCCGGTGTCTCTACTCACTGACTGTCTCCACTGGAAAGAGGCAGCTCATGGGCGACATTGTCCGACCCCCCGCCGGGTTGGAGAATCACCGGGGGCTGGCGTGAATCCCGCCCCCGCCGGTTGCCGAAGTCTCCGGCACCGGATATTCGGCGGGGGCGGGAATCGCGCCGCGCCGGTTGGCGGGCCCCCCCGCTCGATTCTCCGGCCCGGATGGGCCGAAGTCCCGCCGATAATTTGCCTGTCCCGCCAGCGTAAATTAAATCACCTACCTTACCGGCGGGACAAGGCGGCGTGGGTGGCTCCGGGGTCCTGGGGGGGGGCGCGGGGCGATCTGACCCCGGGGGGTGCCCCCACGGTGGCCTGGCCCGCGATCGGGGCCCACCGATCCGCGGGCGGGCCTGTGCCGTGGGGGCACTCTTTCCCTTCCGCCTCCGCCACGGTCTCCACCATGGCGGAGGTGGAAGAGACTCCCTCCACTGCGCATGCGCATGCGTGGGAAACTGTCAGCGGCCGCTGACGCTCCCGCGCATGCGCCGCCCGGAGATGTCATTTCCGCGCCAGCTGGCGGGGCACCAAAGGCCGTTTCCGCCAGCTGGCGGGACGGAAATTCCTCCGGCGTCGGCCTAGCCCCTCAATGTTGGGGCTCGGCCCCCAAAGATGCGCAAACACGGGGAGAAAGTGCAAACTCCACACAGACAGTGACTCAGAGCCGGGATCGAACCTGGGACCTTGGCGCCGTGAGGCAGCAATGCTAACCACTGCGCCACCATGCTAAAAGACAAAATATTAAGAATAATACCTGAAAAGTAATATTTCATTCTAACCTGCTACCGGAGGTAAAGAAATTTAAACTGCTCCACAGCAACACACAGTGGTTAAATGTTGCAACTGCATTTGGATCCTGCTGCTGCTTGTAGCTACTCCAGCCAGATCAGGGCCGGGATTTGCCATTAGTGACGGGGGCAGGAGCGGAAAATATTGCAAAACAAAAGTCGCATTTTATGTTGTTTCCATACCCCCCTCCCGCCCCCAGTCAGTGGCATGGTATATTTCACGCCGTTTAAAGTGAAGGAAATCATTATAATACACTTGCATCTCATTATCTGGCCCATACGCGGAATCATACCCCACCCACCTGTTAAAATTCCATCCACAACAGTAGCTGCCAGAATTACAACTGGCTTCAAAAGGAGTGCACCCCTCTGAAGGGAGCTCGGAGATGAGCGCAGCACTCACAAAGCTGTTCCATAAAATAATGGGTTAGCTCAGGGGTACCGGCTCTGACTCTGGTTTGATCAGCCTTTGACTCAGGGATATCGACGCTGAATCGAGGGGTGGAGGAGTGGCACTTTTCCTCCGATAAGTAAGACATCGAAGGGGGTGAGGCTGAGGATATCCTCGAGGGAGAAGACGTCGGCCATGAAACAATGGCAATGTCCAGAGGATGCAGTTGAGCTCAGGACACACTCATTGCTGCTAGAAGCATGGAGGCTGGTGCGGACATCCAGTGAGGATATCCCACTTTCTTCACATGGTTTCTGTGAACATTGCTCTCCCATATGACTGATACAGATACTCTGTTACAAGGGACACAGCGGTTTCCCATAGTCAGTACAATGCAGGAGGATGATGACAATTTGCAGTGAGAACAGTCCATAGATCCTCATAGAGCTTGCATGAATGTCTGACTCCTGTCTGGCTGATGGTAGCCCACTTGTTCTAGGGTCATATCATGGCGATGCATCGGGGAAAGTTTAACCTCTCCTGATCTTACAGCATCCTTGTAGCCTTGAGGTTCAGTATCACCTGAGATTGAGGCAGACAGGATGGTGGGGGGCACAGCCACAGCTCAAAGGTGCAGAGAGCAGACATGGACAATGACTGGAATGAGTGATGCTAGCCCTGTACATTGTGGGAGTCATCGTCATTCCCAACAAGACACAGTCACAGTGAAGGGACACCACCATTGTGCTGGAAACCTTGCACAAAGCACATGGAGGAAGCCCTGGTCTGAGCACCCTGCATTTTCCTTGTACAGGAATCAAGTTTTCTGGTTGGGCCTAAAGGAACACAGGTCATCAGAACTAGGAGCCATAGAAGGGGTGCAATTCATGAGAGTTTATTTACAGAGGTGAACGTTATGTTCACTTGCTTAACACTCATGCCCACACTGTGCAACTAGAGCTTCTTAATCTTTCCAATCCTGTCACTATGTCTTGGTACATCCCCAACATCTACAGTGGAGGTGGAGGCAGCCTGCTGGCTGCCACACCCTGTTGTCCTTGATGAGCTTGGCGAACGTCCTCGGCAGGGCTGACAACTGGAGGGTCCTGGCCTGCTTTCAGGGTCCTGGCCTGCTTTCAGGGTCCAGCTGTTAGTGTCATCCACCTTGGCCTATAGAGCTTGAGCTGAAGCAATCGCAGGAAGAGGATTTCAGGTGGGCGGACACAAGATCACCTGAGCGGCTGGCAGCAGTGCAGGACAAAGTCTTGTGCCAAGGTCTGCACAGCAGCCACCAAACTAGCTATGTTGACCTCATTGCGTTGGAGTGTTTTCACATCACCTCAGACATAAGGTGGACGGATTCTTCCATGCAGACTTTCAATCCGAGGAATGTATCAGACATCCCTTCCTGAGTTTCCCGAGTTTGCCTTTGGAGATCCAGCAACTGAGGCATTACAAAGTCCCGAGGCTCGTCGGCTGTCTGGGTCTCAGCAGAATATTGGTCTCTAGCAATCCTCTGAGTGCCGGAACCCTGGGACGACCCTGCCTCCTGCTGTGGTCCTGAGTGTGACCCCAAGGCTCCTCTAGAACTAGGTCCCACTGAGTTGCTTGTCTCTACACAGGTGGAAGGTGTGGATGTGCCTGCAACAGAAAGAGGTCATTAGTGCAAGAGGCCTTTAGAGACAGGAGACATGACTCACAGCATTGTCATCTGAGGAATGATGCAGTGCTGGATCCTGACTTGGTTTATCGCCATTGATCTCATTACCAGCACAGGAGCAGTTAACATCCTTCCCGGCCAGCTGGATGGCTTTGCCCTAAAAGCCCATAAGGACCTTGTGTTCTGGCGTCCATCCGCCCATCTAGTTGTGTGCCAGCTTCTCATGTGTGAAAACAGATGGGAAGAGCGTAAGCAGGATGCGTGCCAGGACAGATGATAAGGATGTGCGGATGGTGAATGTGACCAGAAGGTGATGAGAACATGACTCACAGGGGAAATGAAGGTGCGTTTGGGAAAGTGAGTGTCCCTTGAGTTGGCAAGTGAGCAAGATCCCTATGGATGTCGAATGGGCATGTAAGTGTGTGGGAGTGATGTTGGGAGTGATGAGAAGAGTGACTTACCCTGGCAGATGCAGGAGATCATTGTTCCTCTTACGGCACTGGATGGCTATCCTCTGCTGCAGAGGTCGTTGGCACTCACGGCCGCTGCAGGCCGCCGCCATGTGCATGCGCGGCCACAGATATGGCAATTCTCCATCCGTATCCGCAGCTAGATCCGGGGGCTCTACGCTGCGTGCCTGCTGGCCCTCCACCTGGTGGAGGATCAATGGCCATTTTGCGCCATTTTGTTCAGTCGTAAAATGCAACCGTTCCCATGTCGGTGTCAGCACATAGTCTCCCAAATGGAGAATCCAGCCCCCAAGGTTTCAATGGTTATACCTTAGAAACGGTGTAAATGATTGAGGAAATTTGTGCACAGCGGTGATTTAGCATCAAAACATCAAAAGTTAGATACATGCAAATTTCCTTCAACAGAAAATAAATGCCAGTGTAGTTACAGCAAAAGATTCCAAAAAGGTCCAGCATTGTCCTATTCATATACCTTTGAAACATGAGCTGTCTGTTTATGTGAGCTGTATTTAATGGCCATGTCAAGACGCTCCGAATCAGGGGCGCGCAGAATAGTCCAAATACGTCGCAGTCTGCTCTGGACATCATCTAGATCTTCAACGTCGGGTATTTTCCCAAGCTTCCTCTGAACATCTACATATTCCTGTTATTGGAAGGGAGTTGGAAGAATAAACAAAAAGAGGTAGAGGTTGTACATTTTTTCACACACGTCTGCCATTTTTGTACTTTATATAGCCTTTTTGGGTACGTTGCTCTCTACTAAAGAGCTTTACCAATTTTAGCCCATTCTGAGCCATCTCTGACACTGTGGTTTGCTCCTAGAGAACCAACAATAATGTTCTTGGCTTTCCATTCGGAGAGATACAGCAGTGATTTGTTGTAGAGAGTGGTGGATGGGTGGTCAGTTGGGAGAAGAGCACACGGGGAATAGGACTGGAGAAAATCTTCTGACATTTCCTCCTTCCAGTGAGGAAGTACTGGTGACAGTGCGGCTGCAATCATGAATTCAGAAAGCGAGGGGTCAAGATGAAGCTATTAAGTCTTGATCTGATGAAACACAATCAGAAGCTGCCAAAGAGTAAAAAAGGAATTCAGAAAGGGAAACAATATTTTTGACAAATTAGACAGGAGTTTTTTAACAGATGAGTTGGATAGAAAAAATACAATGGACACATTGTACATGGAGATTCATACAGAACACTATTGAAGGTGATTAAGTGTGGAATTAGGAAGTGGGGGGGGGGGGGGTAAAATGAATGTAAAACTAGTTGGCAGCAAACAAGAAAACAGTTTCTCAGAATGATTGGAAGCAGTTTGCAATTTTCCAAAGGAGTTCTGTTCTATAACCACTTACTTCCCTTGTTACATTAAAAATATAACTAGAGGCTGTGATGTCCACATTTGCAGACAATACTCATGTTTTAAGAGGCATTGTAAATCATTCTGAAGGCGAAAGGAGGCTCGCAGGCAATATTAATGAGATGTCAATACTTAACAAGAGGTGATTGAAGGAGATTATTCCAGTGAACTTGTCTCAGTTCACTGAAAGCTGCAGTCTGTTAATAATCACCTATGAAGCGTATCTACTTAATTTAAGCACCAGAGGCTGATCAGTGCCCACGAAACTGTAGCTTAGCAACATTCTGCAACTTCAGGAGGGCAGATGGGAAGAATTATTCGCACAAGTCAATGAAGGTGCGGCAAGTCATGCCCAAGTCGTGGGCAGCACGGTAGCAAAGTGGTTACCACAGTTGCTTCACAGCTCCAGGGTCCCAAGTTCGATTCCCGGCTGGGTCACTGTCTGTGCGGAGTCTGCACGTTCTCCCCGTGTCTGCGTGGGTTTCCTCCGGAAGTTCAGGTTTCCTCCCACAGTCCAAAGATGTGCAGGTTAGGTGGATTGGCCATGCTAAATTGCCCTTAGTGTCCAAAAAGTTTAAGTGGAGGTTACTGGGTTACGGGGATAGGGTAGATACGTGGACTTGAGTATGGTGCTCTTTGTAAGGGCCGGTGCAGACTCGATGGGCCGAATGGCCTCCTTCTGCACTGTAAATTCTATGATTCTATGAGGTGACGAGGTAAGCTGAGAAGGCTGAAAAACATGTGACTTTATTAATAGTGCATTACTATAGCAAGGGAGTTATGCAACCTTCATTAAACATTGGTCGAGCCTCAGATGGGGATCCATGTTCAATTATGGGCACCACACATTGGGAAGAAGGTCAAAGCCTTGGCGACTTGTGCAGAGATTTACAGAGATACATAGAACATACAGTGCAGAAGGAGGCCATTCAGCCCATCGAGTCTGCACCGACCCACTTAAGCCCTCACTTCCACCCTATCCCCGTAACCCAATAACCCCTCCTAACCTTTTTGGACACGAAGGGGCAATTTAGCTTGGCCAATCCATCTAGCCTGCACGTCTTTTGATTTACTGGAATAATACAAGGGAATAGTACCAATGAATAATAACAGGAAAATAGTACCAGGAAAATAGTACCAGGGAATAATACCAGCTAATAGTACCAGGCAATAATATTAGGGAACAGTACCAGCTAATAGTACCAGGGAATAGTAGCAGGGAACAGTATCAGGGAACAGTATCAGGGAACAGTATCAGGGAACAGTATCAGGGAACAGTATCAGGGACTAGTGCCAGGGAATAGTGTCAGGGAATAGTGCCAGGGAATAGTGCCAGGGAGAAGAACCTCAGCTATGTGGAGAGATTGTATAAATTGGGGTTGTTCTCCTCAGAGCAGAGGTTAAGAGAAGATGCGATAAATATGTTCGACATTGTGAAAGGTTTTGGAGAGTAATTTTTCATCAACAGAACAGTCAGTATCCAGAAGGCATAAATTAAAGGTGATTGGCAGAAGAACCAGAGATGATAGGGGAGTGTGACTAATCGTATAGCTCCTCTAAAATGACAGCAAAGGCCCGATAGGCTAAGTGGCCTTTAGTGTTGTATGATTCTATTCTTCTCAAGATGAATAATGGAATTTGGGGAAATTAGACTGTCTATTGCTCACGTGGAGGATAAACACGAGCAAGGGCCGCTTTCTATGCTGTTATTTCTTTATAATCCAATGAAAACTGGCACTCCCAGCAAGCAGCAATGCAGGATTGGGTCCCAAGCTGGTCTATTTCTTGAGTAACTTCCTCCATTATAAAGTATAACTAAAACTTTTTCCAGCTTTCCTGAGCCTTTAAAAAATAAGTCAGACCCACTAAAGTGCAAATAAAATCAAAGGCACTGATGATCAAATTTGATCAGCATAAACAATACAAGTAATAACTGTCATCAACAATTGTTTCTGGATGCAAACAAAAACTTTGAGCAAGTTTAGCTCAGTTAGCTGGACAGTTGGTTTGTGATGCAGAGTGAGGCCAACAGTGGGGGTTCAATTCTCCCTACTGAGGTTATTTCTAAAGACCTACCTTCTCAACGTTGCCCCTCGCCTGAGATGTGGTGATCTTCAGGTTAAATCACCACCAGTCAGCTTTCTCTTCAAAGGGGAAAGCAGCCTATGGCCATCTGGAATGATGGCGAATTTATTTTTACTTTTATGTTATTTCATGGCACTTAGACCAACTGACACGTGACCATCTGCGTTATAACGGGAAGGAAACAATAGACCACAAAAGTCATTACCTTTACACCTGCAGTGGACAATCTTACCTTGGCAGCTGTAAGAGCAAAGCAAAAAATTTTTTTTAACATAAACAAGATTAAAACTAATAGAATTCTATATCAAGTTTAGCAATACAAATTCTTGACAGAGTTATTAACTATATACGGTAGGAGATTGCAAACAGAAATGGCAGAATGTTTATCACATCTACACATCATTTATATTCTCCAGTCATAACTTTTTCCACATTAACAGTTGTAAATAATGGAATTCAAATATTCAGAACAACTTAAACACAAAAATACAAGCATCGAATGTACACCAGAGAAGAGCATTTAATTGAAAATAAAGTACCCAGTGACATTGGATTCCAAAAATCTGGGGCGGGATTCTCCGTTGGCCGACACCCAAATAGGGAAATGCAATTGGGCAGTAAAACGGTTTTGACACGGAGATTATGGCGGGCGCCCGGTTCACACCAAATCGCAATTCTCTGGTGCCTCGATAGCGGCGTCGATGCGTTCCACCCTGCACTTACAGTAAACGCCGTTTGCACTCCCGACGGAAAGATTCACTTGTGCTTTTAAAAATCAGGAAACAGGCGCCGTGGCTGACGAAGGAGATGTGGTGAACCACTGTAATAGGAGATGTAAGGTAGGACCTGCACTACAGGTATGCCGGTAGCTCCTGCCGGCTGGCTCCGCCCATGGAGAACTGTATAAATATGTATGACCTCCAGTGCCCTGCCATTTCGCCAGCTGCAGCAGGAGGCCACGCATCTGACTGTAATAAATTATTACAGTCAGATATTCCACAGAATGGATATCAGAATTAAGACCGATCGCCTGCAGCTGGATCCGCACTCGCCCGACGCCAGAAAAGACTTTACTCACTAGCTAGCATGTTTTGAGGCCGACATCAAGGCTGCGGACCCAGAGCCAACGGAGGCTCAGAAGATAAACGTGCTGAGCTCCAGCCTGTTCCCGTTGATCCAAGACGCCACGAATTACACAAAAGCAATGGAACTCCTTAAGGAACACTACATGCAGAAGGCGAACACGCTCTTTACCAGGCATGTACTCGCCACCCGCTCGCAATTACCTGGTGAATCCATCGAAGACTTCTGGCGGGCCCTAATTCCACTCGTCAGGGACTGTGACTGTCAAGTCGTTACGGCTGCCGAACACGCGAACCTCCGCATGCGCGATGCCTTCGTGACGGGGATTGCGTCGGATCGCATCCGCGAACGATTACTGGAAGGGGCCAAGCTCAAATTGGCGGAGACGAAAACCTCTGTGCTCTCCATGACGGTCGCATCCCGTAACGTACAATCATACCTCTCCCGCCGCGCTGCCCGCCCTTCGACTCCTTCCTACCCCTCCTGGACCCTGCCGACGACCTCCTCCTCCGGGGTCCTGCCTTCCCAATACGCCTGCGCCGCACGCCGATCCGCGCACCCCGGGGGTCCCCACTGCTGCTTATGCGGTCAGCAGAAGCATCCCTGCCAACACTGCCCAGCCCGCACTGCAGTTTGTAAAGCCTGCAGTAAAAAGGGCCACTTCGCGGCTGTGTGCCAGGCCCGCGCAGTCGCTGCGATCGTGCCTGCTATTGCCCCCTCCCCCACGCCAGGCGACAATGGGAGCCACCATCTTCTCCTCCCGGGTCCATGTGCGACCAATGGCCGCTGCCATCTTGTCCCCCTTCGGCCACGTGCGCACCTAGGGCGCCTCCATCTTGTCCCGACCCCTCAATGTGCGCACCATGGGTGCCGCCATCTTGTCCCCCACAGGGTCTCCGGACATCCCGACATCGGAACCGCACACGCTCGCCACCCGAAGCATCCGATGGCTACCCGCAGCTCGCTTCGATGACGCTGGACCAATCTCGCCCGCACAACTTGGTCGACGACGGTTAAAATCAACGGCCACGCGACCTCGTGCCTGCTGGACTCCGGGAGCACCGAAAGCTTCGTTCACCCAGATACGGTAAGGCGCTGCTCCCTCGCGGTCCACCCTGCCAATCAAAGGATCTCCCTAGCATCCGGATCCCACTCTGTCCCGATCCGAGGATTTTGTACAGTCACCCTCACGGTCCAGGGCGTAGAATTTAGTAACTTCCGCCTCTATGTCCTTCCTAATCTCTGCGCTGCACTCCTGTTGGGCCTGCACTTCCAGTGCAACCTCCAGAGCCTCACCCTCAAATTCGGCGGGCCCTTACCACTCCTTAGGGCAGCACGGTAGCATAGTGGTTAGCACAATTGCTTCACAGCTCCAGGGTCCCAGGTTCAATTCCCAGCTTGGGTCACTGTCTGTGCGGAGTCTGCACGTTCTCCCCGTGTGTGCGTGGGTTTCCTCCGGGTGCTCCGGTTTCCTCCCATAGTCCAAAGATGTGCAGGTTAGGTGGATTGGACATGCTAAATTGCCCTTAAGTGTTCAAAATTGCCCTTAGTGTTGGGTGGGGTTACTGAGTTGTGGGGATAGAATGGAGGTGTGGGCTTGGGTGGGGTGCTCTTTCCAAGAGCCGGGGCAGACTCGATGGGCCGAATGGCCTCCTTCTGCGCTGTAAATTCTATGACTTACCTTTTGCGGCCTCGCGACCCTCAATGTCGGTCCCCCCTCCCTTTTTGACAATCTAACTGCGGATTGCAAGCCCGTTGCCAGTGGGAGCAGACGGTACAGCACCCAGGACAAGACCTTCATCAGGTCCGAAGTCCAGCGGCTGCTTAAGGAGGGTATTATCGAGGCCAGCAACAGCCCCTGCTGAACCCAACTGGTAGTGGTTAAAACTGGGGAGAAACACAGGATGGTCGTGGACTACAGCCAGACCATCAATCGGTACACGCAGCTCGACGCGTACCCCCTCCCACGCATATCTGATATGATCAATATGATCTGATATGATCAATCAGATTGCGCAGTTCCGGGTCTTCTCAACAATTGCCCTGAAATCCGCCTACCACCAGCTCCCCATCCGGAAGTCGGACCGGCCATACACTGCCTTCGAGGCGGATGGTTGCCTCTACCACTTCCTTAGGGTCCCTTTCGGTGTCACAAATGGTGTCTCGGTCTTCCAAAGCGAGATGGACCGAATGGTCGACCAGTACGGTTTGCGGGCCACCTTTCCGTACTTAGATAATGTCACCATCTGCGGCCATGATCAGCAGGACCACGATGCCAACCTCGATAAATTCCTCTGCACTGCCACTCTTCTCAACCTGACCTACAATAAAGAGAAGTGTGCGTTCAGCATGCGCCCCCTCATGGAACTTCCCGTCCCCCACTGCCCCAAGGCCCTCAAACGCTGCCTGGGGTTCTTTTCCTACTACGCTCAGTGGGTCCCAAATTTTGCGGACAAGGCCCGCCCATTCATTCAGTCCACCCAATTCCCCCTCGCGGCCGAGGCACAACACGCTTTCGCCCGCATCAGAGCAGACATCGCCAAGGCCGGGATGCGCGCAATGGACGAGTCACTGCCTTTCCAAGTAGAAAGCGACGCTTCAGATATCGCCCTTGCTGCCACTCTAAACCAGGCAGGCAGACCCGTGGCATTCTTTTCCCGCACCCTTCATGCCTCTGAAATTCGACACTCATCCGTCGAAAAGGAGGCCCAAGCTATCGTTGAAGCTGTGCGGCATTTGAGGCATTACCTGGCCGGTAAGAGATTCAGTCTCCTTACGGACCAATGGTCGGTAGCCATCATGTTCAATAACACACAGTGGGGCAAGATCAAAAATGATAAAATCTTGCGGTGGAGAATCGAGCTCTCCACCTATAATTAAGAGATCTTGTATCGCCCCGGTAAACTCAACGAGCCCCCAGACGCCCTCTCCCGAGGTACATGTGCCAGCGCACAAGTGGACCAACTCTGGGCCCCACACGACAGCCTTTGTCACCCGGGAGTCACGCGATTGTACCATCTGGTCAAAGCTCGCAATCTGCCCTACTCCGTCGAGGAAGTAAGGACAGTCACCAGGGACTGCCAGGTCAGTGCGGAGTGCAAGCCACACTTCTACCAGCCAGACCGTGCCCGTCTGGTGAAGGCTTCCCACCCCTTTGGACGCCTCAGCGTGGATTTCAAAGGGCCCCTCCCCCGACCGTAACACGTACATTCTCAGTGTGATCGATGAGTACTCCAGATTCCCCTTCGCCATCCCATGCCCCGATATGACGTCTGCCACCGTCATTTAGGCCCTCAGCGCCATCTTCGCTCTGTTCAGTTTCCTCGCCTACATCCACAGTGACAAGGGATCCTCATTCATGAGCGATTAGCTGCGTGAGTTCCTGCTCAGCAGGGGTATAGCCTCCAGCAGGACGACCAGCTACAACCCCGGGGAGAATGGGACGGTTTGGAGGGCTGTCCAGATGGCCCTACGGTCCAGGAACCTCCCAGCCTCTCGCTGGCAGGAGGTCCTCCCTGACGCTCTACGCTCCATCCGGTCACTATTGGGCAGCGCCACTAATAACACACCCCATGAACATATTTTTACCTTCCCCAGGAAGTCCACATCCGGGGTGTCGCTCCCGACTTGGCTCGCTGCTCCAGGACCGGTCCTTCTCCGTAGGCACGTCTGACTCCACAAGGTGGACCCCTTGGTGGACAGGGTTCACCTGCTCCATGCCAACCCTCAATATGCCTACGTTGAGTTCCCCGACGGCCGCCAAGATACTGTCTCACTCAGGGACCTGGCACCGTCAGGTTCCACCCAACACACACCCCCACCAATGCGCCCCCCCCCCCACCTTCCACTGCGCCGCCAATATTGGCTCCACCAGAGCACCCTCCCCTCCCCTTTTCCGCACAAGAGGACGAAGAGGACTTCTGCACGCTCCCGGAGTTCGCCGATGACTGGCCAGCATCAGCACCGCCACCACCGCCATCAGTGCCACCTCCACCACCGCCAGCACCGACTTTACCGCCACCGTTACGCCGCTCCCAACGAACCACCAAAGCACCAGACCGGCTGAACCTTTGACGGACTCCGGACCGTCAACATGGACTTTTCTTTCCCTACCACTGTACATAATTGCACTAATTGTATATAGTTTCACGTCACCCCCACCGGACTCATTTTTAACAGGGGGTGAATGTGGTGAACCACTGTAATAGGAGATGTAAGGTAGGACCTGCACTACAGGTTTGCCGGTAGCTCCTGCCGGCTGGCTCCGCCCATGGAGAACTGTATAAATATGCATGACCTCCAGTGCCCTGCCATTTCGCCAGCTACAGCAGGAGGCCACGTATCTGACTGTAATAAAGCCACAGTTGTACCCAACTTTAGTCTTTGTGCAATTGATTGTGCATCAGGAGACAGAGGAGGTCGGACACGTAAAGGCGCGATTGTGAGCTGCCGGCCCTGACACTGGCTGGGCTGGCTGGGGTGGGGGTGGTCCCTGCCAGGGCCGGAGGGATGAACCACGGTCCCTGGGCCAAGCCCACCCCCAACGTTCACCCGTTCCGCGCCCCCCGCTCACGCCTTTTCTGCGGCCAGCCCAGACCACCTCTCACGCCCTTCTAACAGAGCACCGAGGCAGGTTGTAACATTGTGCACAAGATGTTTAATGTGAAAAAATATAGGTTTGTGCCCTAGCCCCTATCGCTATACCGTGCCCAACACCGCCGCAGTGGCAGCGCAAAAGTAAAACAGCAGGTTCAGTAGCACCAGCCACCTCAGCCTGCTTCTCCCTCTGCAAGATTCCCCTGCAAATCTGAGGTGGTTGCCCCACCCATATAATTCTTATTTTGGCTTCCGGTTGCGGCGATGACCAGCTAAGCCGCACGTTTCGGCGGCTCCAGCTCGAACGGACCTTCGGGCTCTTTTAAGAGCCCCAACGGGGAATTTTCTCGGGACAAAACCCGGTGTGGGATGAGACAACAGGGAGTCCCCCCAGCGAAAAATAAAAATATCGGCGGCGGCGGCCAGATCTCGAAGAATCCTCGAGGGCAGCGGCAGAAGGAAGAAAGGAGCAAGATGGCGGCGGAGGGAGCCCAGGCGACATGGGGACCGGACCAAGATGAATTTTTAAGACGGTGTGTGGAGCTGCTAAAAAAGGCGGTGCTGGCCCCGATGCTACAGGCAATCGAGGGGCTTAAAGAGACACAAAAGGCCCAGGAGATAGAGCTCCGTGTGGTGGAGCAGAAGGTGACTGACAACGAGGACGAGATCCTGGGCCTGGCGGTCAAAATGCAGACGCACGAGGTGCTCCATAAGAAGTGCATCGAAAGGATTGAAGTCCTAGAAAACAGATCACGGAGAAAGAACCTCCGGATCCTGGGTCTCCCCGAGGGAGTGGAAGGAGCTGACGGCGGGGCTTATGTGAGTACAATGCTACGCTCGCTAATGGGAGCTGAGGCCCCCTCGGGCCCCTTGGAAGTGGAAGGGGCCCATCGGGTCCCTGGGAGGAGACCAAAGGCGGGAGAACCACCTAGGGCGATGATCGTGCCATTTCACCGCTTCAATGATAGAGAGGCGGTTCTGAGATGGGCCAAGAAGGTACGGAGTAGTAGATGGGAGAATGCGGTGGTACAAGTGTATCAGGATTGGAGTGCGGAGGTGGCGAGAAGGAGGGCGCGCTTCAATCGAGCCAAGGAGGTGCTGCACAAGAAGTGAAGTTCGGGATGTTGCAGCCGGCACGACTGTGGGTCACGCACCAGGAGAGGCATTACTACTTCGAAACGGCGGAAGAAGCATGGACCTTCATTAAAAACGAGAAACTGGATCAGAACTGAGGGGCTGATGTTGGAGGGGAAACGACAATGCTGATGTATATAGAAATGTAAATTGGGGAGGGGGGGGGGACATTGAGAAATGTGGGCGCCGGTGGGGGGGGGGGGGGGGGGGGGGGGAAGAAGAGACTCAGGCGGGGGATGGGGAATGGGAGTGGGGCGGCAGAGGGAGCTGCGCCACGAGGAGCGGGACGGCTCTAGACAACACAAGGTTTATTTTTCTTGTTCCCGCGTCAGAAAGATGATGGCGGGAAGATAGGTGCAAGGTGGATGGGAGTCCCTCACACGGGGGGGTCAAGGAGAGAGCGGGAGAAGCCGGGGTCAGTTGAAGTCAGCTGACTTTCGGAAGCAATATGGGGGGAGTAACCATGCTAGATGGGGGTCTAGCGGGGGTGGGGGTGGGGGTGGGGGGGGGGATAACTGGGTTGCTGCTGCGGAGATCGAGAAGGAACTGGTAAAAGAAAAGGTGGTCGGGGCGGGAATGCGCCGCCTGGGGGACGGGTGGGTGCGCGGAACCGGGACGTGGGACTGGCCCAGAGAGAGTGATGGCTAGCCGACAGGGGAGGGGGGCGGGCATCCCCCCAGTCCGGCTGATCACGTGGAACGTGAGAGGCCTAAATGGGCCTATTAAGAGGGCCCGAGTGTGCGTGCACTTAAAAGGACTGAAGGCAGACGTGGCCATGCTTCAGGAGACGCACCTGAAGGTGGCAGACCAGGTTAGGTTAAGGAAAGGATGGGTGGGACAGGCATCCACTCGGGGCTGGTCGCAAAGAATAGGGGGGTGGCCATATTGGTGGGGAAATGGGTGTCATTCGAGGCGAGGAACATTGTAGCGGACAGCGGTGGCAGATATGTGATGGTGAGCGGCAGACGACAGGGAATGGAAGTCGTGTTGGTTAATGTATATGCCCCGAATTGGGATGATGCGGGATTTATGAAGCGGATGCTGGGACGTATCCCGGACCGGGAGGTAGGAAACCTGATAATGGGGGGGGGACTTCAACACCGTGCTGGACACAGGGTTAGATAGATCTAGATCTAGGACCGGAAGAAGGCCGGCAGCGGCCAAGGTGGTTTATGGACCAAATGGGGGGAATGGATCCGTGGCGATTTGTTAGGCCGATGGCAAAAGAGTTCTCCTTTTTCTCCCATGTCCATAAGGTGTACTCCCGGATAGATTTCTTTGTTTTGGGAAGGTCACTGATTTCGAGGGTGGAAGGAATGGAGTACTCAGCCATAGCTGTTTCAGATCATGCCCCACACTGGGTGGACCTGGAACTAGGAGAGGAGAGGGAGCAGCGTCCACTCTGGCGACTGGATGTGGGATTATTGGCGAAT
This sequence comes from Scyliorhinus torazame, assembly GCF_047496885.1. NCBI lineage: Eukaryota > Metazoa > Chordata > Chondrichthyes > Carcharhiniformes > Scyliorhinidae > Scyliorhinus > Scyliorhinus torazame. The sequence goes on from NC_092719.1 coordinate 57,026,118, forward strand.
GAGGGAGTCTGCGGAAGGGTGCGGGGATGTACCGAAAGATACCTGGAGGCCAACGACGACGGGGAGGTCCGAGTAGGAGTAATATGGGAAGCACTAAAAGCGGTGGTCAGGGGAGAGTTGATCTCCATCAGGGCTCACAAGGGGAAAACGGAGGCCAAAGAAAGGGAAAGACTACTGGGGGAGATTTTGAGGGTAGATAAAAAATATGCGGAGGCCCCGGATGAAGGACTATACAGGGAGAGGTGACGACTCCAGACGGAGTTCGATCTGCTCACCACAGGGAGGGCAGAGGCACAGCGGAGGAAGGCACAGGGGATGAGATATGAATATGGGGAAAAGGCGAGTCGCCTGTTGGCCCACCAGCTGCGAAAGAGGACAGCGGCGAAGGAGATAGGGGGAGTTAGGGATGAAACGGGAGCCACGGTGCGGAGAGCAGAGAAGATAAACGAGGTGTTTAAGACCTTTTACGAGAGGCTATATAGGTCCCAACCCCCGGAGGGAAAAGAGGGGTCCTATAGGCCTATCTCATTGCTAAATGTGGACGCCAAGTTGCTGGCAAAGGTGCTGGCAACGAGGATGGAGGATCGTGTCCCGGAGGTGGTGCACGAAGACCAGACAGGGTTCGTAAAGGGAAGACAATTGAATGTCAACGTGCGACGGCTATTCGGGTGATAATGATGCCCCCAGCAGAGGGGGAGGCAGAGATAGTGGCGGCAATGGATGCAGAGAAGGAATTTGATAGGGTGGCGTGGGAGTATCTATGGGAGGTGCTGAGGAGGTTCGGTTCGGGGAGGGGTTTGTCAGCTGGGTCAAACTCCTCTATGGGGCCCCAAATCGGCAAAGGTCGGAGTATTTTCGACTACACAGGGGAACAAGACAGGGATGCCCGCTGTCCCCATTACTGTTCGCGCTGGCAACTGAACCACTGGCCATAACGCGGAGAGACTCCAGAAAATGGAGAGGGGTGGTTAGAGGGGGAGAGGAACACCGAGTGTCACTCTATGCAGATGACCTACTGCTGTATGTGACGGATCCAGTGGGGGGGATGACAGAGGTCATGCAGATATTGAGGGAGTTTGGAGATTTCTCGGGATATAGGCTTAACATGGGAAAGAGTGAGCTTTTTGTGACACACCCTGGGGACCAGAGTAGAGGGATAGATGGTCCACCGCTAAGGAGAGTGGAAAGAAACTTCCGATACCTGGGGATTCGGATAGCCAGGAGCTGGGGAACCTTACACAGATTCAATCTGACACAGCTGGTGGAACAAATGGAAGAGGATTTCAAAAGGTGGGACATGGGCCGCTGTCACTGGCGGGCAGAGTGCAGGCAATTAAGATGATGGTCCTCCCGAGGTTCCTATTTGTGTTCCAATGTCTCCCTATACTGATCACTAAGGCCTTCTTTAAAAAAATAGATAGGAGCATCACGAGCTTCGTGTGGGCAGGGAAGGCCCCGAGGGTAAGGAGGGGGTTCCTACAACGTAGCAGAGACAGAGGGGGACTGGCGTTGCCGAATTTGGGCGACTACTATTGGGCCGCCAACGTGGCGATGATTCGTAAATGGATGATAGAGGGAGAGGGAGCGGCGTGGAAAAGGTTGGAGATGAAGTCCTGCAAAGGGACGAGCTTGAAGGCGCTGGTGACGGCGCCATTACCGCTCTCCCCGAAAAAGTTTACCACGAACCCAGTGGTGGCGGCAACATTAAGTATCTGGGGGCAATGGAGGCGACAGAGGGGTGTGCTGGGAGCCTCGGTGTGGTCCCCGATCAGGAACAACCATAGGTTTGCCCCAGGGAGGCTGGACGGAGGATTCCAGAGCTGGCACCGGGCAGGAATCAGGAGAGTGGGAGACCTATTTATAGATGGGACGTTTGCGAGTTTGGGAGTGCTTGAGGAAAAGTATGAGCTGCCCCTGGGAAATACCTTTAGGTATATGCAGGTGAGAGCGTTCACGAGACAACTGGTGAGGGAATTTCCGCTGCTCCCGACACAAGGGATCCAGGACAGGGTGCTTTCGGGGGGGTGGGTCGGGGAGGGCAAAGTGTCCGAGATATACCGGGAGATGAAAGAAGAGGGGGAGGAGCTGGTGGACGAACTGAAGGGAAAATGGGAAGAGGAGCTCGGGGAGGAGATTGAGGATGGTTTGTGGGCTGATGCCCTAAGCAGGGTAAATTCCTCTTCCTCGTGTGCCAGGCTTAGCCTGATCCAATTTAAGGTGCTGCATAGAGCACACATAACGGGAGCAAGGTTGAGCAGGTTCTTCGGAGTGGAGGGCAAGTGTGGGAGGTGCGGGGGAAGCCCGGCGAACCACACACATATGTTTTGGTCGTGTCCGGCACTGGGGGGGAGTGGCGGGAGTGATCTCGAAGGTGGTGAAGGTCCGGGTCAAGCCAGGCTGGGGGTTAGCTATATTTGGAGTAGCGGATGAGCCAGGAGTGCAGGAGGCGAAAGAGGCCGATGTTGTGGCCTTTGCGTCCCTAGTAGCCCAGCGTAGGATTTTACTCATGTGGAAGGAAGCGAGGCCTGGAGACCTGGATAAACGATATGGCGGGGTTCAGAAAAGTGGAGCGGATGAAGTTTGCGCTGAGAGGATCGGCGCAAGGGGTCACCAGGCGGTGGCAACCGTTCCTTGACTATCTAGTGGAACGTTAGGGGGAAGATAGATAGCCACCAGCAGCAGCCCTGGGGGGGGGGGGGGGGTAAATTGTTTGTGTTCTAGATGGGGAGAGGGGGTGGGGGGAGCATTACTTCGTGTTATTTGGTTAGTTTACTATATTACTTAAACAATGTTATATAGCAGGTATCATGCTACCATTTTGTGTTGATTTGTAAGGGAAAGAATTGTGTTTGAAAACTTTAATAAAATATATATTTTTTAAAAATAATTCTTATTTTGAGCCGCACCAAATCGCAAAAGAACGCTTTAGGCAGAAAGACCGGAAGACACTGAACTATTTTATAACTCAAGGACTTTATATTTTGAAACACAAGACACTCATTCGAAAATACCAAATTCATTGGCATCAGTAAAGGTTGACTTCAAAATCGGCATACTCACGGAGCATGCCGCACCCCAGGACTTCACCTGAGCCCCTCCCCTGATGGGCCGAGTCCCCGACGGCATGGGGCAAGTTTGCTCACACCGTTCAGGGATCTCATGTGGCGGCTGCAGACTGAGTCCAACACCGCCACAGTCGGGGGGGAGCCATTCCGGCTGGGGGGGGGGGGGCCTTCGGCGGGGGCGGGGGTGACTGGTGGGGGGGGTGAGGCTTGTTACAGGGGAGGCAGCTTTTGGCAGGCCCTGTCCACTCGCGCCCGGTACCATGTTGCACGGCACAGCCACTGCAGGCTGCCGGCGTGCCCATGCGCGACCACGGACCCAGAAATTTTACGACCGTATCCAGAGGTAAAGCTGGGGTCTTTACGCTGTGTGGCTGTAGCCCCCCACCGGACGGAGGATGGTACAGGGACGCCGCCAACTTTCTGGTCGTAAGACCAGACAGATGCTGCGGACACAGCCGCAGGATCGGAGAATCCAGCCCCCGGTATCCAATGTGCTATTGGGAAAATCAGCAGCCAGATGCTCCATTCCTGAGGTTAAGTGTTGACGCTGGAGTTCTACAACAGCAAAACATGCGCCGCAACTGGCGATTCAACGACCTTTAAGGAGCTAGACCTGAGGCCATGTAGAACACAATTGATTCCAATGAGAAATGGTGCAGGATTCGCTGGATCCGGGATTGGCATTCAGGAGGCTGATAAGTTGCAGCCGCATATACACACTTCACTCCCCACACACTCCATCCCAGCCAACAAGATGGCAGCAAGATGCGCGGCCCCGTGATTCACCAACGCAGAACTGGAGACCCTACTGGACGCTGTGGAGGACAGGTGGGCGATCCTGTAGCCTGGGGTGGGAAGGAGACTGCCAGCCACGGCCATTCGCCGGGCCTGGACGCAGGTGGCAGAGGTGGTCAGCGCCGTGGGCAGCACAATCCGTAACAGCCAGCAGTACTGGAAAAAACTGCATGACCTCTTCAGGGCGACCAGGGTGAGTAGGCAGCACTGTGCCCCTGGCACTAACCCATTCCCACACACCTGTAATCCTACTCCACCACCCCCAATCCAGAGGGCAGGCAAACCCCCAACCTGCGCCACACACCAGCACCCATACTGGCTGCCAAGGCCGGGTGCCCTGGCCACTGAAGCCACCTGCTACCCACCCCTTGGCCTGTATGCATTGGACTGTCTAACGCTATGCATTTGGCAGGAGGAGGGTCAAGGGTAGGAGAAGGAGCAGTATGGGGAGGAGGAAGATCAGAAACAACTTCAACCTCCAGTGACCCTCCATGCCAGAGCTCTTAGAGACAAGTATATCAAAAGCGTTTTATCTAAATAAACCCATCCATCTCCAATATGCCAACATCCTACAATCTTCACTATTTATCCCACAGTTCCTCCCTTCAGTTCACATTCATGGGTCATGTTCTTTCTTAACTGTAAAGACAAACATCAACACATATTATCATATGGTCCATGTCGAATGATCCATAAAACCTCAACACCAGCTGGGCCGAGATTCACTCTCAGTGCCTTGACTCAGGTGTCCTAGTGTTCCTATCATTGTCTGATCAATGCCCATCAGCCTTCCTCTGATAGCCTGAGCCTTTGAAGTGAATCCTCTGCCACAAACCAAGTACACAATCACTTCCTCCGGCCAGTACAGCATCCTAATCCGCTGCCCTATTTTACTGAGATCCCAGCCTGATATTCACATGGAAATGGGTGAAGCACATTTATTCAAGTACGATTAAATTTCTAGGCCATGTCTCCGATAAAGTTATTCCAGGAAACTTTATTTCATACAAGGATAGGCTACTCATTTTTTTTTTTAAGGCAAAAAAGGTTTACTGAGAACAGAAATACTACCTTCTGATGGAGGTTCTTTTCCTAGGCCTCCAAGCATTACAGTGTTAATATTCCATGATCCAGGGGTAAATTCCTCTTTTATCTGCCGCATTTCTGCAATTTCTACTTCATCTTTCCTGTTTTTTGAAAAAGAAATAGATAAATTAGATCCTTACTCCTGCTATAACGATTGAAAACAAAATAGCCAAGATTTCACAATGATATTCATGCCAACTGTGTTAGTATTCGCCATAATTTACCACTGAAAACGTGAAATTTCAGAACTTTGCACATGCACAGAATAAGACAGAAATTCAGCAGTTGCTGTCAGTCATTCTACCCTCCTCCAGAGGTTTTGCTGTTGAAGGTCTCTCAGAGAGCAAGCCTAAAGCAACCAGTGAATTCATGAAAACTTCCAGTTTCAAGCCATTAATCCTGCTATAAAAATCCTCTAAAGAGTTACATCTTATTGAATGTGGTGTACTTGGGTATTTAACAGTGCAATAACTTAAGAATTCCAGCTAAACACCCTGAATTGCCCGAATTTGATAGTAATGCCATGTCAAATTTCTCCGTTATCGTAAAAATAAAATTTATTTATTTAGATATTTCAGGTTCCAAACAAATCTAATTATATATAATTGACTTAGCCCCCTACTGTACTCCCTCTATACACACAACACTGTGTGGTACAATTTGGTTCCAACTACATGAACTAGTTTGCTAAAGATGCGACCGTAATGGGTCGGATCTCGAACAACAATCAGTCAGAATACAGGAGGGAGATAGAGAACCTAGTGGAGTGGTGTAATGACAACAATCTCTCCCTCAACGTCAGCAAAAATAAGGAGCTGGTCATTGACTTCAGGAAGCGGAGGATCGTACACACCCCTGACTGCATCAATGGTGCTAAGGTGGAGATAGTTGACTGCTTCAAATTCCTAGGTGTGCACATCACCAACAATCTGCCCTGGTCCACCCACATCAGCACTGCGACCAAGAAAACACAACACCTAAGAAACACAACAACTTCCTTAGGAAACTAAAGAAATTCGGCATGTCCACATTGACTCTTACCAATTTTCACAGATTCGCCATAGGAAGCATCCTATCTTGCTGCCTGGCATGGCAACTGCTCGATCCAAGACCGTAAGAGACTACAGAGTCGTGAGCCCAGTCCATTCACGCGAACCCGCCTCCCACCCAACAACTGTCTACACCTCCCACTGCCTTGAGAAAGCAGGCAGCATAATCAAAGGCCACTACCACCTGGGTTATTCTCGTTTCCAACCTCTTCCATCGGGCAGGAGATACAGAAGTCTGAGAACACTGACAGGATCAAAAACTGCTCCGTCCCCGCTGTTACCAGACTCCTGAATGACCCTCTTCTGGGCTGAACTGATCTCTCCACACATCTTCTCTACTGAGAAGTACTACACTCCGTATGCTTCATCCAATGACCATGTCCATGTAATTACATTTGGGTACGATTCTCCAGCCGTGTTGTGCTCAAGCAAGAGCACAAAGCTGCCGGAGAATCCTGGGAAGCTCCAGCGAATCTCTTGACCGCCTCGCGGGATTCACTGGAGTCCCATGAGACGTCAAAGTTGGAACACCGCCCCAAATGGGCGTGACCAAATGCTGCTTGCGGAAGTAGGTCGTAAACCTACTTACAACCTACCTGCTCGAGATCCACTGGCACCGTCAATTCTCTGACCTCCCCAGGAAGGGTTGCAGCTGGTTGCCGATCAGTGCTGGTCCACTCAAACGTGGACCAGGCGGAACAGCACCCAGGGGTCTTCCAGGCCATCGGAGACCTCTGGGTGGTCAGGGTAAGTGCAGGGTGGCCCCTTGGCCCCACCCCTGGAATATGGGCACATTGGCACGGCCCAGCTGGTACCTTGGCACTACCACCCTGGCACTTCCAAGGTGCCCAGATGGTACTGTCAAGCCAGGAGCACTGCCTGGGTGCCAGGGTAGCAGTGCAAGGGTGCCCAAGTGCCAGGGTGGCATTGCCAAGGGTCGGAGGTGAGGGGGGCCATGCCCATGAAATGAGGGTGGAGCAGCGGGTTTGAAGGGTTGGGGAGTGCAGGGCAGGTAAGTTTGGGCCTGGAGGTTGGGGGGGGTGGTGATAGGTGGGGGTCCTAGAAGGGAAGGGGGTGCTGTAAGGGAGCTTGGGGGGTCTGAAGAGGGGGGACCCCCATAGCGGGGCATCTTCACTTGGGGGTTGTGGGGTAGTAGCCACGTATGTGGGGCTGACATTGCCCATGGAAGGAGGGGACACAAACTCACTGAAAGATCGGGGCACCCTATCAAAATGATGGCCCAATCTCTGAGTTCAGCTCCCCAGTTTTAAAAGAAATTCTAAGTGTGGATTAAATTGGTGAGAAACAAAAAAAGTGACAAAGTATCATTGAAAAGCGGTGGGGAACACGCTGGCAGAGACAGTGGGAAACTCCCTGAAAAACCCGCCACAAATTAACTTGGAACGTTTTTGGGAGAATCGTGCCCATTGTGTATTTATCGTATGTCCCATGATTTTCATGTTTGGAATTATCTGTCTCGACTGTACGCAGAACAATACTTTTCACTGTACCTCGGTATACGTGACAATAAAACCAAATCCAAGTCCAATCCAAATCTAATTTCAAATGGTCTATATCTGTGGAACAAGTTCTAAACAGGAGTTGTTTACCATTTCAATTCTGCTTCTCGAGCAATAAGTTTCTTTCTTGCCTCTTCTCCTTCATCTTCACTGTCATATAAATGAAAGGCAACTCCTAAATAGTCAGTGCCCTGTCAAAATAAAAGAATTCAAGAAAGCTCCGATTAATTCTACTAAATCCGAGCCAGTGGCATAGATGCTTCAATGTATTATTTTCTTCTGTTTTTGCCTTTCCCAAGTGATTAAATGATTCAAAAGAGGCTAGAAAATAGTCAACGGCCAAGAGTTGCTCCGAGAAGCAAAATGTGTTGAATAACAAGAGTCCATTTTTACCATGTCAATTAAAGTACAGTCAAAATAAGATATACAATATCCAGTCACTGACCTCGGTCAGGATTCTCCGCCAGCGGGACGCTCCATTTTGCCAGCAGCCCGGGGGTTCCCCGACGGCGGGGGCTGCCCCACAATGAGAAACCCATTGACTGGCCGGCGTAACGGAAAATCCCGCCGGCAGGGTGATTCAGAAATGTGGCGTGGTGGTACGGAGCATCTTTCCGCTTATCATAGAATTTAAGAGTGCAGAAAGAGGCCATTTGGCCCATCGAGTCTGCACTGGCTCTTGGAAAGAGCACCCTACTTAAACCCACACCTTCATCCTATCCCAGTAAACCAGTAACCCCACCTTAGCTAAGGGCAATTTAGCGTGGCCAATCCACATAACCTGCACATCTTTGGGCTGTGGGAGGAAACCGGAGCACCCGGAGGAAACCCACACTGACACGGGTAGAACATGCAGATTCCGCACAGACAGTCTTAGTATAATTATTAGAAATAAAGTAGAAAGATGTCTAAAAGTACAAACTATTTTTCAATGGAAAGAGACACAAATTGTACAATTTTCAAAAGGCAAATAAGTTTATTTTTGAATATATCAGACACTGTACAATATTGAGTGAACACTACTCTATGAAAGATAAAACCCACAAAATTCAATAATGCCCAAAAATTGGCACAGGGACCATGTTGTGCAATTAACCTCTATCCATTGCTCTTGACTCTGCGCTAACTGCTCATTTGCATGATTTCAGCTTGCAGCCAGCATTAAACATGCTGTGGAATGGTTGCACCCTTGAGCGGGGGGCTCAAAATCATGAGAGGTTTGCACAAGTTCAAGTTAGCCCACACTTCTTAAAGCCAGCCAGCACCTCCTAAAGGGGAGATGTAGTTTTATTGCAGCAGATGCTGTAAGTGACTGGAAAAATATCTGGTGTGCAAGAAGAGTGACAAAGGCACAAGGGAGAAAACAGGTTCCAAGCATTTCAAATACAGCAGTGGTAATATTGTTGCAGGAGATGGACAGGACAGAGGTCTTCAATCCACAGGGGACCAGGAATCCTCCAGACAGAGACAAAGCCAATGACTGTCACAATCAATACCAGAGTCTAGCCCCAAGGGCCTGCATGCAATACTGAAAGAAGTTCAATGACCTCATGTATTCAAGATCATATCCTTGCAACTGCACCACTCGCCTCACACTTTGTTCATCGAGCACCAGGTCCTCCCCATCACTCACCGACCAACAATCTCCATCAATCACGACTCATACACTATATGCATAATGTTACCTCATCCTCACACTTAGCACAACGTCACACTCACAGCTTTACTATCACAAAATAATTTAATTTGATAAATGATAACATTAAAAATCAAGGTAACTGAAGTTTAGACTCAAATCTGGAAAAGAACATTTTCTATTAATTAGGTCACAATGTTGGTATAATTAAAATAAATCCTCATTTATCTAAAGTATTCAGGGTAAAGGAGATTAATTTGGATGAATGAGTGGTCCATTACAGTCAAGGGAAAGCTGGCTACAATAGGACCACAAGTCAGAAATAGAACTACAACAATTTAGCCAAGATTCCCCAACTAGTGCTTACATCTAGTGAGGTGCTACAGTGGGGATGTAGCTTTACTGAATTTGTTTTCCAAGGTACAAGAGCAAAAAAGTAAAAATAGAATTCATGTTAAATCACTCTGGCAAACTGTGTGTTTCATTACATCTGGAATTGATTAAAGTTGATTAATCCTTCATTAATTAATACATTTTTTTACAATGGTTGCAGTTGAAATAAAGGGATTTGATCAGGGCCGCCATATAATTGATGAGTTGGGAAGTCACACAAACAAAACAGTCCAACTCTTTCAGTTAACTATAATACCAAGCTGCATTTCCAACACACAAACAAAGCATAGTGTCACCATGAACTGCCCTGTTTCCTTTTCTTCTCACATAAGTAGATCATAAATAAAAGGTCAAGTTATTTTTCATTTCATTGTGGGAAGGGTTGTAAAGGGAGCAAAAGTTTGTTTCAAAAGGGATTAAAAACACAGTGTCTCATTGCAATCTTTTGACATCTCAGCCAACAATCCATCAACATACCTGTGTAGAAACGTAGTGTAAATAATCATGCACTGAAATAACAGTTTGGGGTTGATCTGCAGATTCAAGTGCAGATTTTTCAGCTTCTTTCTTTATAAATAAATATCTGTAAACATTCAAACAGATAATTTAAACACACATATTAAGTACTTGTGTTGGGAACCCGAACGAAACCCCAACTATTTTCAATTTGTAAAACTGTGAGGAAATGTTACTACACCTCAGGGGTGATGACATCATAGACATAGACATAGAACATACAGTGCAGAAAGAGGCCATTCGGCCCATCGAGTCTGCACCAACCCATTTAAGCCCTCACTTCCACCTTATTCCCGTAACCCAATAATCCCTCCTAACCTTTTTTGGTCACTATGGGCAATTTATCATGGCCAATCCACCTAACCTGCACATCTTTGGGAGGAAACCGGAGCATCCGGAGGAAACCCACGCAGACAGGGAGAGAACGTGCAAACTCCGCACAGACAGTGACCCAGCGGGGAATCGAACCTGGGACCCTGGCGCTATGAAGCCACAGTGCTATCCACTTGTGCTACCATGCTGCCCCGAAATGTTAAAATAAACTTTAATTAATCACAGAATTAACCACATTAGCAACAAAGAAATAGATTGACAGTTAACAGTTACAACAGTTCTTAAGTAAAAGAAGAAACCTTAACTTATTTCTTAAACCTGCCACTATATTCCAAATAAGCAAACTAACTTATATTGAATATCACTCATGAATAAAATTAACAACCTGGGTTTTATTTGCTTTTCACTGTGCAGTCTTTTTGGAGAGAGAACCTTTCAGGGTCGAACTGAAACACCTCTGATCAGATTGGAGTCCAGGACCGACTAACTTGTCAGACAGATCTGTCTCCTACCATTAACTAAATCATCTGTACCTAAAGAAGAAGGTATCCTTTCGTATCTTCTTACAAGATGTCCTTTGACTTGTTTAGCTAGGACCAAACGTAGTGGCCGAGACTCTCCAAAATCCCGGCCAAGTGTTGATGCCGGCGTCAAAACCGACGCGAGCGATGCCGGCGTCAACGGGCCTTCAGGCCCATTCACCCCTTCCTAGGGGGGCTAGAACGGTGACGGAGTGCTGTGCGCTGCTCCTGCGCCGAAAGCCGGCCCACCACGGCCAGCGCGGCTCCGCGCATGCGCGTCACGGCCGTCTGTGTCTATGTATCTACATCATGCATTTACAATATGTCCTATGTTTTTTTCATGCATTGAACGATCTCTCTGGACTGTACGCAGATCAATACTTTTCACTGTACCTCGGTACACATGACAATAAATCAAATCAAATCATCTTCCAATAGACGCACCTGAGGGAGAAGGACCGATGCGGGTAAGGAAGGGCTAGGTGAGACAGATGTACCATTCATGTTATGAGATGAGAGTTAGGATGGTAGCCATACTTATAAGTAAGAGGACGGTGTTCAATGTGACTAAGAGGGTTTATAGACCCCGGGGTACGTCATGATCAGCGGTGTTCAGATGGGGCACCAGTGATCTTTGTCAACGTGTACACTCTCAACAGGGACGGCACTGAGTTTGTAAAGAAGATCATGGCGAAATCCAAGGCATAGAACGCACCGACTGATCATGGCGGGGGACATTAACTGTGGACAGGACCCACGGACGGACAGATTGAACCCCAGAATGGGAAAACGACAGGCATGGCTAGAGAACTGAGAGGGCATTCATGGAGCAGACAGGAGCTGTGGATCCATGGAGGTTCATGCACTCAGGTGAGAAGGAGTTTTCTTTCTTCTCGCAAGTACATAGGGTCAATATCCATATCGACTTCTTTGTAGTGAAGGAATCGGTGCTTCCAGGGATAGTAGTAATGGAATATTCCACGATTGTAATCTCCGACCATGCTCCACACTACATGGATGTGAGGTTGGAGATGGGTCGTACCAAATGCCCCACATGGAGGTTGGAAACGATCCTCTCGTCGACAAGGTCTTCTGCCAGAAAACATCACAGGCCATAGACAAGCAGTACATTACTAACAACCGGAACAGGGAGGTCTCACCCTCCACATTCTGGGAGGCACTGAAGGCTTTGATTAGAGGAGAAATTATCACCTATAAGGCATGCAGAGACAGGGAAGAGAAGACGGCTAGGCAGCAACTGATCGACTGAGCTTTGGGTTCTTCTTTTGTTTAGGTTTGTTCGAAGTAGACTTTAGTAGTTTTGGTTTGCCTCACTTCTAATTGTATTTGTACTTGAGTGTGGTTGTATTCAAGGGCGATGGCGTTTGGAGGAGGAGGATGTGGGGTAGTTAGCTGACGGTGTCTGTAGATTTCTCTTTGTCCAATCTTTTGACTTGGTTGGGTGGCCATGTTGGTTTGCTGTACCTTTTAAGTATCCTTTGGATAATGTCTCTTGGTGGAAATGGCTGCAGATTTGGGGGGGGGGGGGGGGCGGGAGGACCCCAATCCGCTTGGTCACCTGGAAGGTTAGGGGGTTGAATGGCCCAATGAAAAGATTTGAGAGTATTTGCTCACGTTATGAGTTTAAACTGCAATATGGTGTTTTTGCAAAAGACCCAATTGCGGGTCAGTGACCAAAGTAGGCTGCACAAGGGGTGGGCAGGAAAGGTTTTTCATTGTTTTCAATGGTAGGGCCGGGAAGGGAGTAAGGGGGAGGTGATATTAATTAATAAAAATGTCCAATTTTTGCCTCTAAGATTTTGGCTGACCCCAGTGGCATATATGTTATTCTCTGTGGCTCCCTGGTGGGCACCCCGGGGGTTATGGTTAATATTACGCCCCAAATGGGAAAATATAAATCTTATTGGTACCCTGCTGGCCACCCTCCCTGATTTAGACTCACATCAGTTTATTTTGGGTGGGAACCTGGGGCGAAATTCTCCCCCAACGGCGGGATGTCCGCCGACTGGCGCCAAAGACGGCGCCAATCAGACGGGCATCGCGCCGGCCCAAAGGTGCGGAATGCTCCGCATCTTTGGCGGCCTAGCCCCAACATTGAGGGGCTAGGCCGACGCCGGAGGGATTTCCGCCCCGCCAGCTGGCGGAAATGGCGTTTGTTGCCCCGCCAGCTGGCACGGAAATGCGGCGCATGCGCGGGAGCGTCAGCGGCCGCTGTCAGTTTCCCGGCGCATGCGCGGGAGCGTCAGCGGCCGCTGTCAGTTTCCCGCACATGCGCAGTGGGGAGAGTCGGTGGGCCCCGATCGCGGGCCAGGCCACCGTGGGGGCACCCCCCGGGGTCAGATCGCCCTGTGCCCCCCCCAGGACCCCGCCCACGCCGCTTGGTCCCGCCGGTAAATACCAGGTTTGATTTACGTCGGCGGGACAGGCAATTCCTGGACGGGACTTCGGCCCAGCCGGGCCGGAGAATCCAGCGGGGGGTCCCGCCAACCGGCGCGGCCCGATTCCCGCCCCCGCCCAATCTCTGGTACCGGAGACTTCGGCGAGGACGGGGGCGGGATTCACGGCGCCCAACGGCCATTCTCCGACCCGGCGGGGGGTCGGAGAATGACGCCCCACAACTGTAACTTGGACCCTAGATTGGATTGTTCCAAGCTTAAATCTCTTGGTACATCGGGAGTGGCCAGGGCTTTGTTGTTTTTCATGGAGCATATGCGGGGAGAGGGGATGGGGGTTATAAATCCTTGCCACTTCTTGTACCCAAGCGATAAAGACTTATCGGTTTTATTACATGTTCATCAGATATGTTCGAGGATTGTTTTTTTTGTTGTAGGTAAATTTCTCCTCCCTTCAGTGGTGGCGGCTAAGTACTCAGTGATTGTTAATTCGCACCATGCCTAGCATTTTGTTGATTTGGCATTAGAATCTGACGCCACACAACTTCCACCATGGGAGGTAAGTTACAACACTATTAGCGGATAAGACTACCAGTACTCACTTGATCCTACCCTGGAGTTGTTGGCAAGTAGGAGAAAGCTGCAAACACAGTTCAAACTGACAGGGCGGTAAGCCAGATATGACGCTCAAGGGGCATGTTTTACGGATACGGGGAGAAGGCCAATTGTCTTTTGGTTCACCGGCTTAAACAGCAGGTGGCCTCCCGGGAGATCACACAGGTAGGCAATTCAAGCAGTAACCTGGTTTCCACCCCTCAGGTTATTGCGGCTTTTGAATCGGTCTACCATGATCCTTATAGATCGGAGCCTCCTGTGGATGGGTCGGTCATGTCTGACTTTTTGGATGCCCCACCCATCCCAACTGTTGAGGTGGAGTTGATCGGTGAGTTGGAATCGCCATTAAGGCCTGATAACATTTTAAAATGCATTTGATTGATGCAATCTGGCAACACCCCTGCTCCAGATTGCTTTCTGATTAAATTTTATGAGGTTCTCGGGGCAGCTGATAATTCTGGACATATTCACAGACTCGCTATCCCAGGGATTGTTACCCTCTACCCTCAATAGGGTATCTCTTTGATTCTTGAGGAGGACAAAGACCCGACAGATTTTGATTCGTACCAACCTATCTCACTGCTGAATGCGACATCAAGTTACTTGCCAAGATGTTAGCACTTCGGCTGGAGTCCTGCCTCCCAAATATAATCTCAGAGGATCAGACGGGCTTCATGAAGGGTCGACAATTGTTGGCCAATATACGCCGCCTTTTAAATGTGGTCCTTTTCCCTTCCTCGGTGTCCGAACCAGAGGAGATTGTTTCTTTGGATGCTGAAAAGGCATTTGAAAGAGTGGAGCGGGAGTATTTAGGTGCGATTCTTGGGAGGCTTGGTTTCGGCCACAAATTTATTTCTTTGACTCGGCTACTGCATAAGGCCCCCCACTGCAAGAGATGTACGAATGTCCTGAACTCTGGTTATTTTCCGTTGAACAGGGCCACAAGGCAGGGTTGTCCATTATTCCCGCTCTTGTTTGCTTTGGCAATAGTGTCACTCACTATAGCGCTGAAGTCCTCTGTTAAGAAGAGAAGAATAAATCGGGGAGGGTGGGGCATCTGGTGTCCCTTTAGGTGGATGATCTATTTTTCTATGTTATGGACCCAGTACCCTCCATGGACCACATAATAAAGCTGCTTAGCAATTTTGACTCCTTTTATGAATACAAGTTGAACTTAGACAAGAGTGAATATTTCCCAGTCAACCCCACAGGTGGGGAGTCCAACTAGGGACATTACCATTTCGCCTTGCCAAGACTAGCTTTCGTTACCTGGAAGTACAGGTGACCCACAACTGGGCCTCACTTTATAAACTAAATTACACTAGTCTGGTTGGCAATATGAAAGCAGATTTGCAGTGGTGCGACAACCTCGCTCTGTCCTTCACGGATAGGGTTCAGGCTATTAAAATGAATGTGCTCCCGAGATTTTTATTTCTATTTCAGTATCTCCCCATTTTTCTCCCCAATATCTTTTTTTGCTGAGTCAATAAATTGATGTCCTCCTTTATTTGGGCAGGAAAGACTCTCAGAATCCGTGGGGCTCTGCTCCAAAGAGACAGACAGTCGGGGGGCGGCTTGGCCCTCCCCAATTTTTTGTTTTACTATCGGGCAGCTGAAAGGGTTAATAAATTGAATCATACAAGTTTGTGTATAAAACCTAGACAGGCTTTAAAATAAAACTTTAGCGCTCACATGGGCTGCTTGGGAAGCTTGAATTCCCACAGACAGAACAAGCTGGCAGAAGGCTGTTGCCACAACAACCAATAAGTCTCAAAGACCTTTTGAAATTATGGCAAGGATATACAATGGGATGTGAGTAAGGGACACCGCAGATGATGCATAGTTCTAATTTTATGTATGTCTAGTAATAATAGAAAGTGCAGTCAGCTACATGCTTGGCCATATTATAATAATATGTATGTGCTTTAATTATGATCAGTAATTATACTCATGTAATGCATCATGTAATTCTAGTTGTCAGTTGTGAATGGACATGGATAATTTCAAAACAAATGTATTCTTTTGATTGGGATATGTTAATTGCTTGAGATAACAGAGAAAAGTATTGACCTGTATTTTCTGTGTTCGGGGAGCTAGCAAGCCATATAGTGGTAGCTGAGATTCCCTGCGACAGCTTGAATAAATAAGGTCATGAGCTGAAACTCTGGGTGCTCTTGCCATGCCCATGAAAGGAGGATGGAGGGAGGGTTTGAAGGGTGGGGATGTGCAGAGCACGTAAGTAGGGGCCTCTGGGAGGTTGGGGGGTGATGGGTAGGGATTGGGAGGGGGTACTATATGATGCAACCATCAATTCACTGAGAGACACGTTGAGAAGTAAACCGTGGTTTTAATCAGCTTACAACTGAGCCTGCCTGTGACCGGTACAACAATGAATGCGGCCCCGCAGGTCAGCTGCCTTTATACTTCCTGTAAGGGGTGGAGCCATGGGCGAGCCCGTACATGCCCCTACATATCCCCTTATGGGTGAAGCTGTACAATGGCCCATAGGTGGAGTCCACGGGGTTAAACACATAACGTAACACGATACAGCAGTAACATGATATCACAGTGCACTGGTGAATTAACAGTAGTTCCATTCACCACATTCACCCCCTGTTTAAAAAATGAAGTCCAGCGGGGGTGACGGGTTTACAGATTCAGTCGGTCTGGTTCCCGGATCGTACGTTGCGACCGCCAAAGCACTGGTGTTGCAGCCATTTCGGGTGGCTGTGGAGCTGGGCATGGAGCAGGCACAGGTGTGGACTCCTGGAGCGGCTCTTCCGGAGCTTCATTCCTGTGGACCGGTGTGGCGGGTGGGAGGGAGCGCGAGAACTATATCGGGTAGGGGCGCTGAACATGGGAGGTTGGTTAGTGGTAGTGGTGCTGAACATGGGAGGTTGGACGGGACCTAGTGTGGGGGATGCAGTAGTGGTCGTGGTGTCGGAGCCTGCGGGCGCCAGGTCCCGGAGGGAGACGGTATCCTGCCGGCCATCGGGGTGTCTGATATATGCATAGTGTGGGTTGGAGAGCAGGAGCTGGACCCTCTCTACCAGGGGGTCGGTCTCATGGCTCCGAACATGTTTTCGGAGGAGGACTGGACCGGGTGTCATCAGCCAGGGCGGAAGCGATGCCCCTGAGGTAGCTCCCCTAGGGAAAACAAACAAGCGGTCATGAGGGGTCTGGTTTGTGGCCGTGCAAAGGAGGGACCTAATAAAGTGGAGCGCATTGGGGAGGACCTCCTGCCAGTGAGAAGCCGGGAGATTCCGGGACCGTAGGGTCAGTAGGACGGTCTTCCAGACCGTCGCGTTCTCCCTCTCCACCTGCCCATTTCCCCTGGGGTTGTAGCTGGTAGTCCTGCTCGAGGCAATGCCGAGTAGGTACTGACGCAGTTCGTCGCTCATGACCGACGAGCCTCTGTCGCTGTGGACATAGCTGGGGAAACCGAACAGGGTGAAGACACTATGCAGGGCTTTGATGACTGTGGGAGTGGTCATATCGGGGTAGGGAATTGCGAACGGAAAATAGGAGCACTCGTCGATGATGTTCAGGAAGTACGTGTTGCGGTTATTGGAGGGGAGGGGCCCTTTGAAATCGATACTAAGGCGTTCAAAGGGCCGGGACGCCTTTACCAGGTGGGCCTTACCTGGTCATTAGAAGTGCGGTTTACACTCCGCACAGATTTGGCAGTCTCTGGTTACAGCTTTGACCACCTCGATGGAGTAGGGCAGGTTGCGGGCCTTGATGTAGTGGGCGAGCCGGGTGACCCCCGGGTGGCAGAGGTCATCGTGGATAGCACGTAATCGGTCATCTTGCGTGCTGGTGCACGTGCCGCGGGACAGGGCATCTGGGGGCTCGTTGAGCCTCCCAGGACGATATACTATATCGTAGTTATAGGTGGAGAGTTCGATCCTCCACCTCAAGATCTTGTCATTCTTGATCTTGCCCCGCTGCGTATTGTCAAACATAAAGGCAACCGATCGTTGGTCGGTGATGAGGTAAACCTCCTACCAGCGAGGTAGTGCCTCCAGTGCCGTACGGCTTCCACGATGGCTTGGGCTTCTTTTTCGACCGAGGAGTGTCGAATTTCAGAGGTGGTGAGGGTGCGGGAAAAGAACGCTACCGGTCTGCCTGCTTGGTTGAGAGTGTCTGCGAGAGCGACCTATGAGGCATCGCTCTCCACCTGGAAGGGGGCGGACTCGTCCACCGCGCGCATTGCAGCTTTGGCGATGTCCGCCTTGATGCAGTTGAAGGCCTGGCGAGCCTCGGCTGCCAGTGGAAAAATGGTGGCCTTAAATAGTGGGCGGGCTTTGTCCGCATACTGAGGGACCCAGTGGGTGTAATAAGAGAAATATCCAAGGCACCTCTTCAGGGCTTTGGGGCAGTGAGGGAGAGGGAATTGGGGGAGGGGGCGCATACGGTCAGGGCTGGGCCCTAGGACCCTGTTTTCCACGACGTAGCCGAGGATGGCTAGCCTGGTTGTGCGGAAAATGCATTTCTCCTTGTTGTAGGTGAGGTTGAGATTTTGGGGGGTTTGGAGAAATCGGTGGAGGTTGGCGTCGTGGTCCTGCTGATCATGGCCGCAGATGGTTACATTGTCCAAGTACAGAAACGTGGCCTGCAGCCCATACTGGTCCACCATTTGGTCCATTGCTCGTTGGAACACCAAAACCCCGTTTGTGACGCCAAAGGGGACCCGGAGAAAATGGAAAAGGCGGCCATCTGCCTCAAACGACATGTAGTGGCGGTCCTCCGGACGGATTGGGAGCTGGTGATATGCAGACTTCAGATCTACCGCAGAGAACACACGGTAGTGTGCGATCTGATTTACCATGTCTGCAATCCGGGGAAGGGGGTACGCATCGCGTTGCGTCAAGCGGTTAATGGTCTGGCTGTAATCAAACACCATCCGGAACTTTTCCCCGGTCTTGACGACCACCACCTGAGCTCTTCAGGGGCTATTGCTGGCTTCTATGACCCCTTCCCGCAAGAGACGCTGGACCTCGGACCTAATGAACGTCCTGTCCTGCATACTATACCGCCTGTTTCTGGTGGCTATTGGCTTACAATCGGCGGTGAGGTTCGCAAAGAGGGGGGAGGGTCGATTTTTAGGGTCGCGAGGCTGCATATGGTGAGCAGGGGCAGGGGCCCCCCGAATTTAAGAGTTAGGCACCTGAGGTTGCACTGAAAATCGAGTCCTAAGAGGAGAGGAGCGCAGAGGTCTGGGAGCACATATAGTTGAAAATTAGTGTACTCAGTGCCCTGGATCGCTAGGGTTGCAGTAGTGCACCCTTGGATTTGCACCGAGTGCGACCCAGAGGCGAGGGAGATAGTTTGTCATGTCGGGAATATTGGGAGCGAACAACGTCTTATCATGTCCGGGTGAATGAAGCTCTATGTGCTCCTGGAGTCGAAAAGGCAAGGTGTCTCGTACCCGTTTACCCGGACGGCCATCATGGAGCTCCGGAGATGCTTCGGTCGTGACTGGTCCAGGGTGACCGCGCTGAGCTGGGGGTAGCCGGCGGCATGATCGGAGGTGCTGGGGCGGCCCCGCGATGGCTGCTGTCCATGTCATTCATACATCTCGGGCGGTGTAGCAGATGGCGGCCCCCGTTGGTCAAGCGTGGCGGGCGGTGAGGACGATGGCGTCCCAGATAGCGGCCCCCATGGATCGCACGTGGCCGGCCGCGTGGGGGAGGATGGCCAAGATGACGGCCCCCATGAGTCGCACGTGTTGAGCGGAGGCGGAGGCGGCAGACACGCTGCCACTTTGCGGGGTCTGCAGGCCTGTGGATCGGGTCTGTGAGTTCGAGTTTTTAGACCTGGCCAGGCAGACCTTGGCGAAGTATCCTTTTCGCCCGCAGTTACTACAGTTCGTGTTGCGGGCCGGGCAGTGCTGTCGGGGGTGTTGGGACTGGCCGCAAAAATAGCAGGGCAGCCCCCCATGATGGGCGGGCGGCCGCGCGGCACAAGCCTGTGGTAGTCTCTGGTCGGGGGCCCACAAGGGGGTCGCGTAGTCGGCGGGGAACGCAATAAGGCTCTGAAACTCGACCTCCAGAGAGGTAGCTAGTGTTACCGTGTCCTCCAGGTCCTGGGCCCCTTTTTCGAGCAGGCGCTGTCTTACATAGTTCGATCGGACCCCCGCCACGTAAACGTCTCGGATAGCGAGCTCCATATGCTGAGGGGCCGTAACGGCCTGGTAGTTACAGTTGCACGCGAGGGCTTTAAGATCGCGTAGGTAGTCATCTAGCGACTCCCCGGGGCGCATGGTGTAGACGACGCGGCGAGATAGGCCTTGAAGCATCGAAGCCAGTGCAAAAAAATTCTCTCGCCTCCGCGGCCTGTGGATCGAGTTCTAGTCTATCAGGTTTGAGGGCTGATTCCATAGTAGTATTTTAAGCTGATTAAATTGATGGGACCATCAATTCACTGAGAGACACGTCAAGAAGTAAACCGTGGTTTTAATCAGCTTACAACTGAGCCTGCCTGTGACCGGTACAACAACGAATGCGGCCCCGCAGGTCAGCTGCCTTTATACTTCCTGTAAGGGGTGGAGCCATGGGCGAGTCCATACATGCCCCGACATATCCCCCTGTGGGTGAAGCAGTACAATGGTCCATAGGTGGAGCCCACAGGGTTAAACACATAACGTAACAAGATACAGCAGTGACATGATATCACAGAGCACTGGTGTATTGACAGTAGTTCCATTCACCACACTGTACGGGGCTTGAGGAGCCTGAAGAGGAGGCCCCCCAGGGATCCTATAGCGTGTGTCATGATATTCAAACACACACATCATGATAGACACACCAACAGACAAATCAGAACACACAACACCACAACCAATGACAGAAAGATATAAAAGCACAGACACGACCCCTGGTGGTCATTATTAGCTGCAGAGGAGAACCAGGACACATCTATTGCCAAACACACTTAGGGAGACAGCACGTGCAGAGTATCCAGAACGAACTGTATTATAAGAGTTATAATAAAATAGAGTTGTACCACATACAACTGTGTTGGCTCATCTGTGCACCAGAGCACCCAACACCACATGGTACAGGAGTGGATCGATACCTGCCGGCATACCTCAGTGTACACAGACAACCAGCAGTGCCCAGGCATGATGTACGAGCTCCCGGTTCCGCAGGCGCTCCAGTGCGACGGCGACCTCCACGAAAACTGGCGGCGATTCCGGCAAAATTTCGAATTGTTCCTGGTGGCAGCTGAACTCAAAGACCTGGATGATAAGGAAAAAATTGAATTTCTCCTCACCGTCGCCGGTGCAAGGGCAAGAGCAATGTTCAGAAGGTTCAGGTTCTTCAGGAGGCAGCAAAGGTACGATTACCAGGCAGTCCTGGGCAAATTCTCCAAGTACTGTGAAGAATACGCAATCCAATGGGCACTTAAAGGTAAGAAAAGCTGCAGTACTCACCTCGTGGCTGGGATCCCGGAGCCCGAAATCCCGGGCCTGAGAAAAGGCTGGGTCGAGGTCGGCAGCCATCTTGCTAAAGGTATAACGCTAGCACAGTTGCGCGAGAAGTGCGCAGAACCGGAAGTTTCGTTTGCGCATGCGCGAGATGCTGCGCATGCGCGAGATGCTGCGCATGCGCAGTCAAGAAAACGGCCATCGGTAAAGGAACAGCGATCTGAGCATGCGCAGTCGCTTCCTACGTGCTACATACCGAGCGTCAGGATGTCAGAGGCCCCAGATTGCACCAATTTAAAAGGGAAATGTCCCAAATCCAATTTAAAAGGGAAACGTCCCAAATCAAAAAAAACAAAAATCTGTTAAAGCTGTAAAACAACCTTCCCTCACCTGGAATGACAGCACAGTGCCGCAAATTGACCCAGGAGATGAATTTGACCTCCGAAGAACCCTCCGACAAGCAGTTACCTACGCACAAGCCGATGATTCCGACCTTGAATACTTCGATGACGATTTTTACAGGGTTTCCGGACCTCGCGAGCCCAATGATAGCTCCGTGGTCCTATATGACTATGACTCGGACGAACCTTTCGTGTTGCACATTGGCGGCCCCCACATTGAATCCGACGCAGATGCGGATTCATTTTTCGGATTTGAGGATCTTCAATCCAGCAGATATGACGTTCCAACTTATCAGTACCGGATGATGCTGCAGCCTGACATTAACAGACAGGGAGCGGTGCAAGCACACGGAGAGTGCCCTGCTGCCACACAGAGCGTGGTCCACGTCCCGCTCAACGTTCCCGACTCTATGAAAGAAGACATGCAAGACTCCAGAGTGCAGTCCTCGCATGAACCAGAAGTGACTCCAGTGTCACAAGCTTCCACAGCAAGCTCGTGGACAGACTCCACAATTGCAGAAATGCAAGACTCCAGAGCGCAGTCCTTGCACGGACAAGAAGTGACTCCAGTGTCACAAGCCTCCACAGAGAGCTCGTGGACAGCCTCCACGATAGAAGCAACGCAAGACTCCAGAGCGCAGTCCTTGCACGAACAAGAAGTGACTCCAGTGTCACAAGCCTCCACAGAGAGCTCGTGGACAGCCTCCACGATAGAAGCAACGCAAGACTCCAGAGCGCAGTCCTTGCACGAACAAGAAGTGACTCCAGTGTCACAAGCCTCCACAGAGAGCTCGTGGACGGACTCCACGATGGAAGGAACGCAAGACTCCAGAGCGCAGTCCTTGCAGGAACAAGACCATGAGGGTCTAGCAACCTCTCCTGACCAACCAGCGGCAGACGATGCAAGTCTGCCATGCTCACGTGAACAGCAAGAAGGCTATAACAGCCTACCATGCTCCACTACACAGCAGCATGACCATGACGGTCTCTCATGCTACAATGAAGGGCACAGCGCTGAAGACTGTTCAAGCCCAACTGAAGACAAGCCAAAGGAATCGCCTCGTCCAAGCCCGAAGAAAAAAGGTTTATGCGCTGACCTTCAGGATCATTGTAGCCGAACAGAGATTAATAATGCTGCACGGCCACAGAAGGATGCTGAGGATTTGCTAACGAAATTAATTGAATGTTTAACTTGCAAGGAGCAGACTGAGAATTGCCAGTGTTTTAGTACGGATCGAAAAAATGGACAAGACATTGATCCTCAGGTAATGGAAATAACACAACCTGAATCATATCTACAGCAGGGACAAATGTCTCCCTTCAACACAATGCCGCAAAATCCCAACTTCGGAGACCAGCAGTTAGTCAGTAATGACTCTTCAAACCTGGAGGGGAACATTAATTGCATTGAACCTATACACACTCCACTGATTATTGAGCAGAACATTGGAGCAAGAATCCTGAGGACACCGACATCGAGTAGCCAGATAACGAATTTAAAACCCACAGCAGTTTCAAGTGAACCAAGTGTGCTTTCCACTAATGGTGAAGATGCAGATAAGGTCGACCCGATTATCCATTGTACCACACTAACCCCAGTGATTAAGCAGTTATGTATGG
Source organism: Scyliorhinus torazame (assembly GCF_047496885.1). Taxonomy (NCBI): domain Eukaryota; kingdom Metazoa; phylum Chordata; class Chondrichthyes; order Carcharhiniformes; family Scyliorhinidae; genus Scyliorhinus; species Scyliorhinus torazame. Next base: position 57,049,514 of record NC_092719.1, read on the forward strand.
GGAGTATAATGTGGGCAATTGAGAACAGTAAAATAGAGACTGTGACCATGCCAGTCCCAGCAAAATCAGACCCAGAGACCATGAAGGCATGTACATTAAACAAAGTTACATATGAGGTACCTGAGAAGAAAAGTGAAACGGAATGTTCTTTGGAAAATGGTACAATGTCGATAGAAACAGTGGATCCTATATTCGAGACCATACATATGGGAGAATTTGGGGGTAATAAACAAGGTTCTGCAATGTCTGGGGGAAGATTTAAAGTTCCAAAGAAGAAAAGCCCAAATGAAGGACAATGGCAAGACAACGACAGTCCACCGACATGGTGTGCACCACCAGATGAAAACTCTGACAATTTACCCAACCCTAGTGAACAGCAAGCTGCTAATGATGATCTATCCACGGGATGTGAGACGAGTGACGACAGCATCCCACTTCCCATGCAAAAGGTGCAAGGTGACAGACCTCGCCTAGTGCGTACCGAGGCACTCGATGATCACGGTGGGACCACTGACGACTGCGGTGGCGGCGCACCGCTTCCACCCTCGATGGCTCGAGCCTCTCCGCTGGTTGGTGCATTCCTGCATGTTCCGACTCCAGAAGTGCAGCTTCAGGGAATCTCGGCTGCCTCCAGTGAACCTGTTGGGACTCCGGACGGGGGGCATCGACGGAAGGCAGACCGGACTCCAGATGGGGAGCAGCCAAGCGCCGACTCTGATTTGCGCACGCCAGACCTTGCTCCGGACGGGCGGTGTCGCGGCCTCGGTGATGGCACGCTCAGGGTGACGGCGGATGCCACGGCGACAGGGAATGGATCGCGTGGCAGTCCCACTGGGTCGGCAGTGGCAACCAGCACCGGCGGTCCAAGGTGGACACACCAATTCGCGCCATCGCCAGACGTTGATGCGAGCAACAATTCTCTCTCCAAGGCTACATGCTTCGACGTTTCTCTGCGGAGTCGCCCTTCCGGCACAGCAGGTGGCCGGAACCAGCGTACACGGTCTCGGCCAACTTCCACATCTGGCACAGTCATCGCCTTGCATGATATTAGTGATGGTGCTACTTCGATGGCAACGACCCATCGGCTACAAGATGCCGTCCACCACAAACATAAAAAGAAAACAGACTCCACCTTGTTCCTGGCATGCAGGGCAGATGGATTGGTGCGTAGGCGCAATCAGCGGGCTTTGTGCCGCCTTCCACGCTCGCAACTGCACCGTACGCACACGCCGGATCCTCCACTGGTTCCCAAGGATGACTTCGTGGAGATGCCACGGATCATGCCCCTTCCATCGCCACCAGAACCAAACCACAGCCAGGGCACCACTAACAAAGATGTTGAACGTTATATTTGCACGAATGAAAAAACCAAGCACTGCACGAAGTACAACAAATGGTAAAGTAGAGACTTCGGCAACAGCATCACCTCCAACAGTCCAAGGTGAACCAGTGTGACCCCAAATCTCCACAGCTGAACCGGCTTGAGGACCAGCCCATTCTTGAGGCGGTCACCCATTAGACTGGACTTATAAAGCTGTTCATACGTTCAAAAAGTCAAACACTTCTGTATTATAACCTGTTGTTGTTTATTGTTCCAGATATCGTCTGACCGGACCAATGTTCAAGTTTTTTTTTCTCTCGCATCCAAGTTTTGTTATGGTACAACCTTGTTAGTGTGACGCACCCGACATCACCCCATGTAAATAGTTACGTCATAAACACACGCTGTACACAACACAAACGCACACTCTTAGATGCACTCACGACACAATTATATTTATAACCACGTAGGCACTTGTCTTTGTAAAAAGGGGGGATGTCATGATATTCAAACACACACATCATGATAGACACACCAACAGACAAATCAGAACATACAACACCACAACCAATGACAGAAAGATATAAAAGCACAGACACGACCCCTGGTGGTCATTATTAGCTGCAGAGGAGAACCAGGACACATCTATTGCCAAACACACTTAGGGAGACAGCACGTGCAGAGTATCCAGAACGAACTGTATTATAAGAGTTATAATAAAATAGAGTTGTACCACATACAACTGTGTTGGCTCATCTGTGCACCAGAGCACCCAACACCACAGCGTGGTGTCCTCACTTGGGGGGGGGGGGGGGGGGGGGGGTCCAGTGCCCATGTGTGTGGGGGTGACATTGGGTGTCCATGGGTGGGGTGGGGGGGGGGGCACAAATTCACTCAGAAATCAGGGCACCCTTTCAAATTGGTAGTCCGATATTTGAGTTCAGCTCCCTATGCTAAAACAAAAATTCTAAGTGTGAGCTAAAACGGTGAGAAATTCCCAGGGCCATTGTCATTGAATCATGGTGGGCAACTCATCGGCAGAGATGGCGGGTAATGCCCTGAAAAAACCGCCACAAATGAACTTAGAAATCTTTTTAAAGAATCGCACCCTCTAACTCTGAATGTCATCTGGTCAGTTAGTGAGTGAAGGACGCTTTACTTAAATAACTACTGGTGAAGCTCCCGTAGCAGTAGCCAACACTCAGAAGATTTTGTTGTGGTTCAGCGATCCCGGTTCCATATGGGGACAAATGTAAGCATGTTCCTGCACTCCAAAAAAGGAATCTCGTGGAGACAAATGGCTGAGACAGTGCACATGGCACATAAAAGTAGCAGCATACCTAAGCCAAAACAAGGAAAATGTGAAGTTGGTGCAGTAGTTACCATTATCAGTGTTGTTTCTGTGGTGGGTAAAGGTTGCATTGGCTTTAAAAATGCCCTGCGGCATGTGGCGCAGTGGTTAGCATTGGGACTGCGGCGCTGAGGACCCGGATTTGAATCCCGACCCCAAGTCACTGTCCGTGTGGAGTTTGCACATTCTCCCCATGTCTGCGTGGGTTCCACCCCCACAATCCAAAGATGTGCTGGTTAGGTGGATTGGCCATGCTAAATTGCCCCTTAATTGGAAAAGAAAAATAATTGGCTATTCTAAATTTTTTTTTTAATGCCCTGCCAAAAATGCAGAGTGCCATTCCTGCAAGAAATCTGTATGCTGGGGCTTCCGGTGACAGGGGTGTGACCTGAACAATCACACATCAGGTGGCACTCCTCCGAAAGACAGAATAATACAGTAACTTCATACTTGTGACAATAAAAGGTTATTATTAATAGGCATGTTTAGCCAAATTTAGCCCACAAAATCGGACTGAAACATCCCCTCCCCCTCATCAATATGAAAAACAGGAAGGATGCTGGGAAGCAGCAGTTTGAGAGGCCGCCGAGACACAAAAAATGGCGGCAAGGGACAGGAGTCACGAGCAAGCGGAATAGCAGACCCACAAGGCAAGGGGTCCCAGGCCACTCCCGTGAGAGGGAAAGGGGGACCAGCGATCCGAAAAATAACCTCCCTCGGTGCCAGATGATGGGTGGAAGACGTTCCTCACCAGAGAACTGAAGGAGATGAGAGACGACATTAAGGCCAAAATAAAGGCGGCAGTCAAAGTGGCAGTGGTGAAAGAGCAAGCCACCATGCAGGTGGCCCTCGACATTGTGGGGAAGAGATTGGAGGCCAGGGGAGCACGATAAAGGAGCTGGAGAAAGCCCCGAGCGACCACAGCGCCCGAATCATTGCCCTCGAGGCCGAAATTAAGAGGTTGGTGACGACCCAGTGGAGACTGAAAGGGAAGGTGGAGGACCAAGAAAATCAGTCGAGATGACAGAATATCAGAATAGTGGACCCTGCCAGAGATGTAAATAGATGACAATAGAACATAGAACAGTACAGCACAGAACAGGCCCTTCGACCCTCGATGTTGTGCCGAGCATTGTCCGAAACCAAGATCAAGCTATCCCACTCCCTGTCATTCTGGTGTGCCCCATGTGCCTATCCAATAACCGCTTGAAAGTTCCTAAAGTGTCCGACTCCACTATCACAGCAGGCAGTCCATTCCACACCCTAACCACTCTCTGAGTAAAGAACCTACCTCGGACATCCCTCCTAGATATCCCACCCTGAATCTTATAGTTATGCCTCCTTGTAACAGCTACATCCATCCAAGGAAATAGTCTCTGAACGTCCACTCTATCTATCACCCTCATTATCTTATAAGCCTCTATTAAGTCGCCTCTCATCCTCCTCCGCTCCAAAGAGAAAAGCCCTAGCTCCCTCAACCTTTCCTCATAAGACCTATCCTGCAAACCAGGCAGCATCCTGGTAAATCTCCTTTCCAGTGCTTCCACATCCTTCCTATAATGAGCTGACCAGAACTGCACACAATACTCAAAATGTGGTCTCACCAGGGTCATGTATAGTTGCAGCATAACCCCACGGCTCTTAAACTCAAGCCCCCATTAATAAACGCTAACACACGATAAGTCTTCTTTATAGCTCTATCCACTTGAATGGCAACCTTCAGAGATCTGTGGACATGAACCCCAGATCTCTCTGTTCCTCCACATTCCTCAGAACCCTGCCGTTGACCCTGCAATCCGCATTCAAATTTTTTCTACCAAAATGAATCACCTCGCACTTATCAGGGTTAAACTCTATCTGCCATTTTTCGGCCCAGCTCTGCATCCTATCAATGTCTCTTTGCAGCCTACAACAGCCCTCCACCTCATCCACTACTCCACCAATCTTGGTGTCATCAGCAAATTTACTGACCCACCCTTCAGCCCCCTCCTCCAAGTCATTGATAAAAATCACAAATAGCAGAGCACTGATCCCTGTGGTACACCGCTGCTAACTGGTCTCCAGTCTGAAAATTTTCCATCCACCACCACCCTCTGTCTTCTATGTGATACTTATCCAATTGGCCAAATGTCCTCCAAGCCACACCTCCTTACTTTCTTCATGAGCCGACCATGAGGAATCTTATCAAACGCCTTACTAAAATCCATGTATACGACATCAACTGCTCTACATTCATCCACACACTTTGTTACCTCCTCAAAGAATTCAATCAAATTTGTGAGGCAAGACCTACCCTTCATGAATCCGTGTTGACTATCCCGGATTAAGCTGCATCTTTCCAAATGGTCATAAATCCTATCCTTCAGGACCTTTTCCATTATCTTCCCGACCACCGAAGTAAGACTAACTGGCCTATAATTAACAGGGTCATTCCTATTCCCTTTCTTGAACAGAGGAACAACATTCGCCACTCTCCAGTCCTCTGGCACTATCCCAGTGGACAGCGAGGACCCAAAGATCAAAGCCAAAGGCTCTGCAATCTCATCCCTTGCCTCCCAAAGAATCCTTGGGTATATCCCATCTGGCCCAGGGGACTTGTCGACCCTCAGGTTTTTCAAAATTGCTAATACATCCTTCCTCAGAACATCTACTTCCTCCAGCCTACCCACCTGAATCACACTCTCATCCTCAAAAACATGGCCCCTCTCCTTTGTGAACACTGAAAAAAAGTATTCATTCAACGCCTCCCCTATTTCTTCTGACTCCATGCACAAGTTCCCACTACTGTCCTTGACCGGCCCTACCTTCACCCTGGTCATTCTTTTACTTCTCACATAAGAGTAAAAAGCCTTGGGGTTTTCCTTGATCCAACCCGCCAAGGACTTCTCATGCCCCCTCCTAGCTCTCCTAAGCCCTTTTTTCAGCTCATTCCTTGCTACCTTGTAACCCTCAAGCGACCCTACTGAACCTTGTTTTCTCATCCTTACATACTCTTCCTTTTTCCTCTTGACAAGACAGTCAACCTCTTTTGTGAACCATGGGTCCCTCACACGGCCATTTCCTCCCTGCCTGACAGGGACATGCCTATCAAGGACACGCAGTATTTGTTCCTTGAACAAGCTCCACTTTTCATTTGTGCCTTTCCCTGACAGTTTCTGTTCCCATCTTATGCTCCCTAATTCTTGCCTAATTGCATCATAATTACCCCTCCCCCAATTATAAACCTTGCCCTGCCGTATGGCCCTATCCCTCTCCATTGCAATAGTGAAAGACACCGAATTGTGGTCACTATCTCCAAAGTGCTCTCCCACAAACAAATCTAACACTTGGCCCGGTTAATTACCCAGTACCAAATCCAATGTGGCCCCCCCTCTTGTCAGCCTATCCACATATTGTGTCAGGAAACCCTCCTGCACACACTGTACAAAAACTGCCCCATCTGAACTGTTCGACCTATAGAGGTTCCAATCAATATTTGGAAAGTTAAAGTCACCCATGACAACTACCCTGAGACCTCCACACCTATCCATACTGTAAGATATGTGATCTTATGAAGTATGCTAAAACAATCGGGGGGGGGGGGGGGAAACCAAGGCAGGAGGGGGCAGGGTGAGCCGAAGCCAATGGAAAGTTCTTGGGCGGGATTATCCGTGGCCCGACGTTAAAATTGGGATCGGCGATCAGCCGGAGAATGGCTTCCGACGTCGGCATCAGGACAGGCGCCAATTTGGAGCCGGTTGGTGATGCTCCGCCCCCTCCAAATTTGCATCATCGGCACTCAGTCGCAACGCCATTGACACATCACCAGCCAGCCCACCTGTGGTGCTCCGCCCCAGCTGGGCCAAGTTCCCAACGGCGCTGGTCCCAGCGGTCGGGAACCTGGCATGCCAGCTGCGGACAGTGTCCAGCGCCGCCACACTCAGCCGGGTTCCATGCCGCTGGCCGGGGGGGTTCTGCTAGGGCTGAGGGGAGTGGTGGGGGATGGCCGGGGGTGAGCTGTGGGGCTGAGGTCAGCGGGTACGCAGTCCAGCATGGCCGGCACCATGTTTCCCGGCGTGACCAGTGGGGGCGTAGGCGTGCGTGGCTGCAGCTTGTCAGCCCTGCGCATGCGCGGCCCGGGACCTGGCGATTCTCCGGCCATTCTCTGCACGATCCGCGGGTGCTCCACGCAGCACTGGTGCTAGCCCCTCATCAGTGCCCGAATCGGTCAGGGATTAGTTCTGATTTCCCCGTCGTGGAGCACCACGGATTATCAGTTGGCGCTGGCACTTAGCCGCAGAAACGGTGAATCCAGCCCCTTGTACCCAATCCACATACCCTTGTCTATTGTACAGTGTATAAAATGAATAACTGTTAGATATAACTGCTTCTTGAAAACATACAGAGTGGAATTCTCCATTTGAGAGACGAAGTGCTGGCACCGGGACTGAATTGCGAGCGTTCTACAGCCCTGTAAGCAGCGGTGGTCCTGGAGCAATTCAGGACATGTTGATGGCGAGCACCAGGGCCACATGGAACTAATGCAATTGCAATGCATGCCGGCGTGTGATACGATGGGGTTGCAATCTACACTGGAGAGCCTGACAAGCAGGAGCTGCATATCAGCACCCAACTCCCCAAACACCCTCATCCGAGCCAAAAAGATGAAACATTGCGCTGGAGCAAGCCCATCCATTGATGGGTCAGCTGGGGATGGAGGGTACCTAGGGGGTTGGCCTGCTAAGTTCACATAGGCAGTCAGTGGCATGTGCAACAGCATGGATCCCTTGCAGGCAGTGGCAATGGCAGTCTACGCCCGGTAACTCTGACTCCATGGTCCACCTCCTACCCTCCCCCCTCTAATCCTCCTCCACAACGGTAATTCCGCCAGGCGGAGGTGGAGCCCTAGCAGGCGCCCCTCGGCCAGTGGCACAAATGTCAGCACAATATACAGATGTTGGACACTTTTAGTACCCTTCTCTCTCCCTCAGTAATCACGGTGCCTGGCTCCCGATTTTCAATACCACGAGTGAAACTTGCCGTCGGTAATTCCACCAGGCGGAGGGAGCATCAAGGAAGGCACGGTAAATGTCGAGTCAGACCCGTTAATGATATGCCAACAGCCTTTACTGTACAATTTGCATGCCCACGCTGTTGTGTGCCGTGGAACACATTCACGCTCTCAGGCACCGGAGCATGACATTCCGTTCGGTGTCTGGCAACAGCTTCAATTACCGGCTGACACGTAAATCTCCGCCCGATTGTGATGCACGATTACAGTGTCTCTGGACCGAGAATCCCGCCCACAATGATTTGGCCTCAACTACTTCCTGTGGTAATAAACTCCTTAGGCTCACCACTCTGTGGGTGAAGATATTTCTCCTCATCTCTGCCCTAAATGGTATACCCCGTATCCTGTTCTTGAAAATATGGAAAGATGTGTCATTTGAAACATGGAAGTCTGGCAATATCTGGTCTGAGAGAAAGAGAGGATACAGGGAAAGATCCCACAAAAGGTTAACCACAGCTGCAAAGAGCAGGTTTGTAATATGCAGATAGCCTTAGTCAAGCAGGCTTAGCAAACACACAGGACTTTGAATGAAGCCAAAAACAATGGCTCACACCTTCATTGAAAGTAACTATCTTAGTAAGCAGCTGGAAAGGAAAGGATGAGGTTCAGTTGAATTTGGTGACAATTCTAGGTGTGAAATTTTGCTAATACCAGGTAAATTAAAGAAAACTGGAGACTATCAGTCTACGAGAAACATAATTTAAAGCCAAAATCAAAGTCAAAATTATGATCTGAAGACACAATTGGAAAATAAAACTATAGAAATGACAGGAACCAAACCAAAATTTACACCTCTTGAAACCAAAGCATTTTTGAATATCACAAAGGAACTTTGAACATCACAAAGGAAACAATGAAATCAGATCTACGAGCTGAAGTCATGTCAAAATGAATACTTAGTTGGATTAGAATGTTTAGATTAAAGATATTTTTTACAATCAAAGAAATAAGAGTTACTTTACAATAAAGTCATAAAAACTTAATAACTGTTAGAAAGAGAATATAAACCTAGAGACCAGAGTTGGAACTACCAGAATCAGAACTCAGGAAGAAGCAGAGAAGGAACAAGCAGCTCAGATTACAGTCAGCTTGGCCATGGGAAAGGGACAGGGCATAGCAGCCGAGCTAAAACAGCTCATACATTTAAGGAAGACTAGAATTTAAAGAGGAGGCAGTCAGCTCAGAGATATCCAGCAGAGCCAGCTCTCACAGCTCGGTACATGGGAAAGATAGGACACAGCAACCAAGCTCATCAGCGAATACATCTAAAGAAGACCAGATTTTAAAAACAAGATTGATTGTCAAGTTGGGCCTGAAGGTCCCTTCAACCAACCAGAAGGATCCAGAAGCAAGATCTTTTTACCTTTCTGTAAAGACAGTAATTGCAGCTTTTAAAAGAAAAAAAATAATAATAAAATAACTTAATTTAACCTGAAATAGTGGTTATTCCAAAGTCTACTTTACTTACTTAGCAATGCGGGACCCAGAATCTATGCTACTAAGTGGTAAGTAGATGAAATCTTCGGTGAAGGTATGGGTTATATCGGGGGATAACTTGAAAACATAGTTTGACCTGAATAGCACCCACTGAAGCCTACATCGGAGTCAGGGAGTGAGAATCCCTGTTCACCATTTAGAATGTCGGCCCTTTTTGGTATAGGGGACTTTTAATAGTGGTGAGTTTTCAACAACAATCCTCAGACTGTGACCCCAGGTTGTGGACACACCCACCATCGGGAACATCATTCCTACTTCTGCCCTGTCTAGTCCTGTTAAAGTTTTATAGGTTTTTATGAGATACTCCTGCGAATTCGTCACCGATTCAATCTCTTCTCATACGTGAGTCCCACCATCCCAAGAATCAGTCTGGTAAACCTTTGCTACACTCTTTCTAGAGCAAGAACGTCCTTCCTCAGATAAGGAGACCAAAACTGCACACAATATTCTAGGTGCGGCCTCACCAAGGCCCTATATAATTGCAGCAAGACATCCCTGCTCCTGTACTCAAATTCTCTAGCAATAAAGGCCAGCATATCTTTTGCCTTCTTTACTGCCTGTTTTACATGCATGCTTACTTTCAGTGACTGGTGTTCAAGGACACTCAGGTCTCGTTGCACATTCCCCTCGCCTAATTCATAGCCATTCGGTAATAGTCTGCCTTCTCGTTTTTGCTACCAAAGTGGATAACCTCACATTTGACATTATACTGTAGCTGCCATTCATTTGCCCACTCACTCAACTTGTCTAAATCACACTGAAAGGTCTCTGCATCCCCCTCACAGCTTACCTCTGAGCCAACTTGGTATCATCTGCACATTTGGAGATATTACATTTTGTTCCCTCATCTAAATCATTAATATATATTGCGAATAGCTGGGGTCCAAACACCAATCCCTGCAGTACCCCATTAGTCACTGACTGCCAATTGGAAAAGGAGCTGTTAATTCCTACTCTTTGTTTCCTGTCTATCAACCAGTTTTCTATCCATCTCAACACACAACCCCTAATCTCACCCGCTTTAATTTTACACACTAATCTCTTTTGTGGAACTTTGTCAAAAGTCTTCTGAAAGTCCAAATATACCACATCCACTGGCTCCCCCTCATCAACTCTACTAGTTACATCCTCAAAGAATTCCAGTAGATTTGTCAAGCACGATTTCTCCTTCATAAATCCATGCTTTTTAAAATTTTAATAATCTTTATTGTCACAAGTAGGCTTACATTAACACTGCAAAGAAGTTACTATGAAAAGCCCCTGGGAGCCACATTCCGGCACCTGTTCGGGTACACGGAGGGAGAATTCAGAATGTCCAATTCACCTAACAAGCACGTATTCCAGGACATGTGGGAGGAAACCGGAGCACCCGGAGGAAACCCGGGGAGAACGTTCAGACTCCTCACAGACAGTGACCCAAGCCGGGAATCGAACCTGGGACTCTGGCGCCAACCTGCCACTGTTTTCTAAGTGCTCTGCTATAAAATCTTTGATAATGGATCCTAGAATTTTCCCCACAACCAACATCAGGCTTACTGGTCTATAATTCCGTTTTCTCTTCACCTCCCTTTTTAAATAGTGGAGTTACATTAGCGACCCTCCAATCTGCAGGAACAGTTCCAGAGTCTATAAAATCCTGGACAATGACCACCAATGCATCCACTATTTCTAGAGCCACTTCCTTAAGTACTGGGATGTAGATTATTAAACTCTGGGGATTTATCAGCCTTCAATCCCATCAATTTCCACAATACCATTTCTCTATTAATAGTGATCTCCTTCAGTTCCTCCCTTCACTAAACCCTGCGATCCCCAACATTTCTGGTATCTTTGTGCCCTCATTTGTGAAGTGTGTATTTCGTTGCTCAGCCATTTCTTGGTCCTCTATTATACATTCCCCTGTTTCTGACTGTAATTGTCTTCACCAATCTTTTTCTCTTCACGTACCTTTCGAACCTTTTACAGTCAGCTTTTTATGTTTGCTGCAAGCTTACTCTCGTACTCTACTTCCCCTTTCTTAATCAATCCCTTGGTCTTTCTTTGCTGAATTCTAAACTGCTCCAAATCCTCAGACCTGTTGTTTTTCTTGGCTAATTTGTAAGTTTCTTCCTTTGATCGAATACAATCTCTAATTTCCATTGTAAGCCATGGATTGGTCACCTTTCCCATTTTACTTTTGTGCCAGACAGGAATTAACAATTGTTGCAATTCCCCATGCGCTCCTTGAATGTTTGCCATTGCCTATCCACTATCATCCCTTTAAGTAACGTTCCCCAATCAAAGCGCAATCAAATGCAAAAATTAGACACCCCGATCAGCCGCGCGCCCGAGCATCTGACCGTGCGGATCTAACCTCCGTTCGCCTATAAGTCCGCCCCCCCCCCATGTCCGATCCCCCCTCCCCCCATCAGGGCGGCCGTGGACTAAGTCGGCAGCCGCCATGCCAGCATCCAGACTGGCAATAGGTAGTTAGTTCCACGCCGTCGGGAACTCGGCCGGTTGGGAGCGGAGGATCGCTGGGTGGACCTCTGTCAATGGGCCCCCAGCCGTGTGACGTACTCTGCGATCACGCTGATATTCGGGTCCCGGAGAATCGCCGGGCTGGTGCCGGGCCCGATTTTGGCGTGAACGTGGATTTTCTGCCCCTGCGCAGAGTACGATTTCGGCGCAGGGCTGCGGAGAATCCAGCCTGCAGTGTTTACAAAGAACATTGAGCAATATATTTAAACCAAAGCTAGTTTATTTTACACTGCTTGAAATGGTTTGCACACTTTACTGAGGAACAGCTCACAAAATAATAGTATTGAATCTATGTTACAGTAATTAATTATCTCTCTCTAATACAACCAACACTCTAACTCAATCTCACACTATCTTTCCCCATAAGCTTCTCCCAGAATGCTTAGAGACACAGCCTTTTGTAAGACTACTCAGTGGGGCCAAAGACTACTCAAGGGGCTGGTTTAGCACATGGCTAAATCGCTGGCTTTGAAAGCAGACCAAGGCAGGCTAGCAGCACAGTTCAATTCCCGTACCAGTCTCCTAGAACGGGCGCCGGAATGTGGTGACTAGGGGCTTTTCATAGTAACTTCATTTGAAGTCTACTTGTGACAATAAGCGATTTTCATTTTCATTTCATTTCAGTGATGCCATCTAGTGTTGATGTACATGAACATCTTGTTAACCCTTTACTCTCCTTAGATTATACATACCATTACAGCCATGTCTGAAAGCAACTGATCTTGAGACAGTAAGGGAGACTGAGGAGGAATATCATGAAATCAGACCAGAAACTACAATCAAAGCTTTAGGTACATGGTTTACTAAAGCTCCAACTGAGTGTATCAGTCTGGATTAGAGAGGCAGATTAGAGAAGGCCAAGTACTGGGAAAGACAAAAAGCCCGAGATCTTGGGCGAAATTCTCCGTTATCGGCGCAAAAAAGGGGGCAAATCCGACTTGCGTCACGCCACAAAAATCGTTGCGAAGTCTCCGGCCCAAAATGGGCTAGCAGCGGCGTGACGGGATCCGCGCTTGCTCACGTGGTTCACGCCGTGCAGTGTCATACACGCCGCACGGCGTGATGGCTCATAAGGCCGCGCTGCTCCCCCCCACCCGACCGGAACAACCGACCGGATGGCCGGCCACCGCTCAGCCCCGAGGTTCCAGTCACGGGATGTGGAGGCGCTCCTGGACGCAGTGGAGCAGAGGAGGGAGGCCCTCTATCCCGGGCACGGCCGCAGAGTTGCCCCACGCCACAGTCTGTGGAGGGAGGTGGCAGAGGCTGTCACCGCTGCGGCCCTGACACCACGGACAGGCACCCAGTGCCATAAGAAGGTGAACGACCTCGTCAGAGCAGGCAGGGTGAGCCTCCCCCTGAACGATATCCATATGCCCCCTCCCCCAAATCCCCCCTCCCCCATATCCCCCTGACCCATATCTCCCCTCCCCCATATCCCCCTGACCCATATCTCCCCTCCCCATATCCCCCCATATCCCCCTCCCCCATATCCCCCCTCCCCCATATCCCCCTGACCCATATCTCCCCTCCCCCATATCCCCCTGACCCATATCTCCCCTCCCCCATATCCCCCCATATCCCCCCTCCCCCATATCCCCCCTCCCCCATATCCCCCCTCCCCCATATCCCCCCATATCCCCCTCCCCATATCCCCCCTCCCCCATATCCCCCCTCCCCCATATCCCCCCTCCCCATATCCCCCCTCCCCCATATCCCCCATATCCCCCCTCTCCCATATCCCCCCTCCCCCATATCCCCTCTCCCCCATATCCCCCCTCCCCATATCCCCCCTCCCCCATATCCCCCCTCCCCCATATCCCCCCTCCCTCATATCCCCCATTCCCATAACCCCCATCCCCCATATCCCCCCTCCCCCATATCCCCAAGTGAATCCAGCCCTAACCTTAACCTCTGCAATACACGCGCAACCGATGGCGTGCATTCATATACCTGTCTAACACTGTTGCCTTTTACCCCTGCCACCACCCCTCCCCCGCCACAGGAGAAACGCGCTCACAACACCAGGGAGCATGTGAGGACTGGAGGAGGCCCCGCTGATGAGAGGTCACTGACCGAACACAAGGAAAGGGCCCTGGAACTGGCTGGCGGACCTGAGGACCGGGAGGTTGCTGATGCAGAGGTCGGGGGCGTACTAGCAAGTGAGCCACCGACAGCCCGTCCCCATATCCCCCCTCCCCTATATCCCCCTCCCCCATACCACCTGATCACTGCCTGCGTGTCTAACCATGCATGCTTCATTGTGTATCGCAGGAGCAAACGTCGAGGCACCCATCCCCGCAGATGCAGACCGCCCGCAGGATGTCCCTCGGAGGCCATGGGAGACGGAGAGACCCGGACCCTCCGGCATGCGACGCCCGCAGGATGCCCCTCGCACACCACAGGAGACGGAGAGACCCGGACCCTCCGGCATGCGACGCCCGCAGGATGCCCCTCGCACACCACGGGAGATGGAGAGACCCGGACCCTCCGGCATGCGACGCCCGCAGGATGCCCCTCGCACACCACGGGAGACGGAGAGACCCGGACCCTCCGGAATGCGACGCCCGCAGGATGTCCCTTGGAGACCACGGGAGACGGAGAGACCTGGAGCAACAGGGAGACAACGCCCCCGTCACGTGCGGGTGCGACGGCGCAGGCGTGTGCCACCCAGCGACTAGAGGGGCAGCCACAGGCCCCCGTCACAGCCGAGCCAGGACACCACTACCCAGGACACCCCTACCCGGGACACCCCTACCCGGGACAGCACTACCCAGGAAGACGAAATACCGGACAGTGACACAGAGTGGATGGGTGGAGACGAACCCCCACCCCAAAGTGCCATGGACTCAGAGTGGGACGAAGAGCACGACACAACGCCACTGCTGTCACCAACACCCTCCACCATCACAGAAACACTCACCTCGGTTGGGCACTTTAGTGATGAGGCGTCTGGTACACTCACTGGTGCACACAACACAGCCGTCCCGGTACAGCAGGTGGAGGAGGAGCAGCAGAGGGGCCGGGCGGTCGGAGGGCAGCCCAGGCCAAGCGAACATCTGCCGCCCAGATGGATCCCGGGTTCCTGCAGTTACCACACCCACACATAGATCCGATGCAACCACCGACCCGGAGACGAGCGAAGAGGGTGACGGCCGCCTTGCGGCGGCTGCAGTCGCAGGTGGAGGAGCCCACCCGCGTCCAGGAGCTGGGAGTGGTGCCGGTCATACGTGCCACCCAGGCCGACACCGCACGGGTGGCGTCCGCGGTGGAGGCAATGGGTGCGACGGTGTCAGACATGGGGAACGGTTTGCGAGGCCTGGGGCTTTCCATGCAGGCGGCGTCTGTGGCCCAGGACATGGCTGCCCTCTCACAGGAGGCCATGAGCCAGTGCCAGCGCCAGATGGCAGAGGCACTCAACGCCATGGCCCAGTCTCTGCAGGCCATGGCCCAGTCTCAGCAGGCCATAGCCCAGTCTCTGCAGGCCATAGCCCAGTCTCAGCAGGCCATCGCTGAGGGCATCGGCGCCATTGGCCATGTGCGAGCCGGCGTCGCACAGTCACAGACAGGGTTTGCCAATCCCCTGGGCTCCATGGCTGCAAACCTGCAGACCCCTGTCGATACCAGCACGGGCCTCCAGGACTGGCAGCGCCAGATGTCGGGGGGGCGTCAGATGGCCAGTCCGTTCGCATCCCCCACCGATGTAGAGGCCTGGGGGCCATCGGGCACCCCGAGGGAGGAGGAGGTGGTGTGGTCCGTCCCGGGTCCCCCTGTAGGGGAGGTCCCGGAACACCGCGACACCTCGGACTCCCCCCCTTCCGTCCCAGGTGCATCGGGTGGGCAATGGGCAGGACAGGCTGGCAGCTCGCCATCCCAGTCGCCCGATCCGCAGCCTGGTCCATCTAGGCCAGGACGCCCCAGGAAACGGCCGCCAAAGGGATCCTGTGTCAGAGGGCAGGAATCACAGGAGTCCACCTCCAGTTCTGCTGTACGGTCTGGGGAACCACGTAGACGTAGTCAAAGGGCCCGTAAGGCCAAACAATTAGACACTGAGTAAGTTGGCACGGGTGCAGGGCACAGATGAGTTTTAGGGGCTAGGGCACGTGCATGAACTCCTTTGGTTATTAAAGTCAATGTTACACCTACAGAAGCTGCCTTTGTGCTCTGTTCAAAGCGTGCGGGGGTGTCATGTACGTTGAGCGCAAGTGTGTGTGTGAGGGGTGGTCTTACCTCAGCCCTAGGTGAGTCTGCCCCTTCCCCCTGGGCCGCCATCAACATCCCCCCGGGCAGAGGACGGGACCGTGCGCTGCAGTGTCACAGCCGCATGCAGGGATGGTCCGGGTGGATGGTGGTACTGTGGCCATGGGTCAGACATAGTCCAACGATGTGGAGCCAGGAGCTCATCGCAGGGCCATCATCCTCCATGGCCTGCAATAGACACGCGTCCACCCGCAACTGTGTGAGCCCGGCCATTGTGCTGCAGGTGGATCGGCAATGGGGGGGGGGGTGCATGTGGGTGGGGTTGGGGAGGGGGTTGAGGGCGCTGGGTGGGTGGATGGGTGGGGGGTGTGGGTGGTCGGCTGTTGCCATGGTGTGCGGTCTGTGGCCGTACTACCCGATTCCCACGTCCATCTAGACAGTGAAGCGGGCGGCTATCAGCCTGTCCCGTGCCCGCTGGGCCAGCCGGTAACGGTGGACAGCCACCCGCCCGTGTCTAGCCCGTCTGCCCTGACCATTGCCCCCATCCCCCTCATCTGGGGAGGACTGCGCCTCTTCCTGCTGCTCCTCCACTCCGCCCTCCTCTGCCTGCAGCACATCGCCCCTCTGCTGGGCTATGTTGTGCAGGACGCAGCACACCACAATGATGCGGCCGACCCTATCTGACCGATACTGGAGGGCGCCCCGAGAGAGGTCCAGGCACCTGAAACGCATCTTCAGCAGGCCAAAGCACCTCTCTATCACTCCCCTTGTCGCTACATGGGCATCATTGTAGCGGTTCTCCGCCTCATTGCGTGGCCTCCGCATAGGCATCATCAGCCACGATCGCAATGGGTAGCCCCTGTCGCCCAGCAACTAGCCCCTCAGCCGGGACAACATGCCTCGTACATGCCGGGGATGGATGACCGCGACAACACGTATGAGTCATGTACGCTGCATGGGTAACGGGCGCAGACATGCAGGATCATCATGCGGTGGTCGCAGACCACCTGTATGTTCATCGAATAGGTCCCCTTCCTATTGGTGAACACGGCCCTGTTATCTGCAGGTGGCCGCACGGCGACGTGCATCCCATCAATCGCGCCCTGGACCATGGGGAACCCGGCCACGGCAGAGAAGCCCACGGCCCGGGCACCTTGGCTGGCCCGGTCCACAGGGAAGCGGATGTAGCGGTGCGCCATGGCATATAGGGCATCTGTCACTGCCCGGATGCACCGATGTCTGCGATATGCCGGACAGGTCCCCACTCGGTGCCTGGAATGACCCCGTTGCATAAAAGTTCAGGGCCACCGTAACCTTGACGGACACGGGGAGAGGGTGACCCCCGCCAGTGCCACGCGGTGACAGGTGTGCCAGCAGGTGGCAGATGTGTGCCACGGGTTCACGCCTCATCCGGAGTCTCCTCCTGCATTCCCGGTCCGTGAGGTACTGGTATGACTGCTGGGGCCGGTACACACGGGGCGCCCTCGGGTGCCTCTGTTGCCGTGGGGCCGCGACGTCCTCCTCTCCCTCCTCGTCCTGTCGGTCAGGTATCCCTCCAGCCTGGACGGCTGCCGCCTGCCCCTCTGCGGCAGCCTGCGCCGCCTCTCTGGCACGCTCCTCCTCCTCCTCCTCATCCAGGGCAATATAGACATTAGCGGCTGCCGCCACGGCGGCCAACATCGCTGGATGATCGGAAAACATGACGGCCTGGGGGGACGGGACGGGACGGGGACGACATGTCATCATTGCCCATATCCCCATCTCCCCCCAGCCAGGTGGCATGGACCGCATGGGTCCAACTGTTGGAGGCTGGCACCTGGCCAGGTGGACCAACTCACTTGCCCTTGCATCCCCCTCCCCGGCACGGGCCCCCCATCCTCCTCCCCGGCACGGGCCCCCCATCCCCCTCCCCGGCACGGACCCCCCATCCTCCTCCCCGGCACGGGCCCCCCATCCTCCTCCCCGGCACGGGCCCCCCATCCTCCTCCCCGGCACGGACCCCCCATCCCCCTCCCCGGCACGGGCCCCCCATCCCCCTCCCCGGCACGGGCCCCCCATCCCCCTCCCCGGCACGGACCCCCCATCCTCCTCCCCGGCACGGGCCCCCCATCCTCCTCCCCGGCACGGGCCCCCCATCCTCCTCCCCGGCACGGACCCCCCATCCCCCGGCACGGGCCCCCCATCCCCCTCCCCGGCACGGGCCCCCCATCCTCCTCCCCGGCACGGACCCCCCATCCTCCTCCCCAGCACGGACCCCCCTCCCGGCACTACCCCGGAGCCCAGCCCACTCTAACCACCCCCCCGCCGCACACACACTCACACAACCCTAGACACACCTCTCCCCACACATTCAGACTGCGGCCAAGCCATCGCCTGCCCAGCGGCCAACCCCCCAGGCCGTCACTCACCTCCACGCTAGTCGGCGTGAACCTGGAGCACAGGTTTACGCCGATTAAAAGGTTTGATTTACGTCGACGTGACCAGTCATCACGTCGACGGGACTTCGGCCCATCCGGACGGGAGAATATCGGCAGGCCCAAAATCGGCTGCCTTGCGCACACCCGTGCCATTCTCCGACGTCTGCGGCGCCATTAACGCCCCGCCGACTTTTCTCCCTTCGGAGACTTCGGCAACCGGCGGGGGCGGGATTCACGGCGGCCAACGGCCATTCTCCGACCCGCTGGGGGGTCGGAGAATGACGCCCCTTATCTTTTGAGACTGAAAATGGGACAGTGAGAAGAAATAAAAGCGCACTTATATCGACAAGAAGAAGACCATCAATGGAGTGGAGTACATATGATCAAGATGACAATCTGAAAATAGAACCAATAGTCCGAGAGTTAAAGAGAGAACACGGAGAACTTGAATCCAAGCAACGTCAGAGATCTAAGACCAAGATCAGAGAGACTGGTAAAACCACTACAGTGTTCATCTCTATAAACCAGAGATGAAGACAGAGACTTTGGGAAGGAGATTTAGGATAATTCAAACAGTATTTATGGGAGTCAAAGACTTGGCCGGGATGGAGAATGTAGTATCAAAGGTTAATGGTGAATATATAGCCTATATCATCAATGACAAAGGATCACATAACAACAGAGCATGGAGAACGAAAGTTCTATGTCGAGCCTTGTGCTAACTTTGTATTGAAAATAGTTAGTATTATGTTCAATAAAAGATAGAATTTACCATCGGCTTTGCTTCCAGCCTATCTATCTTGCAGACCATGACAACCTCACCTCAGATTGATGATGATAACAGACTCTGCAATTGAAACTTTGCGGGAAGTGTAGCAGAAAACCGATCTGCATGAAACAAGGGGGCACAATGTCAGGATGAGAGGTTAATCATTTAGGATGTTTTCAATCAGAGGGTTATGAATCTTCAGAATTCTATAAACCAGAGGATTGTGTGTGCGCCATCATTGAATATATTCAAGGCTAGGATAAATGGATTTTGGCTCCCTCAAGAAATCAAGCAATAAAGTGAGCAGGTAGGAAAGTGCAGTTGAGGCAATAGATCAACCATGATCATACTGAATGGCAGAGTAGACTTGCAGAACCAAGTAGTCTATCCCTGGTGCTATTTCCAATATTCTTACATGTTGGAGACCTTCAGGTCTGCTAGCAGCAACATGCAATTTCCAGTTTAGCAACTGACAAGTTCTCAATCGCAAGAAGCCAAGAGCTTTTTGGTTTTTGTAAATAATCCTTTTCCTGGAAATCCGCAGTGTCAGCAAACTGATCAGGTGAGTGCCCCTCACATGCCATCTTATTTTCAAAAGAATTTGAGCAATAGAATCATAAAAATATAGCACATCATACTTGCATTATTACTAATTCTTTAATTCAAAATACTCCCAACCCCACTTCCAACTATATTGACCTGACTTTCCACAGAATGGTAATCATTGTCAAACTTTTCCATGCTTAGATGCTGTTCTGCATTTTTTGGCGAGTCTTCCGAGCCTGGCTTCCCGAGAAATGTAGAGCCCAGTATTCCTTGCAGAACTCCATCGCTGCACTGTAATGTCAAGGGGAGGACAGGAAATGCCTCCTTTTTGCGGCACCAAGTTTAAAGGTCCAGTATGAATATTAGTGAATGAGTGAATGGGCAGGGTTGGGGGAGGGAAGGAGGTAAGTGGGTGAGCTAAGTAGGTGCGATGGCAGGGGGAGTTGGTGGCAGGTGAGAGAGTTGACAGGTGGGTAGGGTGGCAGGTGGGTATGAAGGCAAGTGGTTAGGATGGTAGGTGTTATAACCTGCCTACTTACTATTGGCTGGGGACTAATGACTATCCCACAATCCTGTGGGAGTATGAGCTTCCCCAATGAGGGGGGCGGAGAAACCACTAGTAAACTCCTAGTATAAATAAGCTGGCCAGTTCAGGAACCAGCAGGAAGGAGTATGTAGCAAGGGAGGTTACTGCTACTGTTATGTATATAATGTTATAGTAAATAAATGTTATTACTTTGTATCCTTAAAACTCGTGCTGGATTCTTCGTGGCCCTTACAAAACTGGCGACGAAGGTTAAAGTGAATAGCTGTCTACACTGCTGAAGCCACCTCCCTGGATTTTTGTTGGATACAGGTTGGACGTTGTTTTCTATTATATCATGCCTCTGTACGGACGTTTGGATGTTTTTGATGCTGCGCTGGAAAGCTGGAACCAGTACACACAACGGATGCGTTACTATTTCCGGGCAAACAATATCACCGAAAACGAGCGCCAGGTGGTCATATTGCTCACCGCCTGCGGCCCGCATACGTTTGGGGTGATTAGGAGCCTTACGTACCCAGCTGCGCCGGACACCAAAACGTTTGATGAACTTGTGAATATAGTGGGGCAACATTTTAACCCAACCCCGTCCACGATAGTCCAGCGTTACTGGTTTAATACCGCTGAGAGGACCCCTGGAGAATCCCTTGCCGATTTTCTATCCAGGCTACGCAGGATTGCGGAGTACTGTGACTATGGTGAGACCTTGTCAGAAATGTTACGCGACCGTTTGGTTTGCGGTATTAACAATGCGGCCACCCAGAGAAAGTTGTTAGCGGAGCCAACATTGACTTTTCAAAAGGCCATTCAAATAGTATTGTCCCAAGAGAGCGCAGAGCGAGGAGTACAGGAGCTACAGGGAATGGAAGTGCATGCCTTGGGGCGCAACCCCTTCCGTCTGAAAACGTCCCCCCACACTCCTGCGGTACCTTGGGCGAGGCAACGTCCGGACCGACGCCAGTGGCCGTCGGACATTCCTCCCCGAAGGGAGCCTTCTCCAGAGCCAATGGATGAGGAGCCATGTCCGTGTCAGACTTGTAGGCGCCGACCCCGTCGTGGACGGCGGTCCTGGGGGCGCCAGAGGCGCCGTCGTTCCGACCAAAACTGGGACCAGCCCAGGGGCCGTAACTGGGACCAGCCCAGAGGCCGTACCTTCCATGTGGATGAACCTGCGGCGACTACTCCTGAGGACGTGGAGACGGAGGACGACTGCCTGCAGCTGCATTGTGTGGCAGCTCCCCGTGTGGCCCCCATTAAGGTGACAGTACGGGTCAATGGCCAGCCTGGTTTGGGGAAAATAAAAGGGGCCGTAGCCCGTATCCAAGTTGAACCAGGAGCCACGCCGCGCTATTTCCGGGCGTGCCCAATGCCTTACGCCTTGCTCGAGAAGGTAGAAGGGGAGCTCACTCGTTTGGAGAGTTTGGGTATTACCAGGCCTGTCCGTTTTGCTGACTGGGCAGCACCCATTGTACCTGTAATGAAGCCAGATGCCACAGTTCGCTTGTGTGGCGACTATAAACTTACAGTGAATACGGTTTCCCGACTCGACCGATATCCAATGCCTCGCATAGAGGATCTCTACGCGAAACTTGCAGGTGGACTCTCGTTCACAAAATTAGATATGAGTCACGCCTATCTGCAGTTGGAGCTGGACCCTGCCTCCCGACCATATGTAATGATTAATACACACCGGCCTGTATGAATATACACGGTTGCCCTTTGGAGCATCCTTTGCCTGCGCAATTTTTCAACGTGTTATGGAGGGCATTTTGAGAGGTTTACCACGTGTGGCTGTCTACCTAGATGACGTTTTGATTACAGGGACGTCGGAGCAGGAACATTTGGAAAATCTGGAGGCTGTCCTTAAACGCCTTTCGGAGGCTGGAGTCCGTTTACGTCGCACAAAGTGCGTATTTCAGGCAAAGGAAGTAGTCTACCTACGTTATTGGGTGGACCGCGAAGGTCTGCACCCCGTCGCAGAGAAGGTGCGTGCAATTCAACATGCCCCCGCCCCGACTGACACTTCGCATCTTCGTTCTTTTCTCGGTCTCGTAAACTATTACGGGAAGTTCCTCCCCAATCTGGCAACTACGCTGCCCCTTTGCACCTCCTGCTAAAGAAAAATCACACCTGGGTTTGGGGTCAGCCGCAAGAAACCGCTTTCCGGCGGGTAAAGCAACAATTGTCGTCGTCTGGGTTACTAACCCACTATGATCCGGGAAAGCCTTTGCTCGTCACATGTGATGCATCCCCGTATGGTATTGGGGCCGTCCTGTCCCACAAGATGGAGAACGGGGCCGAACGATCGATAGCTTTCGCCTCCCGCACATTGACTGCAGCGGAGAAAAAGTACGCGCAGATCGAGAAGGAGGGCCTGGCAGTGTTTTTTGCGGTGAAACGCTTCCACCAGTACGTGTACAGCCGCCATTTCACTATCGTGACTGATCATAAGCCCCTGCTGGGACTTTTCAGAGAGGATAAGCCAATACCGCCCATTGCTTCTGCACGGATCCAGCGCTGGGCTTTGTTGCTTGCTGCATACGAGTAGTCTCTGGAGCACAAACCAGGTATGCAGATAGCAAATGCCGACGCACTGAGCCGATTGCCTTTATCGATCGGCCCCATGTCGACCCCCACGACCGGTGAGGAGGTTGCAACCCTAAATTTTATGGACACCTTGCCTGTCACGGCATCACAGATCCGTGAGTGGACCCAGACGGAGCCAGTCCTGTCAAAGGTTCGGCACATAGTCCTGTATGGTGGGCAGCATAGACAGCTCCCAGGCGAGTTGCGGGCATTTTCCTCCAAGCTGTCACAATTCAGCGTGGAAGACGGTATCCTCTTGTGGGGGACGCGTGTGATTGTCCCGGAAAAAGGCCAGGAGCTGATACTATCAGACTTGCACAATGGGCATCCAGGCGTGACCAAAATGAAAATGTTGGCCCGGAGTTATGTCTGGTGGCCAGGCCTCGACACCGACATTGAGAAGGTGGCCCAAAACTGCTCCATTTGCCAGGAGCATCAGAAGCTTCCGCCGGCCGCGCCCCTACATCACTGGGAATGGCCAGGGCGGCCTTGGGCACGCTTACATGCAGATTTTGCAGGCCCTTTTCAAGGATCCATGTTCCTTCTACTAATTGACGCCCAGTCCAAATGGCTAGAGGTGCATAAGATGCAGGGGACAACGTCCTGCGCAACAATTGAAAAGATGCGTTTATCGTTCAGTACGCATGGCCTCCCCGAGGTGCTGGTCACGGATAACGGCACTCCATTCACGAGTGAGGAGTTTGCGAGGTTCACGAAGATGAACGGCATCCGCCGTACCCGCACTGCCCCTTACCACCCGGCTTCAAATGGGTTGGCAGAGCGCGCAGTGCAGACATTCAAAAGAGGCCTAAAGAAGCAGTCTTCCGGATCAATGGACACGAGACTGGCTCGCTTTTTGTTTACGTACAGGACCACCCCCCTTGCAGTGACTGGGGTAGCTCCCTCAGAACTCCTAATGGGCCGGAGACTTTGCACCCGCCTTAGTATGGTTTTCCCGGACATTGGCGCAAAAGTACGCCGCACACAAGAACGGCAGGGACAGGGATTTTCTCGGCATCGGCCGATTCGGCAGTTTGCGCCTGGTGACCCGGTGCTCGTTCAGAATTTTGCTGGTGGTGCCAGTGGGTTCCTGGTGTAATCTTTCCCCAAACGGGCCCTATATCTTACCAAGTGCAAGCCCAGGGTCGTCTCCAACGAAAACATGTAGACCACGTTTGGTCCAGAAGACCATCCCCTCAAAAAATTCCCCGCCCCCGGAGCTCATTTCAACAGCCGCAGAGACCAGAGACAAGGGAAGGTAGTCCGCACAATCTTCCACTGGTGCCTCACTCGAAGCCTGCGCAGGTCGTTACGGGACCGAATGAAGATAGAGACGCTGACATGACGGAGGCAGCAGACTCTGACTCCGAGATGGAGACACAGGATGCATCAGGGGGGGAATCCTCGGATCCACGGGCCGTGGATGTACAACTGCGCCGTTCATCACGGAAGCGCCGGTCTCCGTCTCGTTACACGCCGCCTGATCCAGCGCCGCGTGCAAATGGTGTCCGGCCTGCGGCCAAACGAGTCCGACACCCTCCTTCGCCAGGGTCTTCGGTGGATTCCTTGGACTTTGGGGGGGGAGGGATGTTATAACCTGCCTACTTACCATTGGCTGGGGACTAATGACTATCCCACAATCCTGTGGGAGTATGAGCTTCCCCAATGAGGGGGGGGCGGAGAAACCACTAGTAAACTCCTAGTATAAATAAGCTGGCCAGTTCAGGAACCAGCAGGAAGGAGTATGTAGCAAGGGAGGTTACTGCTACTGTTATGTATATAATGTTATAGTAAATAAATGTTATTACTTTGTATCCTTAAAACTCGTGCTGGATTCTTCGTGGCCCTTACAGTAGGTAAGTAGGGTAGCAGGTGAGTGAGGTGGCTGGTGGATAGGTAGGTGAGTGGGTAGGTGAGCCAGGGAGTAGTCAGCTTGGATGAGGAGGGTTAGTCAGGTTGGGAGTTAGTCACGTCCAGTCAAGGGTGTAATCATGTGATGAAGGTAGATGGGTTGGGGCCAGGTAGGTGGGAGTAGTCAGGTCAGGTGGAAAGAGAGTTGGGTGGGTGAATAGTCGGGTGCGCTCAGAGTGTAGTCAAGTTGTTAGGGTGGGCAGTCAGACAGTCGGGGTGTGTGTCTGGGTTGTAACCTGGTCAGGTTGGTTTGGGGATTAGTTGGTGAGTCAGTCAGGGGTTGAGAGGGGGTGTTGGGAGGTCAACGTCAGTGATTGGTGAGGTCAGCTCTGTGGTTACCCAGGAACTAGACTAGGGCCCTGATCTAGTGGCCTCGTTAGGCACGGGCTCAAATGCCATAATGGCTGCTAAATCTCCCGAGCGGCCAAAAATGGAACACGTGCTGGTAATTATAATTAAAACATTTATTAAAGGCTTGATGCGAAAAGTCCATCCAAACCCATCTCACGCACACCCCTGCCCCCCCCCCCCCCCCCCCCGGCAGTGTTAAGGCACGCCGGTGTGATTCACGACTGGCTTTCAGAAATTAAAACTAGTCATGGTGCCGAGGCTTGGGGCGCGGAGGAGCCTGAAGCTCCCCACGGGTTGTGGGACATGCCTGGGCGATGGCAATCTGGTGGTCCCCTCAAGGGGACGCTGGCATGGGGGTTAACCTCCTCCATGGGGAGGGGATCCATATCTGTGTGTGAGGATGGAGGTATTCCCCTAATCCGCCAAAGGGATTAGTTAAATGGGTTTTAAGCTCTTTTAACTATGCAAGCCTGGGTCCTGCCCATTGTGGGTGGGTTCCAGATCGCGTGGTCTCGTTAGATCTGGTTAGATCTCGCAAGGCACAACGACCATCGAGATAGGCCTCTCCTGGGCTCCACCGGCTGCACCCCATTCCGATTCTGGCGTGTCGCAGCCAGTAATTCGCACCCATGGAAATTGTTAATGAATGTTTTAATATTGCAGTGATTAAAGTTGCAGGAGGATCCTTATATAGGAGAATAGTTTCAATTTACTATCTATAAATCCACCTGATGTGATAAAAATACATATCTCCATGTTTACTGTGCACAATTGTCCTTATCATATCGAGTTTGTACCAATGATTGATTACCTTAGAGCTGGTTGTTGTGCGCAATTGATGGCAGTAATGAGAAGAATAGACCGAGGATAATCATTGGGCGTTCAAAGATGTGCGTGGGGGGGGTGAGGGTGAGTGGGGATGATCAGCAGAAGGATGATGTTCACTCATAAGAATATCAGATTGTGGAATGCTTTAGAACATAGAACATAAAACAGTAAAGCATGTACAGGCCCTTCGGCCCACCATTTATCCTAATCTAAGATCAGCAAACCTACACCCCTTCAATTTACTGCTGTCCATGTGCCTGTCCAAAAGTCGCTTAAATGACCCTAATGACTCTGACTCCACCACCTCTGCTGGCAGTGCATTCCATGCACCCACCACTCTCTGTGTAAACAACCTATCTCTGACACCTCCCCTATACCTTCCTCCAATCACCTTAAAATTATGCCCCTCGTGACAGCCATTTCCGCCCTGGGGAAACGTCTCTGGCTGTCCATCTATCCATGCCTCTAATCACCTTGTACACCTCTATCAAGTCACCTCTCTTCCTTCTTCGCTCCAGTGAGAAAAGCCCTAGCTCCCTCAACCTTTTTTCATAAGACATACTCTCCAGTCCAGGCAGCATCCTGGTAAACCTCCTCTGCACCCTCTCCGAAAGCATCCACATCCTTCCTATAATGAGGTGGCCAGAACTGGACACAATATTCCAAGTGTGATCTAAATCAGGTTTTATAAAGCTGCAGCAAAACCTTGCGGCTCTTAAACTCAATCCCCCTGTTAATGAAAGTCAACACACCATACGCCTTCTTAACAACCCTATCAACCTGGGTGGTAACTTTGAGGGACCTATGTACGTGCACCCCAAGATCCCTCTTTTCCTCCACACTTCCAAGAATCCTGCCTTTAACCCTGTATTCAGCATTCAAATTCGACCTTCCAAAATGAATCACTTCACATTTATTTAGGTTGAACTCCATCTGCCACTTCTCAGCCCAGCTCTACATCCTGTCAATGTCTTGTTGCAACCTGCAACAGTCCTCAACGCTATCTACAACTCCACCAACCTTCGTGTCATCAGCAAAATTATTAACCACCCTTCCACTTCCTCATCCAAGTCATTTATAAAACCCACAAAGAGCAGAGGTCCCTGAACAGATCCCTGCGGGACATCACTGGTCACTGACCTCCAAGTGGATTACTTTCCATCCACTACCACTCGCTGTCTTCTTTCGGCCAGCCAATTCTGTATCCAGACAGCCAAATCGCCCTGTATCCCAAGCCCCCTAACTTTCTGAATGAGCACACCATGGGGAACCTTATCAAATGCCTTACTGAAATCCATATACACAACATCCACTGCCCAACCTTCATCAATGTCTCATCACATCCTCAAAGAATTCAATGAGGCTTGTGAGGCATGACCTGCCCCTCACAAAGCCATGCTGACTATCTTTATTCAAACTATGTTTTTCTAAATAATCATAAATCCTATCTCGCAGAATCCTTTCCAATATTTTGCTCACCACAGACGTAAGACTGATGGGTCTGTAATTCCCAGGAATTTCTCTATTCCTTTTCTTAAACAAGGGAACAACATTCGCCTCCCTCCAATCATCCGGTACTACTCCAGTGGAGAGTGAGGACGCAAAGATCATCGCCAACAGCACAGCAATCGCCTCCCTTGCTTCCCGTAGTAACCTTGCGTATATCCCGTCAGTCCCAGGGGACTTATCTATCCTGATGCTTTTCAAAATTTCCAGCACATTCTCATTAATATCAAACTGTTCAAGTCTATTAACCTGGTTCACACTGTTCTCATGAGCAACATGGTCCCTCTCTCTAGTGAATACTGAAGCAAAATATTTATTTAGGGCCTCCCCCATCTCCTCAGACTCTAGGCACAAGTTCCCCCCACTCTCCCTGATCAGCCCTACTCTCACCCTGATCATCCTCTTATTTTTCACGTAAGTGTAGAACGCCTTGGGGTTTTCCCTAATCCTTCCCGCCAGGCCTTTTTCATGCCCCCTTCGAGCTCTCCTAAATCAATTTTTGAGTTCCTTCCTGGCTACCTTGTAACCCTCTAGAGCCAACAGATCCTTGCTTCCTCAACCTTATGTAAGCTTCTTTCTCTTGTCATCCAAGCTCCACTTCTCTTGTCATCCAAGGTTCCTTTACCTTACCATTCTTTCCTCGTCTCAGTGGGACAAAACTATCCAGCACTCGCAGCAAGTGCTCCTTAAACAACCCCACATTACTGTTGTGCATTTCCCCAAGAACAATTGTTCCCACTTTGTGCTCCTTAGCTCCTGTCCAATAGCAGTATAATTTCCCCTCCCCCAATTAAATACCTTCCCATACTGTCTGTTCCTATCCCTCTCCATGACTATGGTAAAGGTCAAGGAGTTGTGGTCAGTCACCGAAATGCTCTCGCACCGAGACATCTGACACCTGGCCTGGTTCGTTGCCAAGCACCAAATCCAATATGGCCTCCCGCCTAGTCGCCCTAACTACATATTGTGTCACAAATCCTTCCTGTACACACCTGACAAAATCTGCTCCATCCAAACCATTTGCAGTAAGGAGGTTCCAGTCAATAATAAGGAAGTTGAAGTCACCCATGACAACAATTCTGTTACTTCTGCACCTTTCCAAGATCTGCCGCCCAATCTGTTCCTCCATCTCTCTGCTGCTATTGGGGGGTCTATAGGAAACTCCCAATATAGTGACTGCTCCATTCTTGTTTCTGACTTCCACCCATACTGACTCAGTAGACAAATCCTCCTTGACTACCTACTTTTCTGCAGCTCTGATGCACTCCCTAATTAACAGTGCCACTCCCCCTCCTCTTTTACCTCCCTCCCTATTCTTCTTAAAACATCTAAACCCCAGAACATCTAACAACCATTCCTGCCCCTGTGAAATCCATGTCTACGTAATGGCCACAACATCGTAGTTCCAAGTACTGATCCATGCTCTAAGTTCATCTTCCCTTATTCCTGACACTCCTTGCATTGAAAGACACACTTAAACCCATTCCACTGAGTGCAACTTTGCCCTATCAACTTTCTATCCTTCCTCATAGACTCACTGCATACCATTTCTGCCTATTCAACAGCTACCCTATCCTCTGATCCATAACTCTGGGTCCCATTCCCCTGCCAAACTAGTTTAAACCCTCCCGAAGAGCTCCATCAAACCTCCCACCCAGGATATTGGTGCCCCTCCAGTTTAGGTGCAATCCGTCCTTCATGTACAGGTCCCACCTTCCTCAGAAGGTATCCCAATGATTCACATATCTGAAGCCTTGCCTCCTGCATCATCCCTGTAGCCACGTGTTCAGCTGCATTCCTCTCTTCTTGCCTCACCTGCACGTGGCACCGGTAGCAATCCTGAGATTACTACTCTGCTGTCCTGCTCTTTAGCTTCCAAATCACTTTTTAGATCCTCATCCCTTTTCTTAGCTATGTCGTTGGTGCCTATGTGCACCACTCCTGGTTGCTCCCCCTTCCCCGTTAAGAATCCTGTAGACTCGATCCGAGAAATCCCTGATCCTGGCACCCGGGAGGCAACATACCTTCCAGGAGTCTCGTTCGTGACCACAGAATCTCCTATCCGTTCCCCTAACTATTGAGTCTCCTATCACTATTGCTTTTCTATTCTCCCCTTCCCTTCTGAGCCACAGAGCCAGGCTCAGTGCCAGAGACCTGGCCGCTAGGGCCTTCCCCAGTAGGTCAACCCCCCAACAGCATCCAAAACGGTATACTGTTTTGAAGGGGAGTGGCCATGAGGGATCCCTGCACTGTCTGCTGTTCCTTTTCCTTCCTCTGACTGTAACCCAGCCACCCTTGTCCTCCACTTTGGCTGTGGCTACCTCCCTGTAACTCCTCTCTAGCACCCCCTCTGCCTCCCGGATGATCCAAAGTTCATTCAGCTCCAGTTCCCTAACGCGGTCTCTGAGGAGCTGGTGTTGGGTGCACTTCCTGCAGGTGTAGTCAGTGGGGACACGGGTGGTGTCCCTCACCACCCACATCCTACAGGAGGAGCATGCAACTGCCCTAGCCTCCATCCCCTCTGATCTGAATTGAAAAAGAGATTTAAAAGGGAAAAAAAAAGATTAAACACCCGTTAGACCCGTAAAAAAAAAATATATATATATATATTTACTGCTGCTATTCTCTCAAGTGAACCCTCTAAAATTGGTGATTCTGCTAAATGATACTAAGATAACTTGCTGCCCCCCCCCAAACAAAAATAACTCTTACCTGATAGAATGTAGCTGCCCTGTGAACCAACTGGAACTCCACCCTCCGATTCTGCTCCCAGTCAGCTGCACTCTCTGAAAACTCCCGGCTCCCTTTACGCTCTTTGAGGAAATGTAGGAAATGAAATGAAAGGAGCACCTTGCTCCCTCCTCACATAACTCCCTCAGTCACCAAACTCTCACTTTAACACTCTAATGCAACCCAGTCAGCACTCCAGTGCTTTATCCCACCTGACCATATAAGTAATTCGAAAGACACTTGAATAAGTGTTTGAAAAGGAAGAATATTATAACCCAAATCTTCCAGTCTTCAGATTGTCAGAAACTGCACTTACAAGCCAAGATGAAGCCAAGATGTGTGTGTCGGATCTTCACAGAATGTCTCATGCTCTGACCTCTGTGGGAATTGCCAGGATGATTTAACTTCTGATGAGCAATTCTCTGGCTCTCTGGGACAATCTGCAAATTGCTCTGTCTCTAAGTTAGAGTCAGATACTTTGGACCGTTCTCTGGTACTTAGCTGGATAGATATCCAATTGTTGTTAAGCAATACAATTGCACAGAGCGTTGGCTCAGACGAGAAAATCTTACCTTTCAGTCCCAATCTGCGGCCTCAATAATTTCAGCTCAGGATTAATAGCACGTTGACTTTTCCTCCTGTTCAAAGTAGCAGATGCAAAACACTTGGAAGGATCTACATCCACTGCTGGAAAAACGACCATCGGATCCTAAAGAACAGATTTCAAACATGTTTAAATATAGGTCTGTCTTGCTTTGATAAAATACTGTCATACATTTGAATCCATTTTGTAATGTAATTCACTCAAAGTGCTTTTATTTTGAACTACTGCCGACAGATTCCCAAAGTGCATCTCTTCCAAGGGAAGCCAATTATGAAACTACAGAGACTCACTAAAATTTGTTTCTTGTAAGATCTGCTAAATTCAAACTTTCTGGCAGCTGGTATTAGTGAGCAAAGCAGTTTGACATTTGGCTTGTATGAAAAGAATATTGGCAAGTATAATCAAGGAAACCCCAAACATGTCTTACAAATACACAAAGAGAAAGTAGAGCCCATTAAATATCAAAAAAGGAACCTGTGTGCAGAAGACATGATTATTTTACACTTCGCTTCAGAAAAGCCATGGAGGATGAAGACAATAGTGTGTATTGGCCACAGACACGGCAATTCTCTGGGGCATATCAGCAGCTAGAGTCGGGTGCTCTATGCTGCCGTCCTGTTAACCCCCCCAGCAAAACGGGGAATTGGTGGCCGTTTTGTGCCATTTTTTCAGGCGTAAAACCCCACCGTTTCCATGCCGGCGTGGGGACATAGCCCCAGAATCGGGGAATCTAGCCCCCTAGCTCTGAAAAAAATAATTATATACTTTCCATTATCATTATTTGTTAGATTTTTTAAATAAGAAGTGTTTTCAGAATATTTCAGCTTTTACATTCACTGCAGATGTATGTCCAATCTTTATTTTTTTCTCTGTAAAATATTTGGTTGTCCGTGGGAATTCTTCAATACAATTGAACAGCTTGATACATCAGTGTAACTCCCTGCTAAGAACCCACATTAAAGAATACTACAATGCTGACTGTAATCTATGGATCTTTGTAATTAAGAAGGGGTGTGAAATGGGATGTGAAAAACAGAGTGAGGGAGAAAATATCAAAGCTGTGAATTTAATCTGTGAAATTAAATAAATCACCAAATCTGGATTGAATGGATCCCAGGCTGTTAAGAGAAGCAAGAGAAGAAACAGTAGTGGCTCTGACCATCATTTTCAATCCTCTCTGGCAGCAGGTGTGGTGTCAGAGGACTTCTCAGATTGTGGTGCTGTTTAAAAGGGGAAGAAGGGATCGACTGAGCAGTTACAGGCCAGCCAGCCTAAACTCAGTTGCAGACAAATTATGGGAAAATATTCTGAGGGACAGTATTATTTGTTATTTAGAAAGATGTGGATTAATCAAAGGCAGTCAGCATGGATTTAAATCACAAAACTGTTATAGCACACAATGAGGCCATTCAGCCCAACATGTCTGCCTTGGCTCTCTGGATGAGCAATTCACTTAGCGCCATTCTCCTGCCTTCTTACCATAACATTTCACATTCTTCCTTTTCAGATAACAGCCTGATTCCCTTTTGAATGCCTCGATTGAACCTGCCTCCACCACACTTTCCAGTAAACACTTGCTGAGTGAAAAAGGTTTTTCTCAAATTGCTTTTTCTCCTTTTGCCAATTACTTTAAATCTGTGCCCTCGTTCTTCATCCTTTCACGAGTGGGAGCAGTTTCTCCCTATCTACTCTGTCCAGCCCCCTGATCATTTTGAATACTTCTATCAAATCTCACTCAGTCTTCTTTTTTCCAAAGAAAACAGTTCTAATTTATATAATCTATCTTCATAACTGAAGTTCCTCATCCCTGAAACCATTCTGAATCTTTATTGCACTCTCATCAATACCTTCACATCCTTTCTAAAGAGCGGTACCCAGCATTAGACGTAATACTATCTTATACAAGTTCAACATAAGCTCTTTGCTCTTGTATTCTATGTTTTGCAAATTCATTTACAGGATGTTGGCATCGCCAGCATTTATTGCCCATCCCTATTTCCCCTCGGGAATGTGGCAGTGAGCTTCTTTCTTGAACAATTGCAGTCCCTGTGATGTAGGTACACCCACAGTGCTGCTGGGAGGAAGTTCCAGGATTTGACCCAGCGATGGTCAAATAATGGCAATATGTTTCTAAGCTAGGATGGCGAGTGGCTTGAACGGAACTTCCATGTGGTGGTGTTCCCATGTGTCTGCTGCCCTTATCCTTCTAGGTGGGTGTTCTTTCTCTTTTTCCATAGTCAGCCTAAACTTTATGATATAATGATCAGTTTCATTACTGACACTTGAGCCACCTCATTCCCAAGAAACAGGTCTAACAGTGTTTATTTTCCTGTTGAACTGGAAATAGAAAGTTTCCCTCAACTCTTGCCCCTCTCTGCCCTCTAAACTGCTACTATCCCTGTCTATAATTAAAGAATTAAACTCTCCCATTATATCTACTCTTTTCTTTCCACCTCGCTGCAATTTATTTACAAATGTGTTCCTCTGCATTCTTCCCACTAGCTGCTGGCCTGTGGACTACACCAAGCAATGAAATTGCAGCTTTTTTGTCCTTTAGCTCAAGCCAAACTGATGGTGTCCTCTTTCTCTAGCACTGCAAAACACTCCTTAATCAATGCTACTACCCCTTCTACTGGGATTCAGTAGTCAAACTTAGAATTGTGCTGCTTCACCACTTTTGCTTATATTCTGGATGTTCATGGCACTTTCTTTGCACTCTCGCAGTGGGGTTGGCTGGCACCTTCCTCGCCATAATTTTTTAATAAATCCTGCAATTTGTGTCACAGACGGTCATACAGTGTGGAATCATCGTGCATTAAATTACCTACTGGCCTTTGTCTGTTATAGGTATGATATTTAGCCTGACATATTTTTACTCAAATTATTGTTCTGTTATAAATCAGACTTTCTGATTTATTTATAGTATTAATGAACAGTTTAAAGAAGCTTATCAACCGTACAGAGAAACAATGTGTTAATGGAACAAGGAAAGTTTTAGGCATCAGAATTTCTAGCGCGCACAACTGTCATAAGTTTTGGAAAACACCCATTTAAAATTCAGAATGTTCCTTTCATCTTTGCTTTTCCAAAACGACCATATGGGATAGCATTTGGCAATGAATCCACATATGAGAATGAACATTTCCTACCTGGTCAAATAATAGATACGTATCTGGAATATCATTCAAAAGCTCCTTGTAAATTTCTTGAAGTTCTTCACCATGGTCCAAGTTAGCGTCCAACTGTTTTACCATTTCTGAGTCAACCTTTAAGAAAATTGCAAGAAATATGCTTGCGTCATTTAACTCTAACTTCTTCAACAAGCAAACTCAACCAGTATATACATGGAACTTTGCACTGACTTTCGACGTTTGAAAAGTCAAAATGTTTGCACATTTCAGGTACCATTATAACCAAATGAAAAAGTACTCTTGGCTGAAACTATGTAACATAACATTTATATACTAATCAGAAATTGACAAGACATTTTACACATTTTATATATAGAATGAGATTTATTCAGTGGCTGGACTCTCACTTGAATTAGAAAGGTCTGGGTTGAAACCCTACGCTACTGGCTTGAGCACAACATTTAGGTTACTGTATTAGGGTAGTATTGAGGGAACGCTCCATCTTTTGGATGGAATGCTAAACCTATATCTCAATTATCCTCTTGTATAGATGTAAATGATCCCATGGCATTATTCAAAGAGTAAGGCATTCTGTTCAATATTTATCCCACAATCAATATCACTAAAACAGATTATCTGGTCCTTAACATATTGTTGTTTGTGGGACCTTGTGAGAAAACTGCCTGTCACGTTTCCTACAACAGTTACTGTAGTTCAAAAATGTTTCTTCAACTGGAAAGCACTTTGGGATGTTTTGAGACATGAAAGTCACTAGGATAAAAGCAAGTATTTTCTTATTTAATATTTTAAACTATTGAGCCAGATATTGCTGGGGCAGGATATCGCACAATTTACACCATTATTCAGAACTTTCTCTGCACACTTCAGTACCAATAGTTTTGACCTCTATCCTACTGGAGGTGTGAGTTGATTACGGGTTGGTGAGGGCATTTAAGCATCTGGAACCTTAATGCAGGATGGGACCAACAATTTATTTCTTTAACTAAGGAGAATTTAGAATTGAAAAAGAAAGTGGGTGAATTACAGCCAAATCAGGTACCGAAAGATAAATAAAGCAAAAGAAAGAAAATTTGGATAAAGAGAGAGAAAAATTACAGAGAAAGAATAAAAAAAAAAAAAGTATAAACCAAATTTTTTAAATCTCCAAGAACAATTTACCACCTGGCAGTTTGAGATTCCACAATTTTAATTATTCCTGCAGTGACCTCTGTATATCAATATACATAATCAATGTATGTAAAAGTAGTACAGTCAATTCAACACTAGATGTCTCACTATCAGATGGTATAACAGAGACTTTCCCGCTCTTTCTGAGAGTGTGCTTCAGGAGAGTGAACAGACAAGATATAGAATAGCTAGAGACAGAGAACATAGAACGCAGAACAGTACAGCAGAGTACAGGCCCTTCGGCCCACAATGTTGGGAATTAAGGGTGAAACGTCATTTTTGCAAAACAAAAAAACGTTCAACATAACCCACCAGTAGGTTTTGGAGATTCGTAACATGCAGCATTTCTCGGCAACTCCTGAAATTTCTGGATGACCAGAACATTAATTACTGCACGCACTGCTAACTTACTATTATTTTTCCAGCAAGGTCTGAATCCTGTTTTAATCAACAATAATCTTCTTAAAATGTTCAAATACCTCTCCCTCAATGTGATTGTAGACAGTTGGGTATGTTTGGAGATAGACTGAGTCCATAAACATTCTGTCCGATATTCGAACATCTGCTGTTCGTGCTATCAATCTTCTGGACACCTTGACGTTGACTGTGGCAGGTTGTGCATGCTCGATCTTCTTTCGTTGAATTCTCTTCTTTCGTTTTTCTTTTTTCTCTTCTTCCTCAAGTTCCTAAAAAAAATTTGTTGAGTTGCAAATTCATCTAGGTATTCTTGAACTGCATCTTAAGATTTTTTTTCTTTTCTCCATCCTTATTTGTTATTTATTTATTTAGATTAATTTATGCTTTGATTGGGGAGTGACTTATAAATAGATCTTGGGCAAATTAAGATTAATAAACAGCTCTTGTACAACATAGTCCTCCAATGTATCCATGCAGAGTAATTTATTGAAGATGACCAAATCAGAAGAATGTTGAATAATCTTACTCAGTCTAAATCTCAATTCTGAAATATAAATTGTGTAAAAACACTCTGATGATTTGGACATCATCCATAAAGACATGCATTTAATGCACATTATTAAAAACAACTTTTATTTTTCAACTGCATTGCATGTTTGCCTTGAATATTTGTTGGTGGCGATGATTAAATATTTCACAAACCACAAAGTTTCCATGCTGCTGGAATCATTAAAAGTGTCCAAGGCGCCTGGCAAGGCTTGAATTAATGAAGATGCAAATAAAGTTAGTGCAGTGTTTATCTGGGGGCAAGGGTAACCTTTGAACTCAACAAGGTGAAGGAAAATATTGCTGGGAAGTGGGAGAGGTTTATTATTATCAGGATCAAACATAGAGCTGGTGTTACGATGCCAGTTGACATTACTACTTGAGGGGAAGGTCTCAGAACGGAACCATGGCTAAAATGATCACAACTTTTACTTTTTGCTTAGAAACTGTGGATGAACAGAGTCACAGGAGTGCCAATTAGCCATGAACATGAAAAGTTTGACAATAATACCTTTATCCCACCCATGGGCGCAATTCTCCAGCATTGTTACACTCTCGCTCAAGCAAAATGAGGCCAGTGAATAGTGGGAGATCCCAAAAGCGAGATCCATGCTAGGCGCCAAACAGTTAGTGATGCAACCGGCCCACTTATGTAAGCGAAATCGGGATCTCGTAGCATGGCGAGAAACCAATTATCACCATGCAATTAACGGGAGCCACCCCATATCCAACGGCTTCCTGTCATTCATCGGCCTCCTCAGAAAGTGCTCACGTTGGCGTTGATTAGTACTCCTTTTGAAATATGTGAACCTGGTGGAAGGGCCTTCTGTGGGGAGCCGAGGAGATGAAAAGCTATCTTTGTTCACAGGCAATGAGCCCGGGGGTGCTGGGCTTGCCACCCCAGCGGTGGGGGGTGAGGAAACCTGGGCTGGGGAATCCTCGGCTAGGGGTGGGGAGCCCTCAACAGGGGTGGATCACCATGGAAAGGTGGCGGGGGGGGGGGGGGGGGGGGGCCTCAGGGGGCAACCGCTCATGGCACCACCATGCCAACTCCTGCATCGTGTGTACCCATTTTGGGGAGAACGCTTGTCGCTGCCCGTCTGCCCCAATGACCACCCATAACCCCCACTGACTGCGGAGGCCTCTGGCTGTGCAGCTGAAGGCTATTGCCAATAGGGAATTGGTAATCATGGTTAAGTGAGTATTTCACATATGCCAAGTGCATTCCGATGGATGGGCGGACCACATAGCATGTGGGAGTCAGTGCCTAGCATCCCAATCACACCTTGATGCCTGGACACTGAGCTTGAATAATGCGGGAGGTAAAACCACGCACACAACACCCGAACACCCAGGGATTGGGACACAGCTCCGGGGACATGTCCACAACCGGAGGGTGGGTGAGCACCACAGGGAGAGGGGGGTATGGCTGGAGGGATGTGCAAAGGGCTGGAGGTCAGCCCGCATTGCGGAAGGAAGTGACAGAGGCATCATAATGGGAGTGCAAAAAAGTGTTTAATGTGCTGTACAATATCCCATTCCCGTTGGTGCCACCCCCCAACCCAACTCTACCTACTCTCACCCACACCCCCTTCCCTAGTGCCGTCAGTGATCCTCAACATTCTTTGCCCTCCTATATCTACCACAAGGTGTTTCCCCAGCATGCACATGTGAGGTGGAGGCTGCCAGCTGCCTACCTTGTCCCATGGCATTTGATGCCCCTGGCGGGCGTCCTCTGGGGGCTCTGGGTCCAGAGGGACCTAGCTCACTTGTCAGTGGCAAATGCACAGCCATGCTGCCCTGTCCCTTGTGCTGACCTCGAAACACAGCCTCATCAGAGGGGTGGAACTCGGGGGAGCTGGTGGCCACTACTGCAACTCAATAGAACGAGTCCAGGTTTGCACTCAGTGCCCCCTCCTCCCGGTCAGTGCCCATAGGGCCCGGGGTTCACCTTGGGACTGAGGGACAGCTGGTTTGAGCCCCGGTTGTCTTGGCATCATTTGGCTCTGCCAGCCTGGACGGTTCCCCATGGTCCGCACCATTATGTCAAAGCCCTCAGCGATACTCATCAGTGACTAGGACATGCTCTGCAGTGCCTCGGCAATGCTCACCTGCGACTGGGGCAAGATCCGCAGTGCCTCGGCCATGCCCATCTGAGAGTGGGACATGTCCTGCAGAATCTCACAAGGTCAGCCTGATACTGGGTTGCATCCCCCAGCAAGTCGGACATTCTGCATAGACCCTCAGCCGTCATCACCAACTGAGCAGTGCCTTGGACACCTTCACTCATGTGCCTGCATCGTGCATCAGGCTCTCCACTGCGGTCGCCACCCTAGCAGTGTTGGCTTCGGTGCCACTTATTGCCGGCTCCATCTCCTGCGCCCCTAGCCTCTGGTGCTCGTGCAAGCGAAAATGGATCTGCTGGAGTGACACTGACATCTCCCTCAGAATGTTCCAGTCACTCCCTATCGTCTCCATCAGCTGCAAATACCTCTGTACCACAGGCTCAGCATCAGGCTGGGACCCAGCTGTGTCCTGGGATCCAGCAGCCCTCCGACTGCTGTCTCGCTTGAGGGTTCCTGCCTCCACCTGATGTGCATCATCAGAGGTGTGGTGCTCACCAGATTGTGCCCCCGAAGCTTGTCCACTAACATGTCCCACCAGGTGCATGTTTCTGCGCTGGTGGAGGATGGGATGGGCCAGCACCGTTGGCTGGAGGACCTGCGGGAGAATGGATATGTGATCAGTGGGAGCGATGGGTCAGTCAGTAAGGCAATAACAACTCACTTTTGACAAGTCCCCCGGGTGGAGCCCTGTGGTTCCTCACCTCTGCGGTGTCTGCCAGCCTCTGCGTGGGTGACTGATCTATCTTCGGCCACCCCAGTCACTTCCAGGGGACGCACCTCGAAGGAGATGAGGATTCTTATGTCTAGCGACCCTCCGCTAGCCTGGGCCCTCTCCTGACAGTTATGGGAAAGCTTTTACTCAGGAGGCACAGCAAGGGCATCGTTAGCCACATGCGTGGTTCACAGAGGTGGGGGTGGAAATGTTAAGGCAGGGTTGCAGGGGCGCGGGTTGAAGGGGGAGGGGGTGGAGGAAGGTCCTGGGGGGAGGGGGCAGCATTGGTGTCTACTCACTCATGCTGCCCGGTGTAGGTCGTTGACCTTCTTACGGAACTGAAGGCCAATCCTCTCTGGTCGCACTCTCCGAGCTGACAGCTGCCGCCACTTCATTCCAGGCAGCACCTGCTGCCTTGTGGCTGACTCTCCGGGACCCTCCTGGGAACAGGACATCCCTCCTGACCACTGCATCTAGGAGCTTCCCTAGGTCAGCAACCCCGAATATTGGGGCCAGTCTCCTTGGCACCATTGTTGCGAGCTGGCTGGGGTTGGCTGTGCAAGTGTACCTTAAGTGTTGCTCAACTTTGTTAGTGGGGGTGCGGCGAGAGCGGTCCCTACGAATCAGCTGGTATGCCTTCATTTGCAACCAGATGCCCGTGAGGCCTCGTTAAATGGACCAATTAACGTTGAATTACGTTGCCGGCCTCACTGGGCCAAGCGCCTGGAAGCTGCGCTAATGCGAATATGCGCGAATTTGAAGAATAACACAGGTCACAAAATATATCTTATCCATTTCCATAGAATCCCTACAGTGCAGAAGGTGGCCATTCACCCCATCACGTCTGCAACGACCCTCTGAAAGAGCACCCTACCTAGGCCCACTCCACCATCCCATCACTGTAATCCCACCGAATCTGCGCATCTCTGGACACTAAGGGGCAACTTCAGCATGGCCAATCCACTTAACCTGCACATCTTTGGATTGTGGGAGGAAACTCACACAGAGAAGCAGCACAAAGCCCAGTGCTGGAAAAAATTCTAAGTGTGGGCTAAATCGATGAGAGAATCCCCAGGACCCAAAAAAGTGACTACGTGTCATTTGATAGTGGTAGGGCATTCGCCGGCATAGCCGGGGGGTGGGGGGGGGGGGGGGGGGGGGGGGGGGGGGACTCCCTGAAAAATCCGCCACAAATGAGCTTAAAAATTTTTCCGTTAAATTCTGCCCTTCGAATTTTCTTCACCACTGCGAAGCTGAACTCGGAGATCGGGCCGCCATTTAAAAGGGTTCCCCCATCACTAAGTGAGCTTGTGCGTCCCCCATACCCACCATGCATGGGCAATGTCACCTCCCACACAAATGACAGTACCCCACCCCCACCAAGTGAGGACGCTCCCCTATGGGGTCCCTGAGGGTCCTCCCCCTCAGGCCCCCACCCCTTCCAGGACCCCCATCCTTCACTCCACAATGCCCCAGAGTCCTCTATGTACCTGCCGCCACTCTTCATATCCCACCCTCCACCCTCTTTTCATGGACATGGCTCCCCTCAGGTCCTGACCCAATGCAGTGCCAACCTTGCACCCTGGGAGTGCTCCTGCTGGCTTTGTAGTGCCACCTGGGCACCTTGGCAGTGTCAAGGTGGCAATGCCAATGTGCCAGTCAGGCAGTGCCAAGCTGTCCGCATTCCAGGGAGGATGCCGGGGGGCAATCCTGCACTATCTCAGGCTACCCAGGGGCCTTCAATGGCCTGGGAGACCCCTAGGTGCCAATCCACCTGGTCCACATTTGTGTTGCCCAGTACTGAACGACGCCCGGCTGAGGCCTCCCTGAGGAGGTTGGTAGCTCCCGGGAGGTTGGCAGGTCCCGAGAGGCCGGAAGATCGCAGGTAAGTATGGGTAAGTCAGTTTAATCGGGACTTAAGCATGCATGGCCTGGTCCCACGCACTGTAGATAGGATTCTGGTCACGCCACCTTCTGGGAGTTGGGTAGATCTCGCGAGGCGTCGTGGCTGCCAGGAAGCCCCCGGAGGCCTCACCCGGCATCCACCAGCCACATCGCGCTCTCGTTCAGGTGCGACGTGGCCAGTATATCGTGCCCAACATTGTTTAAACTTTGGAAGAGAAATTCCTCAATTAACTTTCAAAGTGACTGAAAATTCCACACCATGGAATGTGTTAGGCTGTCTCTTAATTTCACTTAATTTTCCAAGAACAATAACAACGTTACTCTCAGTTCCCAATTGCGTGCATCCTTTATCTTTCTTTCCCAGCCGGTTTACTTCTAATCCTATAACTGAATTTTATGGTGAGGGTTAAATAGGGATGCATCCCCTCAAGCCCAAGGTAGGTAAATCTTCAGTCTCTTCAATCTGAATGTAAGCTCCCGTCAACATTCTGCGTGACAAACAATGGAGTCAGCATTTTCTCTGCTTCAGATACAGGACTGGCTGCCTTTATCTCCTTCTCCTTCTCTCCGCCTCTGCAGACAGACTTTGTCTCTGAGGTTCAATGGCATCTTTGGAAACTCACAATCCCATACTACAATGGCTTTTCATTGATATCGCTCATCTCCATGGCAATATGAATCACATGGGTGTTCTATCCAGGTAAATATGCTAATTAGCTATATACTAATGCCCAACTCCATTCCATCTTCAAATTAAACAAGCAGCTAAAGTATATCCATTTGTAAAACCTGACATTGCCAGCACTTCCTTATGAGACTTGGAAATTAACAGCCTACCCATGGTCAGCACAACTACTCTGACCATTCTCTACTAGTGCAAACATCTTGTACCTCTACCCAGCAAGTCAACCAGGGCTCCACTGTCCCCACAGCAACCAAGCCACCGAGATTGGTTGTCGGGACAAAATTTGGAGCAGACCATATGACTCTCCCATTCCTCGATTTTATTTAAACAGAAGAGACAATTCCAAAACATAACAATCCTATAAACTTTGTATTCGTAACAGTACCATCAGTCTTTTCGCTTGCTTATATTTTTTAATTTCACACGTGTCAGCATATGTGATTATTTCAATCAGAGCAGGAAGAGTTATTTCAGGGTCGCTGTCTCCCGCCTCATCTACAGTGGAAATTTCCAACAACCTGTAAAAACATAAGTTATATTAATTATATTCATTGGCTATAAAAATTTAATTCTGTAATTAGAGATACAGAGCTGGCTGGATGTCCCAGTTTCTGGTTGACCATATGACATCATCCTATGGCCATTGTGCCAGGCCTTCCAAGGATGTCATTGCCTCCAGGTGTGCAAATGGGGTTTCCGGAGATGTAAAGTCATCCATTCTTGTCATCCCGCTCAGTAAAATTAGTTTTGCAAACAAAAACTTTGATCCAGGTCCAACGGGGTTGGGAGGGCAAATGTGATTCTTAGTAGAAACATGATGTTATATTCCCAGTATATATGCATCACCATTGCTTGGATAACTGTAATTAAGTTATATCAATTTATAATTGGCAAATGCAAATGAACTATTTTACGAATAACAGTATAACGACTGAGAAGTTTAATCTCCATTTTCTATGGGTGTAGCTTCCCTGTAGCTGCTTGAATAAAAAACGGTTAACAAAGAAACTTGAGTCTCGTTTGTTCTTTGTGGAATTGGAGGGTGCTGATTCCCTCCCTTTCAGTGGCGTGGTCGGCAGGATCGACTCGGTCCTCTGTGAAGACAGAACAATCATCTGATGAGTATTGTTTCATTTGAAAGAATACTCGTTGGCGGTTGCGTCAGACTGTAACGGAGGTCCAACAGAGACGATCCGAACTCTAAACTGGTAATGTTTCTACCCCTGGTTGCATGTTATATTACCATGATTGGTAATATGTTGTATTCTTTGTCCTTTCTTCCAGAATGACCTGATGTAGTGTTGACAAAGAATATACCAATCAAAAGATTGAAAGAAAACTAATTTATTATTACACTACTAATTAAATGAAGTCCGCACACTCTATTGAGCTACAGATAATAATTAAGTGATATTGAATCTGTCTTGCATGACTCAACATCTATCTAGTCACTAACTACACAATGATCTAACCTCGTGCTATCTCTATCTACTCTAAGCTTCATCTTGTGCTTTCACCATGCTTCTCCTTATGCTACTCTTCTCAGCTTCTCCCAGAATTCCCTGAGAGGCTGTCTTAAATACAGAGGGCAAGATTCTCCAACCCCCGCCGGGTCGGAGAATCGCCGGGGGGTGGCGTGAATCCCGCCACGCCGGTTGGCTGGCCACCCCCCGCGATTCTCCGGCCCGGATGGGCCGAAGTCCCGCCGCTAAAATGCCTGTCCCGCCGGCGTAGATTAAACCACCTACCTTACCGGCGGGACAAGGCGGCGCGGGCGGGCTCAGGGGTCCTGGAGGGGCGCGGGGCGATCTGGCCCCGCGGGGTGCCCCCACGGTGGCCTGGCCCGCGATCGGGGCCCACCGATCCGCGGGCGGGCCTGTGCCATGGGTGCACTCTTTCCCTTCCGCCTTCGCCACGGTCTCCACCATGGCGGAGGCGGAAGAGACTCTCCCCACTGCGCATGCGCGGGAATGCCGTCAGCGGCCACTAACGCTCCCGCGCATGCGCCGCCCGGATATGTCATTTTCGCACCAGCTGGCGGGGCACCAAAGGCCTTTTCCGCCAGCTGGCGGGGCGGAAATTCGTCCGGTGCCGGCCTAGCCCCTTAAGGTTGGGGCTCGGCCCCCAAAGATGCGGAGCATTCCGCACCTTTGGGGCGGCGCGATGCCCGACTGA
The DNA here is from genome assembly GCF_047496885.1 of Scyliorhinus torazame. Lineage (NCBI taxonomy): Eukaryota > Metazoa > Chordata > Chondrichthyes > Carcharhiniformes > Scyliorhinidae > Scyliorhinus > Scyliorhinus torazame. Next base: position 57,093,127 of record NC_092719.1, read on the forward strand.
TTTGCGCCGTTTTGGGCGCCAGTCGGCGGACATCACGCCGTTTCCGGAGAATTTCGCCCAGAGAATTAGTAAAGCCCTTGAGTGTTTGATTTACACAAAGATGTAATTATTAACCCTTCACTAACCTGACTATATACATATCAGTACAAGACCCAAGACCGGGTGCATTGGGGCTGTATGTCCAGGGGAGGTGGTTGGGGGGGGGGGGAAAGAGAGAGTCAGCGATGTGTCCCAGTGATCAAGTGTGTCTGGGGGATGTGGACAGGTGTCCCCAACTGCACGAACAAAGTGCGCTTAAAATGGCGGCAGCTGAGAAAACGGAACTCGAGCTTGTCGCAGAGTGAGGAAGCGAAGGGACTATGTCAATTCACCTCACCCAGAAACAATGGGATGCCCAGGATGTGTTGCCCGATGGGATGGAGAATTGGGCGACGGGGCAAAATCGGGATCGAGTGCCATGTTCCGACCCCTTGCTGGCGACGTGAACAAGTTCCATGCCGCACGTCACCGGGATCATGGAAATAAATGCAAATGGATCGTAACAACCCATTTTCATCTGTTTTGCAGGCCCTGCGCCCTAGCGTCTGCCCACCCGTGATTCTCCCGTCACCACTGCTGGGAATCACATGGGTGAGGTCCACCTGTCGTCTCTACAATCGTGAATTTGAAGTGGCGGACCTCGCAGTGGGGCCCCCTTCGCCAAGATTATAGAGATCATCCGAGGCCCTCACCTCCCGCCGTACTGCACAGCAGCCCCCAACCTCCGGTTTGCCTGCGCACCACCCCCACCCCAGGTAAGAGAGTGATCTGACCATCCCCAGGCCCCTGCAATAGGGCCACCCCTAGTTTTCCACGCCATACATATATTTGCATAGCAAGGTAACTGCTTTACGACCACAAAGAGCTCATAAAACGAGTGTAGTAATCTTTTTTCAATTTATGAATCTGGAATCACGCTTACAAGAGAACATAGGGCTGAATTCTCTGTCATCAGGATTCTCCGTTTTGCCGGCAGCCCAGGGGATTCCCGACGGCGTGTGGCTGCCCCACTATGGGAAACCCCATTGAGCAGCCGGCGAAACGGAGAATCCCGACGGCGTGCCACATCAGAAATCTGGTGCGGCGGGATGGAGAAACCAGCCCATAGTCTTCCAAATGGAGAATCCAGCCCATTAGACATAGGAGCAGAATTAGGCCACTCGGCCCATTGAGTCTGTTCCGCCATTCAATCATGGCTGATATTTTCTCATCCGCATTCTACTGCCTTCTCCACATAACCGCTGATCCCCTTATTAATGAAGAACCTATCTATCTCTGTCTTAAAGACACTCAGTGATTTGGCCTCCACAGCCTTCTACGGTAAAGAGTTCCACAGATTCACCACCCTCTGGCTGAAGAAATTCCTCCTCATTTCTGTTTTAAACGGTCGTCCCTTTAGTCTGAGATTGTGTCCTCTGATTCTAGATTTTCCTACAAGTGGAAACATCCTCTCCAAGTCCACTCTATCCAGGCCTCGCAGTAGCCTGTAAGTTTCAATAAGATCCCCCCTCATCCTTCTAAACACCAACGAGTACAGACCCAGAGTCCAGTGTTTTTCTTCTTTTCCCTCGAGCTCACAATCTGGGGATACAGATTTTGCAGGTGGTAATGTGTTTGAGTGAGAATGTGTTTGAGATTTTAAATCAACACAGAAGAGGTGATGCCTCTAAAATCATTTGAAACAAAAAAAAAGTTAAGTTATAACGAATGAGAATGGAGGATATTGTTTCCTTAAATTTTGATTCAGGGATTGTGAGCTTGTAGTGTTCTGTCTCTTTAAGAAGCTGTAGCAGCAAGTGTCATGAAGCATGCTGATGTTATCTGCGAGGGTATCCCAATTTGGAACATCAGTTCATGGGGGTGTATAGTTTTGATTTGTTTTGGTGTGAGCAGTCAAGTGAAACCACAGTGGGAATAAGTAACTCCGTCGTCTTGTAACAATTATTAAAGACTATTTATTGAAGTAAAGAAAAGACAAATACACACAAACAGGACTACTCTACTCTCATGCAATGAAGATGTATGGAATTATGAAACACACAATTTATATAGAACGTGCCCATTGTTACAAAATATATCTACGATACCTGGGGTGAAATTCTCCGGAAACGGCGCGATGTCCGCCGACTGGCGCCCAAAACGGCGCAAATCAGTCGGGCATCGCGCCGCCCCAAAGGTGCGGAATGCTCCGCATCTTTGGGGGCCGAGCCCCAACCATAAGGGGCTAGGCTGGCACCGGACGAATTTCCGCCCCGCCAGCTGGCGGAAAAGGCCTTTGGTGCCCCGCCAGCTGGCGTGGAAATGACATCTCCGGGCGGTGCATGCGCGGGAGCGTTAGCGGCCGCTGACGGCATTCCCACGCATGCTCAGTGGAGGGAGTCTCTTCCGCCTCCGCCATGGTGAAGTCCATGGCGAAGGCGGAAGGAAAAGAGTGCCCCCACGGCACAGGCCCGCCCGCGGACGGCGGGCCCCGATCGCGGGTCAGGCCACCGTGGGGGCACCCCCCCCCGGGGCCAGATCGCCCCGAGCCCCCCCCCAGGACCCCGGAGCCCGCCCGCGCCGCTGGTAAGGTAGGTGGTTTAATCTACGCCGGCGGGACAGGAATTTTAGCGGCGGGACGTCGGCCTATCCGGGCCGGAGAATCGCGCGGGGGGGCCCGCCAACCGGCGGGGGCGGGATTCACGCCAGCCCCCGGCGATTCTCCGACCCGGCGGGGGGTCGGAGAATCTCGCTCCAGATCTCTGTAACACTTCTCCTGTTCCCCAAACAATATTCAAATTGAATAACCAGCTATAGGTACCACGCAATTCAGGGACGAAACACAGATCTGGGAACCGTCTTTTTCCGGTCCAGCGAAGATATGTTAAAACTGCAGTTACTAAGATTTTCTGCACTGCCTTGGCTCTAAGCCTTAGAAGTTTGTTTGCTGTAAACTTGGCCTTCAGGCTTGGTGGCTGGAAACTGGTTTGTATGCTTTCTGAGACTGCTAGATGGTAACTGCCTCTCCTGGCTTCGCAGAGTCTGGAAATTGTACCTTTGATTGTGCCTTCTGTATATTTGGCTGCCTGCCCCTATAAACGTCCTTGACTATACATTAACATATGTATATCCCCACAATGACCTTCCCAATCATCTATAATCTGTTTGTCCTCCATAAATTATCCATACTTATTTTCTAAACTGCTGTTCTAACTTTGTTACCAGGAGAGACGCATACCAATTGAGGCCCTTTGAATACTGTCTACTACTATCGCCATGCAGATTCGTGACGAGAGAATGCTGAGAATTATTTGTTTGAAATTTACAAGCTGCAAGAACCTATGTGTTTTGTTTGTTTTATGTGGATGTTCGTAGAT